>NW_023425595.1:23873713-24192603 GCF_014108245.1 Pipistrellus kuhlii
AGAAAATGGTGTCCCTACACTTTTAAAATTAAGATCTGTAATGCCACAAAACTTGGTTCTCCTCGTAAGTCAGTTTGCCCAACTGCTTTAAAAAATATATTTTTATTGATTTCAGAGAGGAAGGGAGAGGGCTAACTGCTATATATCTCGATTTCAGAGAGGAAAGGAGGAGAGAGAGAAATGTCCATGATGAGAGAGAATCATTAATTGGCTGTCCCCTGCTGAGCCCCTTTTGGGCATGTACCTTGACCAGAATCGAATGCAGACCCTTCAGTCTGCAGGCTGTTGCTCTATCCACTGAGCCAAACCGGCCAAGGAGTTTTCCCAGCTGTTTTGATCCATTTATAAAGTCTATATGAAGGGCAGAATAACAGGCCAGGAAGGGTGGGGTGTGGTAACGGAGGACTAGGCAGTAGGACCCACCCACCTCCTCCCATCTGTCCAGATACGGTGACAGTCATGCATGCACAGGCACAGCCTGCTGAGGAGCACTGGCCAGAGGATAACGCCTCAAGAGATGCTTGTCTCTGTGACAGCATTAGCAATGGGTACCCAGCCCACAGCAGGAACTCACAACCTGAACACATATATCATAGTTATCCAGGATAAGGCTACTGAATCTTTTAAAACAAAGATCCAAATCCAAATTAAATGGATATTTCCATTAAGAACATTGAGTAAACAGTATCCCTATGTTCTTACTAAGATTCAGATTGTCTCCTATTTCTTCATCATCGGTATCTAATTCTTCACCATCCTCATCAGAACAACTTTCAGTCTCATCCTCCTCTTCTGCTTCCATCCACTGGCCCGGGAGCAAACCGGCAGCATCGTAGGAGTTACACAGCGGACCCACGATGTGGGTGATGAAGGACTCCTGGAGCTTGGCTAGTTGAGGAGAAGAACGATCCATAAAGGGACTGATGGGCAAACCAAGGCTTGCTTCTTCATCTCCCTGGAACATTTTAAAAAGAAAAGTACATTCTTAACTGTTGAGAGAACAACTACTACACTTTTCTGTTAAATTATTTTAAGGTGTTTTTTTTGTTTTGTTTTTTTAAATAAGCAGTCTACATAAAAATGACTTTTACAAAAAGTGCCAATGAATCTAATTATTACTCTATCATTTCAACTGTAAGCATTTCTCTAATATTTGAGAAATCCTAAACAAAACTTTACCCTCACACTCCAACAGTCAACTCATATGGTTGATACCCAGTTAACAAGAAGAAAAAAATACGTCTTTTTAGAGTAAGTGTTAGCAAATTTACTAACAACCTGCAAAATTCCTTAGAGTCAAATACAGATTCTCTTTGTCCTAGGTGGAGACTGTACGTGGGAACACTTGTTGTAGCTGTACTGTAAATGTACAGTGACTTTTGCAAATGCATTTCAACACCCCTCCCCTTTTGTAATGGCATGGCCGTCCCATTAATGTAAATAAAAAAGCCTAATATGTAAAACAGAAAGAAGTAGAGCTAATGTGGTTGAGGTGAGGATTCTGGGCTCAGAGCCCCAATTGCTTGCCCTGAGATACCCTTGTCACTGTAGCCTCTTGGGTTCTGGAGAGCACAGTACTGTAAGATCAGACATATGTACCCTGTTTCCCCGAAAATAAGACAGTGTCTTACATTAATTTTTTCTCCCAAAGTTGTGCTAGGTCTTATTTTCAGGGGATGTCTTATCTTTCCATGCGATAGGTCTTATTTTCGGAGGATGTCTTATTTTTGGGGAAACACGGTAGCTTTAAAATCTGCTTTTGCCACCTATTACCTAGAGGGTGTTGGGCAAGCTCTATGTTCAATTCATGTGTAAAATTTTATAAATCTATTTCACAGGGTTGCTATGAGGATGGAAAGCAATATGAATATATTAAGTGTTCAGCACAGTGCTGAGCATTCTCCAAATGGTACTGTGAACAGTTTGGCTCCCAGTGTCTGTTCTGGTGGGGAATGAATACGCTCCATAATGCACAAGTGCTGCAGGCAAGATGAGTCATATGTCCTTATGAAACTGTCGCAGTGAACTGTCCTGTGATTTAAATATTCTATGACTAAGGAAAGAATGTTTGTTTTTAAACCAGCTGAGGTTGCCCACAGGATTCTACAATTTCATAGGTTTAATATATATATATATATTTTTTTTAGAAGTTTGGCTTTCCTAAGCTCACGGCACTTAGATATAGGAATATAAAGCTAGTGTAATTACAATGATAAAAAGATGGGTAAGGTTAGAATTTTGCATAATATCTCAAAGATGTTTAATCGCATAGCTAGAATGAGAGGAAATGTAATAGTTTTAATGAGGGTTAACTAGAACTTTCATACAGATTAGTACATTAAACTTCATAACAATTCTATGGTAGGGTGTCATTTTTCTCCTTTGACATATGAATAATGAAACCTAGAAAAATTAAGCGATACTGTCTGAAATATGTGACTTTTAGTGAAAGATCAGGAACTATAATTGCCAACATTTATGGAGCACTTATCTGTCAGGAACTTTTCTAAGACTTTAAATATTCAGGTTGTTGTGAGGATTAAATAAATTATGTGGTAGGTGCCATCAATATTTCTGTATTATAAATGGGGAAACCAAGGCAGAGAGGTTAAGGTCACACACTGCTAAGGAAAAGGATCCAGGATTCAACTTCAGGCATGGCTTTACGTTTGTTTAATAAAAAGTAATTCTATATATTTTAAAAATAATTATATTGTAAATGGGGTTGAAATAAACTTTTCAAATGTTCTTTCAATGAAATTTCTGAGTTTTCCCAATCTGGCATATACTAATACTTTTTAATTACCTCTGTACAGTGGGCATTAAATTCTTTTGTGAACATAAATTAAATTCTGAAACAGGCTTCCGTTATCTTTAAGAATGAATATAGGACTATGCAAACTGATTACTACAGATTAGGCAAATATTTATTACCATATCTTACCCAAAAGTACAAATAATTTAGTTCAAGTGTATCAGAATAGTAAAATATTAATTACACAGTATAGAATATTTTAACTTATGAACGGCAGAGTATACACTATTGTGTTGGGACCTTTATTTAGCTAAGGTGGCTCAAAGCCACTGCACATTGATTGGTCATTTGGTACAATCTGGGTGTTACAGGTACAACAGGTAACTGTGCATGCTTTATAGACTCCACTTCATCACTCCTGCTAGAGTTGCAACTTATGGTAAGAAAGTCTCACAGAGGCTTCACATGGTAGATATTTGTTTTTATTGGTTATTAGGGTCAATAAGGATTTCCAAGGAATATAATTCCAAAGTCAAGAAGATGTGTTTGATATTTGGAGATAGTGAAATGTTAGGCTTGTGGAGAAATCAGTATACTCTTACATTGTAGAGAGCCTCAAAATTGGACCTCAAAAAAAAAAAAAATGGAAAGGGTCTGCAAAGTGGTAGGATTAGTTTTCAAGACAAGAGTTTAAAACACATGAGGAAAGACCATGTTTATATCTTTGGATCCTTGAAAACCATTAAGATCTACTTTGTCCCCATTTCTAGCTAATTTATAATCCTCTACCAGGACTTTTACCCAGTTGATGTTTCTAAGGCAATCTTTTTATAGCAGAGTTGAAGATGGTTGATAGCCTTTAAATATAACCTAAACATAATCTGAATCAATTAAAAACAATTTCATTTGGAAATAAATTATCGTAGGCTATATCGGTTCTTACGGTTGAAAGGGACCTTGGAATCATAATGTAGTCTGTCCTTACCTCTACACTCAAGTACATTCAACCCACTTTAGATAGGCCATAAACTTTTTTTTTAAATAGCAGCGAAGGCGAAAAGAGCACAGAATATACTAAGACCAGAGCAAATGAAACAATTTCTAACCATTCTTAGTCAAAGCAATTCAGATTTCAAACACTGACTGTAGCTTTCCAAATCCCAAAGGGCAGTGTCTTCAGATGGCAGCTATTAGAAATCCTACCAATCTCACATTTCAACCCACCTGCTCATAAAATTCATTGACAATGCCTTCTGTCCATTTCAAATGCAGGTTCCGAATCTTTGCTGGGCCATTGATGTCTGCCAGTTTGATGCACACCTGGCACACTAAGAGGCGGTCATTTTCATTACTCCATTCTATACCATTACTATTTACATCATTGGCCTGTTTTGGAAAAACAGAATTATTTTAGGTTCTGAGGGCACAGGAGTTTTGTTGTTTCTACCAAATTACCTTAAAATTTTCTTAATCCAATGACAGGCAGGAATTTCTATAAATGCTTCTTTTAATCTATTTGTGCCATAATATGGACCTCTATGGTTAAGTTTCTCTTGAATTTGAAATATTATAATTTTGTTTCAATAGAAGCAGATTCTATAAAAACATAACAAACCATAGGTTTTCATATTTGGTGATTACCACAGAGGATTATAATTTTTTGTGTGTGTGTGTGTGTCTATTATTAATATGCAATATAATATATAAGTATATGTATGCAAAACATCAGAAATCATGTATAATTGTAACTTTGTACCTCAAAAAAAGAAAATACTTCAGGATCTAAGGAGAAGTTGGCTCTAGCTGTGAAAGACAAATGTGATATGGTTTAAAGAACACAAGTCTTAGAAGCTGAGCTCTATGGTTTAAAATCCTGACTCAGAATGACGTGCTAATTTATTGTGTGATACTGAAAACATCATTGAATCTCTTGGAGTGTTTCTTCATCTAGAGCAGTGTTTCCCAAAGTGTGGTACGCGTACCCGCAGGGGTACGGAAGAGTTTGGTGGGTGTATGTGTTGCACCGGAGTTTGGTGGGGATATGCACTGCATCATGCTTAGCTGCGCCTAATTCTATGTTCTCATGAGTACGAGGGGTACTCAGCGTTACAAAAATTATAGAAGGGGTACACATATGTCAAAAGCTTGGGAAACACTGATCTAGAGGATAGTCTTGTCCAGGGGGTTAAATCTAGTACTTTTTTGTTACCAGTTCCTCTACCATGAAAGGACACCTTCCTTTATGTCAGAAACTCATTTAAAAAACAAAACAAAACAAAACAAAAAACAGATTCCAGCCCTGGCCATTGTGGTACAGTTGGTTGGATCATCATCCCTTACCCAGTAAAATTGTGGGTTCAGTCCCCAGTCATGGCTCATACCTGGGTTTCGGATTCTATCCCAGGTCAATGGGGAGGAGGGGTGCATACAACAGGCAACCCATGATGTCTGTCTGTCTCTTTAAAATCAAGCATATCCTTAGATGAAGATTTTTTAAAATGAGAAGAAAACAATAGATTCCTGCCAGCAAAAGAAGGAGCATCCTTCCTTCAGGAGTCAAAAGCAGTGGTTTTCAACACTTTTTCACTCCAAATGTCTGAGGCACAGAACACGCTAATGAATACCATTATCCTAGGATAGTGTTCACTCCTTATTTTTTTTCTTCTTCCTTGCTCTTTATTCTTTAGCACAGTGAGTGCATATTCTCAAGTGGAAGAGTGGAGAGTACTTCTCTCCCACACCAGCCAAGCACTAATATAAAGAAGGTGTAATAGGTATGGTGCAGTAGACATAATGGGCTTCCTTGAAGTACATCTTTAATTTCATAAAAGGTCTTCCTTGGCACAGTGCACAACTTTCTTAAATCTGCCGCTAAAAACTTTGAACATAATTGATTTGTCACCATGTGAAAGTTACAAGTCTTTTTTGGAGAGGAAATGGCAGCAAGCAATAGTATTTTAGAATATGTTATAATAAAGATATTGATTTAAAATATTGGAATATGTAATATCTTACAGTAGATATTTATCATGAATTCATAAACAGTATTAATTCTAACAATATTATATAACTAGAGGCCTGGTGTACAAAGTTGTGCATGGGTAGTGTCCCTATGGGTGGCCTACAGGGATCGGGCCAAAACCTGGAGTCCAACGCTGCTGCACTACCTGCATGCTCTTGCTCATCCCGGCCACACTGTGCCTGCCACGGGCTTGTGTCCAATTAGTTCCCATCAGGAGAGGGTGGCGCTGCCACAGCAGCGCTCACCAGCCATGAGCCCTGTGTCCGGCACCTTCCCAAGGGGAGTGGCCTGTGGAATTGGGTCAAAACCGGCTCTCTGACATCCCCCAAGGGGTCCCGGATTGCAAGGTCAGGCTGAGGGACACTACTGGTGCGTGACCAGGCCAGGGAGGGACCATCTCACTATGTCCCAATCAGCCAGACCCCAGCAGCAAGCTAACCTACGGGTCGGTCGGAGCATCTACCTTCTGGTGGTCAGTGAACATCATAGTAACTGATCAACCCATCCACTGTTTGCCCCCTGATGGTCAGTGCACATCATAGCGAGCGGTTGAGCAGCCTTAGCATATCATTAACATATTATGCTTTGATTGGTTGTTTGGTTCTGCTGTTCAGTCTATTTGCATATTACCCTTTTATTATATACTAGAGGCACAGTGCACGAAAATTCATGCATTGGTGGGAACAGGGGGGATCACTCAGCCCAGCCTCATCTCTCTCACAGTCCTCAGGGGCGGGAGGCAAACCAGCCATCAGGGGAAGGTGACACCCTATGATACCTCTGCTGCTGCCACTGCTGACAGTGCAAGTCTCATCTGGCCCTGGTTATCTGAGTCTCAGGTGGCCCTGGGCAGCTGAGCAGCCACCATCCAAGGCTTGCTTGCACCTCCAGCTGGCCCTGGGTGGTTGGGATCTGAGGGGACTGGGTGCCATCATCTTGTGACTGTGGGCACCGCCATCTTTGAGGGTGTGACAGTCAATTATCATATTATCTCCTTATTGGCTGTGAATGCTGCATTCTTTGAGACGTATAAGGGTCAATTAGCAAATTCCCTCTTTATTAGATAGGATACTAATTAGACTGGATATCTTCTGGGTGAGCTTTCTGACATCCGTCTGGACAAAGCAATGGTGGTGGTGCCAAGGCAGAGCAGTTACAGGTGATCAGACTGGCAGGGGAGAACTGTTAGGGGGATCAGGCTGTCAGGGGAGAGCAGTTAGGGGGGGATCAGGCTGGCAGGGGAGAGCAGTTAGAGGGATCAGGTTGGAAGGGGAGAGCAGTTAATGGCAATCAGCCAGGCAGTTAGATTAGGGCAGGTAGGCCAGCAAGTAGTTAGGAGCCAGTGGTCCCAGATTGCAAGAGGGTGCAAACCAAGCTGAGGAATACTCGCCTCCCCATGCATGATTTTCGTGCACCAGGCCTCTAGTATAGGATACTTTTATTTAGTAACACTGATAACAGTGGTTTCCATTTTTGATACCAGGCATAAATTACATAACAAACCTTGGCGTTGAATTCAGCAAGGAAATCAAAATGCTTCTTAAGGTCTGTGGCAAGGATTGCTTCAATGACCAAAAAGCGAAAGCGCTTGAATTCCACATGATCAAGATTAAGAAGGAAGTTGTATTCTGGGCGAGACAGATACAGGCTCCAAGCTGATGCAGCATGATGATTCTCCAGAACAGATCTATCGTTGTATAAAACTGCCTAAAAAGGAATAAGAAAAATAAGGTGGGCATCTTAAAGATATTAAACTTTTAACCCTTTGCACTCCAAACCATTCTGGACATTGGCTACCAGCTACTCGACGACGCTACTTTGCGGCGGGTGCGTTGAATTAACCCAATTCCCCGTAATCACTAATAAACTGCAATGTCCCCTGAGAGGGGAGATCCAAGTGATATGCTAGAATTCCGATGTCTCCTGAGAGGGGACAGCGGAGTGCAAAGGGTTAATAATAAACAGAGTTGGGATCAGATTAGAAGAAAAACAGTAACAGCTCTATGCCATTGGTATTTTAATTTTGTGAAGGGTTGTGATACTTTTATAAATGAGTGGACCAAAGTGCAAGGTAAGGTCCACCTTTCCTGCATGCACAGCTAGTCAGTGAAAGGGATGGGTTTTCCAAGTTCATATTCTTTGCAAATACCATCCTGCCTTCCCAGAGATGGAAAGTTGGTGTTTAAGATCTACCACATGAAACCAGTAAACCGTTTCAGATCAAGCTTGGTCCTTAGGGATATGGAACAGGCTTGGGATACATTTCTTCAGCTAGCATGGAATCAAGGGTGGTGTCAACAGAAAAGAAGCAGGAGTACAATCTAGGCTGAGGCAGGTCCAATGTCTGAGAAGGACACAGCCTACACTTCCAACTTGTCGCGGTGCCTGGGAATAAGAAGTGTGAAACAGGTAAGAGCACAAATCCTTTGGTTCAAGTGTTATGGCACTATTCACTTTTTCTCCACCTCTTCCACCTCTAAAAATTAAGCAATTTTTAAAACCATTAAGCATAGTAATTTAAAAAAAGATTTTAACCAAATATTTTATTGTAGAATATAACGTATGCAAAAAAAAAATGCTAAAACTTGAATAGTACATTTTAATAAATAGTTGTAGAGAAAATTCCCATGTTACCAATGGTACTGTCAAAAGTATAACATTGCTGACTCCTTGGAAACTTTCTTTGTACACCTTTCTTATCACAACCTTCTTCCTCCCCACAAAGATATGCTTCCCTAAATAATATATTCAGTAGTTTAATTTTGCCTATTTTTAGAGATTGTATACAAGAAATTTGTGTTCAGGAACGATTGGGGCAGACAGTCACTGCTCCCGACAGCTGACGGCGCTGAGTGATTGGGGACAGCGCTGGAAGCCAGCAGCGCCTACGAGTGGGACTGGCACCGGCAATAGGTGTGAGCACTGGGCAGCACCACAGTGCGTAGGAGCCAAGAATTTTCATTAACCACCAGAGGCTTGCCCCAATTATAGCAACCAGCACCCTGCCTTGGTCTGGCGCCCCCACTCACCTGCCCCACCATTCTGCTGCAGCCAACACCCGCCATGTTCTGTGCACGCCCCCTGGTGTGGAAAGTGCACGTTATATAGCAACTGGTTGTTCTGTTTAGTCTATTTGCAGAGAGAGAGAGAGAGAGAGAGAGAGAGAGAGAGAGAGAGAGAGAGAGAGAGAGAGACACACACACAAACACTAGAGGCCTGGTACACAAAATTCATGCACAGAGAGGGGGGTTCCTTCAGCCCAGCCTGCACCGTCTCCAACTGGGGACATTTCTCTCTCAATCTGGAACCACTGGCTCCTAACTGCTCACTTGCCTACCTTGCCTGATCACCCCTGACTGCTTCTGCCTGCCAGCCTGGTTGCCCCTAACTGCCTCTGCCTGCCTGATCGCCCCCTGACTGCTCTCCCCTGCTGGCCTGATCTCAACCCCAACTGTCCTCCTCTGCTGGCCAGTTTGGTTCTGATTAGTTGTTTTCTTTGCCAATCAGCATCAAAAGCTATAGGTATCCTGGCACATGCATTTGTATGGGATATATGCATGGGAGTAGATTTGGGGAATTGTACAGTATATAGATCTTCAACTTTACCAGAGAATGTCAAACTGTCATATATAGTGTATGTGAGTGTCTTTGTTCCACACAGCAGCACTTCATATTGACCTTTAAAGTTTTTTTTTTTTTTTTTTTTTTTTTTTTAATGGTTGGGTTTCTGGTGTTAGTTTTAATTAGTATTTCCCTGATTACTAATGAAGCTAGCAATGGTTATTGGTTGTTTGGATTTCCTATTTTGTTCATGCTTGTTCAAGTTTTCAAATTATAATTTAGTTGTCTTTTTCTTACTGATTTTAGGAATTCTCAGTATATTCTGGTTTTGATTCTTTGGTTGGTTGTGTTGCATATCTTTTTTTTTTTTTTTTTTTTTTTTTTTTTTTTTTTTTTTAATTTTCTGTATATCCCGGTCTCAAATCTTTTGTTGGTTGTGTTGCATATAGTTTTTTTCCCCACCCTGTGTCTAGCCTTTTTAATATTCTTAATAGTGTGTTTTTAAATTTAATGTAGTGCAATTCTTCAATAAGTTTCTTTTATGGTTAGTGTTTCTTTCCTGTTTAAGGAATCCTTGCCTTCAGGGATTTGATTGTTGGTGGCACTGAATTTTTAAATAGATAATTACTCTTAAATTGATTTATCTTGAAATATTGATGCAATCTGGGATCATGGACTATCTCCTCATTCATTTTTCAGGGTATATGAGTTAAGTTTTATATTTTCCTGACAAAATCTTGCATATTTTTGTTAGATTTATTTCTAAGTACTTCATGTTTTTGGAAGCTATTAATAATAAAGGCTATCTTTACAAAAAGCATTTAATTTTCTAATTATCAGCAGCTGGCATTTAAAAGTATAATTATATTTGCCCTGGCCAGTGTCTCTCAGTGGTTAGTGTGTCAGCCCGGGCACCAAGGGCCTGTACCCGGGTTGCCAGTTTGATCCCTGGCCCCAATCAGGGCACTCAGTGCTCCTGTAGGAGGCAACCAATCAATGTGTCTGTTTCACATTGATGTTTTTCTCTGCCTCTCTCCCCCACACCATCCCTCCCTCCTTCTACTCTATCTGAAAATCAGTGGAAAAAATATCCTTGGGTGAGGATTAATAAATAAACAAGCAAATAAATAATAAAAAGTATAATTATTTTTATATATTGAACCTTATGCCTAGCAATCTTGCTAAAATTTCTCATTTTACTAATTTATTTGAAGATTAAAAATTTTTCAACTTGCACAATCATCTGAGATTAATAAGTTTTGTTTCTTCTTTTTCTAGTCCTTGTTTCTTTTATTTTTTTTTCTTGCCTTATTATACTGGTTAGAATCTGTAGTATTATCTTGAATTGTAGGCATATTTATTGATATCAAAGATAAAGTATTCAGAGATTCACTACTAAGCATATGATACTTTGCTTAAGGTTGTTTTTTTTTTTTTTTTAATGACTCTTCACTACATTGGGAAACTTCTCTTTTATTCCAACTTTGCTAAGAGTTTTTATTATGAATCAATGTTGAGTTTTCTAAAAATTTTTTCTATTGGACAGTATATCAACAAGTAGACTGTCAAATTACAGCGGGGAGGGGAGGAAGATCTGGGGGAGATAATAGATCAACCGAAGGACTTTTATACATGCATATAAGTACAACCAATGGACACAAAACTCTGGGGAGGGACGGGATGTGTGGGAGGGAGGGAGGGAGGGGGGCAAAAAAAATCAATAAAATAAAAAAAATAAACCACAAAAAAAAATATTTTTTCTATTGTCATTGAGGTGAAATAATTTATAACTTTAATCTGTTAAGGTGAGAATTTCATTGATTCATTTTTGTTAAACTGTCTTGCCGTCTATGATAAATGCAACATGTTCAGAGTTATCCTTTCTAAATATTACTAGGTTAGGTTTGATAAAATTTTTATTTGCCAAAACCGGTTTGGCTCAATGGATAGAGCGTTGGCTTGGGGACTGAAAGGTCCCAGGTTCGATTCCGGTCAAGGGCATGTACCTTGGTTGTGGGCACATCCCCAGTAGGGGGTGTGCAAGAGGCAGCTGATCGATGACACTCTCATCGATGTTCCTAACTCTCTATCCCTCTCTCTTCCTCTCTGTACAAAATCAATAAAATATATTTAAAATTTTTTTTTTTACTTAAGGCTTTTTGTTTAAATAAAAAAAAAAAAATGCAGCATTTATTTTCTCTGTGGTTCCCCTCCCAGTCTTTAAACCGCTCATCTCATCTGGCTCCGCTCCTGCCAGAACCCCCGCCCCAAGCCCCTTGTTTACACTCATCTCATCTGCACGGACATCTGGTCAACCCAATCACAGTGAAGCATAGCCCAGACCAAGTCCGGGCGGGACATCTGGTCCACCCCCGCCTCCCTCGCAGAGACAAAATCCTCGCGGCCTCCCTTTTCGGGGAGTGCTGGTCGACTGGGATTTTCGTGGAAAAGAAAGAGGAAGCCGGCCCTCGACCCACCCTGGGAAAGGGGGACACGTGCCCGCCATCTACCCCCGCTTTCCCGTCCCAATCCGGCGGGGTTTGCGGAGAGGAGGTGAGGGTCGCCGGGCCAGGCCCGCAAACGGGCGCTGATGCCGGCTCCGCATGCGCGTTTCCCTCCTCCTTCCTTTCCTTCCCTTCCCTCCGACACCAGGCCGCCCCCCTCCGCCCCCCAAGGAAGCGAGGCGGAGGGCTGACTTTCAATAGATCTCAGCGAGGGAGCTGCTCTGCTATGTGTGAAACCCAGACCCCTAAGCAGGTCATCTACAAATGGTTCCAACGTGTGTTGCGTTAAGGGCTGGGGGCGGCCCCCTTTCCGGCCGCAACCCCTTTCCCAAGAGGAAGGCTCTCTGCACCGGACCGGGTCCTGACGCGCAGGCCGCAAGGTGGTTGGACACGGTACCCACAGGGAGGGCGGGACGGCTATCCGAAGCCCCCGGCGCTGCCCTATCCGTCCGCCTGGGCGGGATTCTGACTTAGAGGCATTCATTCACAGTCTCACAGATGGCAGCAGCTTCTCCCTATTGGCTCCTCCGCCAAGCCCATCCCAGATGTCTGAACCTGCGGTTCCTCTCATACGGAGCAGGATTACCATGGCAACGCGTCATCAGCAGGGGAAAACTAACCTGTCTCACCACCGTCTAAACCCAGCTCACGTTCCCTATTCCTGGGCGAACAATCCAACGCCTGGTGAATTCTGCTTCACAAGGATAGGAAGGATCAAAAAGCGACGTGGCTGTGAACGCTTGGCAGCCACAAGCCAGTTATCCCCCGCGGGGACTTTTCTGACACCTCCTGCTTAAAACCCAAAAGGTCAGGAGGATCGTGAGTGAGGCCCCGCTTCCACGGTCTGTATTCGGACTGAAAATCAAGATCAAGTTGAGCTTTTTGCCCGTCTGCTCCACGGGAGGTGTCTGTCCTCCCTGAGCTCGCCTTAGGACACCTGCGTTACCGTTTGACAGGTGTACCGCCCCAGTCAAACTCCCCACCTGGCACTGTCCCCGGAGCGGGTCGCGCCCGGCCGGCGCGCGGCCGGGCGCTTGGCGCCAGAAGCGAGAGCCCCTCGGGGCTCGCCCCCCCGCCTCACCGGGTCAGTGAAAAAACGATCAGAGTAGCCGAAACCGGTTTGGCTCAGTGGATAGAGCGTCCGCCTGCGGACTGAAAGGTCCCGGGTTTGATTCCGGTCAAGGGCATGTACCTTGGGCACATCCCCAGTAGGGAGTGTGCAAGAGGCAACTGATCGATGATTCTCCCTCATTGATGTTTCTAACACTCTATCCCTCTATCTTCCTCTCTGTAAAACAAATCAATAAATTAAAAAAAAAAAACCACAACAACACAAAAACGATCAGAGTAGTGGTATTTCACCGGCGGCCCGCAAGGCCGGCGAACCCCCCTCCCCGACCCCTCGCGGGGACTCAGGGAAGGGGCGCCGGGGGCCTCCCCCTTATTCTGCCCCTCTCCTGGCTCTCCACCGGGCCAGACTAGAGTCAAGCTCAACAGGGTCTTCTTTCTCCGCCGATTCTGCCAAGCCCATTCCTCGGCTGTGGTTCTGCTGGACCGTAGGCAGGGACGGTGGGACTCGTTCATCCATTTATGCGCGTCTCTAATCAGCTGAGGAGGCGTTTGGCTTCCTTAAGAGCGTCAGTTACCCCTGCCGTGTTCCCGCTCCAGTGAATTTCTTCGCTTTGACATTCAGAGCACAGGGCAGAAACTACATGGCGTCCACACCCGCCGCGGGCCTCCGCCATGCTCTGTTTAATTAAACAGTCGGATTCCCCTGGTCCGCAGGGGTTCTAAGCCGGCAGCTAGGCCCGGGCCCAGTGGCACCGCGGCCCCGCGGCCCAGGGGGCGGTCCCGGCGGGGAAAGGCCCAGTGCGCATGCGCGCGCGGCCGGAGCCGGCGCAGAGCGGGGAACCCCCCCGATCGACACCCTGGGAGCGGCTGGCCGCCCAGTGCCGCTGGGCGATCCAGGGGAAGGGCCGGGCTCGGGTCCAGAGTTGTCGCCTCCGCTGGTCCTCCGGTGTCCGGGCCCTGCCCCGCGGGAGACCTCCCCCTGACCCGATGCCGCCGGCCCGCCCGCCCGCGCCCTAGGCTTCAGGGCTCCCCGCAGCGCCCTCCTCCTCCTCCTCGTCGCTGCGTAGCGGGCGCGGGTGCGGGTGCGGTCGCGCGGTTGCGCGCGCCCGCGCTCCGGCCCCCTCTGGTCTCCCACCGACCGCCAGCGCCAGCTGTGTTGGGCCCGCCGCTCCAGCGCCATCCACTTCCAGGGCTACTGAACTCGGCAGGTGAGTGGTTACACGCTCCTTAGCGGATTCCCACGGCCATGGCTACCGTCCTACTTTCTACACCCGCCAACACCTTAGTCTGGGGTCTGAGGAGCCCAGGCATCCGGCGCCTTAACCCGATGATCGGTCCACCCCGCAGCGCCAGGTCTGCTTACCGAGAGTGCCCCCTTAGGCACCCGCATTCCACGGAGCCGGGCTTCTCACCCATTTAACCTTTGAGAATAGGTTGAGATCGTTTCGGCCCCAAGACCTCTAATCATCCGCTTTGCCGGATAAAAATGCGCGTCTGCGAGAGCGCCCGCTATCCCGGGGGAAACTTCGGAGGGAACCCGTTGCTAGATGGTTCCATTAGTCTCTCGCCCCCATACCCAGGTTGGACGACCGATGTGCACGTCAGGGCCGCTGTGGACCTCCCCGAGTTTCCCTTGGTGTTGCCCTGCCCAGGCACAGGTCACCGTCTTTCATAGGGTCCTAACGGGGCGGGCGGGGCGGGCCGGCGGTGTGCCTTCGGGCCGGTGGTGCGCCCTCGGCGGACTGGAGAGGCCTCGGGATCCCACCTCGGCCCGCCGCCCGCCGGTGGGGCGGGCGGCGGGGCCTTCACCTTCATTGCGCCACGGCGGCTTTCGTGCGAGCCCCTGACTCCTGCAGTTTCCTTTAGTACCTAAGAGCTGACTTTTCTGCCTGGAGATAAATGCAGGGCTCGCCCCCCCGCCTCACCGGGTCAGTGAAAAAACGATCAGAGTAGTGGTATTTCACCGGCGGCCCGCAAGGCCGGCGAACCCCCCTCCCCGCCCCCTCGCGGGGACTCAGGGATTCTGCAGCTCTCCTGTCTCTTCACCCGGCCAGACTACAGTCAAGCTCAATGGTCTTCTTTCCCCGCCGATTCCGCCATTCCCGTTTGCTTGGTCCGTGTTTCAAGACGGGTCGGGTGGGTGGCCGACATCGCCGCCGACCCCGTGCGCTCGCTTCGCTCCGCGGCGTGGCGCCTTGCAAAACCCCCCGGGCCCGACGGCGCGACTCGCCCGGGGCGCACTGAGGACAGTCCGCCCCGCTCCTCCCTCCCCCAACACTGGCGCTTCCTCGGTGGTGGAACCCCCCCTCGCGGGAAGGAGGCCCCCGCGGGGGTGAGCGCCGGGAGGGGGGAGAGCGCGGCGACGGGTCTGGCTCCCTCGGCCCCGGGATTCCTATTTAAGGTGGGGCTTGATGGGGACCTCAAGGCATGTCCCCAGCCTGGGCCGGGGGACCCATGGCTGTGTCCCCCACTTGGCGTGGCTTGATGGGGGACCACAGGCCGAGTCCCCCGCCCTAGCATCTGGCCAGGTGACCTGAGGCTATGACCCCACCTGACGGGGCTTGACGGGAGTGAGGCCCGCCGGGGCTGGATCTAGCCCAATAGGGGTCGGGCTGTCTGGGTCTGGGTTTTACTCTTTTTATGTTCAAAGCACATAAAATATGCCTATAGTACATAGACAAATACATTACTTCTGTAGTACTAAAATTTCATGGGAATGATAAGGAAAAATTATTTAAGAAGTCTTGTTAGTGGGGCAATAATGAAAAAACGGTCGGCTTACAAACCTCGACATTAAAATCTGACAAAGATAATACAAAAAAGAAAAATCACAGGGCAGTTTCATCCAAACACATAAGTAAAAACCTGCTGGGTAACAAGCCCCAAACGCATTCACATTCTTCCCAATTAAAGAAGAAACTCCACAATAAAGCATACATAGTGCAGAAGAAAGTCACCAAGCAATCTAGAATTTTCTTTTTCCTTTTTTAAAAAAATATATATTTTATTGATTTTTTTACAGAGCGATAGAGAGCTAGAAACGTCGATGAAAAAAAAACATCGACCAGCCGCCCCCCCCGCAACCAATGCACATGCCCCTGACCGGAATCGAATCTGGGACCCTTCAGTCCGCAGACTGATGTTCTATCCACTGAGCCATAGCAGTTTCGGCTTTTTTCCTTTTTTTTTTTTTTAATATATTTTTATTGATGTTTTACAGAGAGGAAGAGAGAGGGCTAGAGAGTTAGAAACATCAATGAGAGAGAATCATCGATCAGTTGCCTCCTGCACACCCCCTACTGGAGATGTACCCTCACCAAGGTACATGCCCTTGACCGGAATCGAACCCGGGACTTTTCAGTCTGCAGGCCGACGCTCTATTTACTGAGCCAAACTGGTTTCGGCTAGAATTCATTTTCTTATATCAACAGAAAACCAAGGATTTCTAGACATTAATCAGTAGCTTGGAAAGAAAAGGCTAAAGTGAATAGAATTAACTGAATGCAGGATTATCTAGGCCCTAGATTCTAGGGAATAGAAAAGCACTGAATGTTGTTCTTTTTTTTTAAGTTCTCAGAGAATTTGGAAAAGACTGCTTCCACAATAAGAAACTATGAAAAAAGAAAACAGTGCTCTTAGAAGCTAAAAATACTGCAGAAAAAAATTTTTTTAAATCAATATAAGCATTGGAAGTGAAGTCAGACCATCTCTCCTAAAATATAGACTAAATTGATAAAAACCATGGAAAGTATACAGAAGGAAAAAAAGGCATAAGGGATTAGGTCAAGATCTGACTATTGGAAGTTCCTGAAACAGTTGAGTCTTTGGGTTGAAGTGTTCATCAAATGCCAGAAGTTGGGTGTGGGGAGAGAAAATCCCCCAAACCTACCCATGTTGGGTTATGGTAAAATTTCAGAACTATCGAGAGTTTTTATTATTATTTCTGAGTGGATAAAAACAACATGGGAACCAGAGTCAAGACCCCACCCACATGTTCATCGAAATCATGCGAGACCCAGCAGGTTTTGCTCTGGAATTACCAGACTGGGTGCCAGCTGTTCAGCATCCAGAATGAGAAGGATTTACTCTGGAATACTAGTTACCCACACTAGTACTTCTCTCCTGGCAGTTTCCTTTAATATCTAATAGCTGACCTTTCTGCCAGGAGGTAAATGCAGGGCTGCAGCAGGTTTGCTTACAGGCATTTGCTCTTGAGTGTGAGCGAGTCTGTGTGTGAGTGTGCACGTGGGCAGGCACAAAGGCATCTGGACTTCCTCTAGAGTTCCACTTAGTCTGTAGCCCCTTCTAAATACTTCTATGTCTTAATACGTAGCCATCTGTTTTTCATTTTCTAAAAACAGTATAAAATTCTTTAATCTACTGGCGCTAACACCCTCCCACCTTGAACTTCACCCCTTACTGTCATTTTAATCAGGAGGAAGGCGAGACAAATGCATGTGGTTAGTCAGTCAAAACCATCTTGATCCATATTTTGACTGTATGAGGTTTATAGGTCCCAACTTGAAATTTTATTTCCTTTTACCCTAAATTTCATCAAAATATTAATACCTCAAGCACTAATCTCCTTCTTTTACCAAATTTTCATTTGGAATTATATCTAAGAAATCTCAGAATTTTAATACTGATATCCCTCCAATTTAAATTTTACTAAATATTTTACTTTCTTTCATGGAAAAGATTCAAAATAATCCTCCTGTCTTCCCAGCATACATTCTTTACCATAAGAATGAAGAGGAATACTTAATGGCGGTATTGTTTACTGCTGTCACTTTTTATAATACACTGGAGCAATGGTATCTTTGACTAATTATGGCTTAATTAGACCCACTGAGCTTCCCAAGATGAGAGAACCTACTTTAGTTACCTAAATAAACACACTGAGCCTCAGGATTTTGCCAGAGAGTCCTTATCTCATAGGCGCTAGCCGAGGCAGGTGCTAGGAATTTCATTACTCTGGGAAGAACTGAGTACATTTCAGACAAACTAGTGTTGCCGCAGTGCAAATAAATCGGGCGTCCTTCAACATTCAACAAATCCTCACTGAATGTCTTTTGTGGGTGAGGTACTACCGGTCTAGGTATTAGGGAATAAAAGAGACAAAAATCCCTGCCCTTATGATATATTCCACCGAGGGAAGACATCATAAACAAAACAGAATGCACAATGCCTAAACAATCATTGCTTTGGAAAAAAAAAATAAAGCAGGGAAGGAGCATAATGAGTGCCAGGAAGGAGCTTCTGAAATTGTAGATGGAAGGACATGACCAAGTGAACTGCATGGACATGTGGGGAAAGAGCACCCTGGGCAGGGAGGACAGAACAGGAGCAGGCTCTTGGGAGGGTGTCTAGGTACAGGAGAAAACAGCAAGGTGGCCAGTGAGGCTAGCCCTGAGTGAACATGAGAAAGGCAGACTCAATGGGGTTTACATCAAGCAAGGCCTCCTGCGCTATCCTAGTGACTTACTAGGAATGTGGTGAATGTCATTGAAGGGTTTGGAACAGAAAGCGATGTAACCCAACGTAAACAGTCACACTTTGTCTAATCTACTTCCTTTCCATTCCAGAGTTTCCCACTGCTTCATCTATGGACAATTCTTAACAATGGGAAGTTAGGAACTAGAACAAGTTTTGAGTATAAACTTCATAAATCATAACAGCTTTTTTTTTTTTTTTAAATTCTCTGCAAGTGAGAATTTTTCTCTAGTATTCATTCATTTTTAATATTCTTGAAGGAAAAGCAATAAACAAGTCTGACTCACCCACGCTCAAAGCTAATAAAAGCAGAGCGTGGAAAAGAACAGTGAGTCATTTCTTTCTACGTGATTATGTTGTAGTTCAGGAGGTTCTCAAATACATAAAATGGAAGAAAACTTTCCATGTGTTACCTCCTTTTACCTTTAACCATATCAGGTACATATTTTGAGGGTCAGAAAGATAAGGCTGATTTGCCTAAGGTCACAGAACTAATAAATGATAACCAGAAATCAAACACAGGCCAGCAGATCCCAAGACCTGCTGCTACTGCCCATTTGACTCAACAGAAGGTTTGCAAAAATTATCAAGTATTGGGCTAGAGAGAATGGGCACTGACTTTTGCAGAATGGTACTGCAAATGAGAAAATATGTGCTCCTTAGTGGGTAATTTCTTTCAAAGAGAATAGATATTAGGTTGAAATTTATTTTTTAACTAGACACTCATTGCACGATATCCCAGCTACCCAGGAGCCAGCAAGTCCCCATGCCCCAGCCGCCCGGAAGCCAGCATGTCCCCGCTCCTACCGGGAGCCAACAAATCCCCATTCCCGACCACCTGGGAGCAGCAGGTCCTGGCTTCTGTCTGGAGCACCACTCCAGTAGCTACCTCTGCTGCCTCCCTTTCCCCCATAGCAGGCTTCACACCACTCTGCACCTGCATATGCAAATTAACCTCCATCTTTGTTAATTTGCATACTCACTCTGATTGGCAGTGGGTGTAATTGAGTGATGGTTAATTTGAATGTTTTTCTTTTATTAAGATTAGTTACCTATGGAAATCATGAGCTTTTAATAGATACAAGTCTCAATGGGGAAAATGAATTACACATCACTTTTAACATTCTCCTCCCACTCATTTCCGAATCCTACTTGAATCTTACTCTTATTGTGGCTAAAGAATCTACCCCGTATATTTTAAAGTGAGACTGTGTGAAAGGGATAAAAGTGTAGATGAAAGGGCCACATGCTGACCTGACAAGCTCAGGGGAGGCCTGCATGGCAGGCAGTCTTGCAAACTCAGAGACCTAAAGTAACCACAAAGGATGGCCTAAAATTAAACTTTAACTAAAAGCTGTTATGGTGGGCAGTTAGGTCCAAGGCTGGTATCTTCACTGACAAGGTCAACCTTTACCTTAACTGAGCTTGTCTGTCCTTTTGTATCTATGATAACATACCCTTGAAGTGTCTGGATAACTTGTAACTTCCCTTTTTCTGGAGTCCCTGGGGCACAACCAAATGGGCTGGGCACCAGGACAGATATGTCCTGCACCCACCTAAGTATGTGTCCATCATTTTACTTTTTATCCAATCCCAGGGGTTTTCCCACCTCCTCAATCTATCACCAATGAATTTCATGTAACCCACATACATCCCTCCTTTGATTGCAATGTATAAATACAAATGTAACCCACCATTCTCTGGAGCATTATCTCAATTCATTGAGGTTCTGCTTCCCAGCAGTTGTTGACAGTTTGGCTCAAATAAACTCACAAAAATTCTTTACAGATTTCAATCATTTTTTTTTTTTTTACATTAACAAAAGTGAGAAAAGGAACACAGAATGGCTACAGAAGTTGAAAGAATCAGAACTGAGGTTTAAATACAGAATGACAAAGTGAAAAACATGAATTTACTCTCTGTAAGGCTTCCTCTTCGACAAAGAATATAAAGGAATCAGTTGCTCAAGTAAACATGCACACTAAATTCTACTTAAAGTCAAGTAATTGGTTCCAAGTCCTAATGCTTAAAATTATTAGAGTATCCATTTGTTGTGAATTCCTATCTCTTATGCAAATTTGACAGTACAGTAATGTTGCACCTTCTCAGCTGTATTGGATAAAAAAAAAGTGAGGTAGTACTAGAAGAATTCTTACACATATTAATATATTCCGAGTTAAGAGATTTAGATAGAGCCTGAGTATTAAGGCATGTTATAGAGGAAAAAGAAGACAACAAATAATAATAGTTGCTCATCATTATAGCTTCTAGCCATACAAAAGACCTTGCCAGAAGTAAGAGTGAGTCTTACATTTTGATCAAAGGCAAAAATACTGAAAACAAGAACTCCAGAATGTCATAAAACGAGTTACTCTTTCATAAACATGTTCTTTTCTAATTGAAGGAGATTCCCCCTTCCCTCCCCTCACCCCCAATTTTTTAGTACACATGTCCAATTCCATGTTGAGGTAACATCCAATGTGTTAACATCCAATTCCATGTCGAGGTAATAGCCATATGATTGAACTGGAGAATGTTATACAAAAGAATACACAAAAAGATTGTAAAATTCCAGAATCACTCTTTAAACTTTCTGCTAAAGTATTTCCTACCTGAGGGGCATTTGTAGCCACCAGAAATGCATTTGTCCGCCCTGGGTGGTCGTAATCATGCATGGCAGCTGCCACATACAAAGCCATCAATTCCAAGGCAGGAATGTTTGAAGACAGGCAGCCATAGCTCTCATCTGGAATTGAGCAGCTCCTCGAAGAAATGTAAGCAATCTGCCCAGGGTTAGTTCCATCATCAGACTCTGAGGAACAAGCAAAAGCAGCATAAGACATACAACCTTCTCACGAGGAGGCTGAGGCGCATCCCATAGGCAATATGATTATCTTATGTTTACTTACATGAGTTAGATTCTACTTAAAACAATAATAAGCCATCCTAACAAGTGTTAAGGGATCTCATTGTAGTTTTGATTTATATTTCCCTAATAATTAATTATGTCAGTTTCTTTTTGTATACCTGATGCCATTTAGATGTCGTCTTTAAAAGAATGTTTAATCAGATTTTTGGGGGGTTTTATTGAGTTGTGTGAGTTCTCCATTTATTTTTGGGCATTAACCCCTTATCCAGTATGTAGTTTGAAAAAACTCTCCCTCATTTTTGTTTTCTTTGATGTACAGTTCTTTTTAGTTTGACTTAGTCCTACTTATTATTTATTTACTTATTTTTTAGTATTCTGTCACCATTCATCCACTCCTTGGCCTCAGCACCACACAATCGCTGGTCCCCTGCCCCCAATCTCATTTCCTCAGACAACTGGTCAACCTGACCACTCTGACCTGCCACGGGAGACTAAGTCTGGCCTGGCTATCTGGTCGAATGCAGTCACCAGGCAACCTTCCCCCCAGCCGGAGGTTTTTGGGAGTGCTGGTCGACAGGGCTCCTCGGAGAGGGAGGAAGAAAAATGGGGAGGAGGGAGCTGGCCCTAGCCCCCCTGGGAAAAGGGACTTCGGCCACTGCCACCCACCCTCACTTCCCTGTCCTAGCCTAGGGCCCTAAGGCCCCTGCCGGGGTCAGGAGAGGCGATTCCACATGCACAGTTCCCCTCTTCCTTCCCTCGCACTCGGCAGGAGGGCAGGAGGGCGGCCGTCCCCCTGGGAAGGAGAGGGGACAGGAGCAGGACAAACCCTTGTGTCTAGGGCTGACTTTCAATAGATTGCAGCGAGGGAAAACTGCTCTGCTACGTACGAAACCCCGACCCAGAAGCAGGTCCTCTACGAAGGGTTTAGCACCAGGTTCCCTATGAACGTGTGTTGCGTGAAGGACAAGGGGGTGTCCCCCTTTCCTGATGCACCCCATTTCCCAGGACAAAAGTCCCTCCCCATAGGACTGGTCCCCATGCAAAGTGGGCGTGCTGCCCACCGGCAGGGACAGCTGAGGCCAATCGAGGCTCCATTGATCGCGCTTGGGCGGGATTCTGACTTAGAGGCGTTCATTCATAATCTCACAGATTGCAGCTTCTCCCTATTGCCTCCTCAGCCAAGCACATACCAGATGTCTGAACCTGCAGTTCCTCTCATACTGAGCAGGATTACCATGGCAACGCATCGTCAGTAAGGTAAAAGAACCTGTCTCATGAGGCTTTAAGCCCAGCTCATATGCCCTATTACTGGGTGAACAATCTAACATTTGGTGAATTCTGCTTCATAATAATAGGAAGAACCGACATCGAAGGATCAAAAAACGAAGATGCTATCAACACGTGAGAAGTGAGGGTGGGTGGCAGTGGCTGAAGCCCCTATCCCAGAGGGGCCAGGGCCAGCTTCCTCCTCCCTGTTTTTCTTCCTCATCTCTCCGAGTCAGTGAAGACAACCATCAGAGTAGTGGTATTTCACCATCGGCCCCCCAATCCCACCCCCTCGCTTATTCTGCACCTCTGTCTCTTCACCGGGCCAGGCTAGAGTAAAGCTCAACAGGGTCTTCTTTCCCCGCTGATTCCGCCAAGCCCGTTCCTTTGGCTGTGGTTCCGTTCCGCTGGACAGTAGGCAAGGACAGTGGGACTCGTTCATCCATTCACTCATGTCACTAATTAGATGACGGAGGCGTTTGGCTTCCTTAAGAGCGTCAGTTACTCCCGCGTTTACTCGCACTTCAGTGACTTTCTTCACTTTGGCATTCAGAGCACTGGGCAGAAATCACACCCTGGCCCATGCTTTAATTAAACAGTCGGAGTTCCCTGGCCCTCACCAGTTCTAAGTTGGCTGCTAGGCCGAGGCGAGGCAACCTGCCTAACCAAGGCGGGGTGAGGAGGGGGCGGCTGGGAGGCGAGAAGGGGACCCTTAACGTCACCCCAGGCTTCCCCATGGCACCCGCCATAGGAAGGGCCTGGCCTGCGTTCAGAGTTGGGGAAGCCGGGCCCTAGGGTGTCCAGGCCCCCACTACCCATTCCTTCCCCCTCCCCCCCCCTTCAGCCTCGTTCCCACCAAGGAGGGAAGAGCGACGTGGGGAGCCGCACATGGGGTCCCGGTTTTGGACAGGAAGGGCCGTGGGGGTGAGCCAGCGCCCAGCCCCGCTTCACGCCCCAGCAGGACCCACCGACTGAGCCCCAAGAGCCCATCCCTATCCCGAAGATGGATCCGGTTTCCCTTACCCCACTGCTCCAGCATGCCAGAGGCTGTCCACCTTGGAGACCTGCTGCGGATACAGGTGTCCCCCCTACACTCAAGATTTACACCGTCTTCCCTGGATTTCCAAGGGCCACGAGAGCTCACTGGGTGCTTTTCGAGGCACGTCCCCTCTCGGGCGAACCCAGGCCAGGGCCAGGCGCCCTGCCCTTCACAGAGAAAAGAGAACTCTCCCTGGGCTCCCGCCCGCTTCTCCGGGATCAGTTCCTTCTCCTGGTGTCTTCCTCCCCCCCCCCCCCCCCACCACCTCTGCTCCGCCACTCCGGATTCGGGGATCTGAACCCGACTCCCTTTCGATCGGCTGAGGGCAACGGAGGCCATCGCCCGTCCCTTCGGAACGGCGCTCGCCCATCTCTCAGGACCGACTGACCCATGTTCAACTGCTGTTCACATGGAACCCTTCTCCACTTCGGCCTTCAAAGTTCTCGGAGTATCTACGGCCACCACCAAGGTCTGCGCCTGCAGCGGCTCCTCTGCGCCGCGCCCTGGGCTTCCAGGCTCCCTGCACGGCCCTCTTACTCATCTCTGCATAGCTTGCTCGGGTGGGAGGGCGCCGGGTGTGTGTGTGTGGTGGTGGTGGTGGGGGGGGGGGGGGTAGGAGGGCAGGAACCCCTCTGACCAGGCTCCCATCCCCCTAGCCGGAAAACCGCTAGCCATCGCCGTGTTGGGCCCGCCGCTCCAGCGCCATCCACTTCCAGGGCTACTGAACTCGGCACGTGAGTTGCACGCTCCTTAGCGGATTCCCACGGCCATGGCCACCATCCTGCTGTTTATATCAGCCAACACCTTTTCTGGGGTCTGAGGAGCCCCGGCACCGGGCGCCTTAACCAGGCCTTCCATTCATCCCGCAGAGCCAGTTGTGCTTAACGAGAGTGGTCCCCTAGGCACTCGCATTCCATGCCCGGCTCCACGCAAATAATGGCAGTACTTCAGACTCAAGTACCAAAGAATGTAAAGCAATGACTGTCTACTACACTGATTAGTCTGGTAATATTTCTCATAATTTGTTATTGAGCAAATTATGTCCATGTGTGCATATGTCTATATATTATTGAAGTATTTCTTCCCTCTTCTTCCATTTTTTTTTTTTTTTTTTTTTTTTTTTATGGATTTGAGAGGGACAGGGAGAGACAGAAACATCACTAAGAAACATCAGTTGCTTCCTGTATGACCCCTACTTGGTATCAAGGTAAAAATCCAGGAATGTGCCTTGACCAAGAATTGAACCTGTGAACTGAACTCTTGATTCGTGGGTCAATACTCAACCACTGAGTAACGACGGCCAGGCTCTCCATTCTTTTTCTTTTTCTTTCTTTTTTTTTTTTTAGAGATCCAAAGCATATCTCCACTCTTTTATGAGCTAGAATAAGAGAACCATGAATGTTATAATTCATTATATTTGCATAAATAATTATACTATGATGAGGAACAGAACTAACTTCTTTGGGAGCAAAATTTGAAAAGGTTTTGTAATTCATTTAAATTGTATGTGAGGCTTTCAAATAATGGGAATATTTACATGATATATCTAAAAAAAAACAAAAACAGAAACAAGAATTAAAAGAAAGCAAGGAAATGATTATCATCCTATATAATAAAAGCCTAATATGCTAAGTGTCCAACTGTTCATTTGACCAATCACTATGACTTGTACTAACCACCAAGGGGAAGACGCTCTGACTGGTAGGTTAGCTTGCTACTGGGGTCCAGCCGATTGCAATTGGGCAAAACGATCCAGGCATGCCCTGGAGCCCTCCTGTGTACTGGTGAGGTCCCTCGGCCTGGCCTGCACCCTCTCGCAATCCGGGACCCCTCAGGGGACATCAGAGAGCTATTTTTGGCCTGATCCCATAGACCAGGACTTGGGACCTCAACAATGCACAAATCCATGCACAGGGCCTCTAGTAATATAATATTCAGGATAGTAGTTATATCAATGGTGTATCAGCAGGATGGGACACAGAAGAGACTTGGTAGACTCAGTGGTACTGGATCTTAACTTAGCCCTTAAGATGAGTGGTAGGTTTCCTAATTTGCATGTCTTTAATATACATAAAAACTTACATGGCCCTTTGTATAAAAGGTTAGTTACTGAAAAATTTGAAAGGTAATGAAAATAGGTAGCTTGATTAATTTTATTACTTAAAAGGAAGATCTGCAGAAAGAAGTACCTGTTGTGTTTCCTGTACCATGATCACCGTGGATTTGCTGTAAGCCAGGAATTGGCCTTGTTGTCAGAAACCAAACTGCATGTAGGACATCTGTGGCGTGTATACGATTGTGATCTAAAGTCACCAAAATGATTTTTAAAACTGATTATTCTATTACATTTACCATAAAACATCTTAAAAAGTATAATTTTTAGTTATCCCCATATATAAAATATATGGCTTAGAATGATTTCCCGCAATTACATTTTTGTTTCATCTTATTTTAAAAGCCTCAACTCACACTTTGAAAACATAATAAAGAGGTCATAAAAAAAGAAAGGTAACTAGGGCTAATTTAAAGACATAGAAAAATATATTTAAGGTTGTAGTTTTTTTGTTTTTTGTTTTAAATTGTAAACAGTGTTTAGATTATGGAGACCTATTTTTTGCACTCGAGTGCATAGAACAGTTAAAATTCTGGATACTTGAATATTCCTTGATCCACCCATAACTTTTATGTTCAGTTCATTATTCATAATTTATTGAGGGGCATATGAATTCATAACTTTTTTATGGGTGAATCAAGGAATGTTCAAGTATCCAGAATTTTAACTGTTTTATGTACCCGTATGCAAAAATACAAACAAAAATATTTCACAAAAATATAAGTATGATACTTATTTCTCAGCTCTTCTATAAGGATTAAATGTTAAATGGTATATGAACACATTGAGAAGAATGTCTGACACAGCACATGATCAAGAAAACATTTGTTTACTGAAATACTACTTTGTGAGGTCTATAAGTAAAACCCAGCTTTGCTATTTATAATTTTATAATCTTGGGAAAGATCCTTCTGAGTTTTTAACTTCACCTGTGAACGGCAGATAATACAACCTTTCCTAGAAAGATTAAATAAGATAACCTTTGTTAATCTAATGATTATAGTCATAACTGAAATTCAATAAAAAAAATCAACACTTCAACCAGTATTTAATATGTATTTATGTAGAACTGGCAGATGATACAATACTAAGTGTTAAAGTTTCAGAGCATGATTCAATTATCCTACATAATAAAAGTCTAGGTGGTGTCATACCCTCATGTGACATCATCACAAGATGGCCACCACAAGATGGCTGCCACAAGATGGCTATCAGTGGAGAGTAGTTGGAGACTATCAGGCTGGCAGGGGAGGGCAGTTGGGGGCCAACAGGCCTGACGGGGAGGGCAGTTATGGGTGACCAGGCCTTCAGGGGAGGGCAGCTAGGGGCAGTCAGGCCAGCAAGGAAGGGCAGGGCAGCTGGGGGCATCAGGCTGGCAGAGGAGAGCAATTGGGGCAATCAGGCTGGCAGGGGAGCAGTTAAATATCAACCAGGCCAGCAGGAGAGAGATTAGGGGCAATTAGGCAGGCATGCAGGTGAGCAGTTAGGAGCCAGCAGTCCTGGATTGTGAGAGGGATGTCTGGCTGCTGGTTTAGGCCTGATCCCTTTGTGATCGGATCTAAACTGGCAGTTGGACATCCCCCAAGATGTCCCAGATTGGAGAGGGTGCAGGCCGGGCTGAGGGACACCCCTCCCCACTGTGCACAAATTTCATGCACTGGGCCTCTAGTCATAATCACTTGTTATTGACCATTTACTATGTTCCATGAATTCTGATGTGTGCTTTATTTATATAGATTATCTTCACTACCTATGGAGTAAGTTCTATTATTCTCATTTACAAACTTGAAAACTGAAATTTAGAAAAGTTAGATCCAGAAACTTTTTTTTTTTTTTAGTAATAGGTAATAGATTTGTTTCTTTTTTAAAATATATTTTGTATTATTGCTATTATACAATAGATATCTCCCATTTCCCTACCCTTTCACCCTCTTCTCTCATACCTACCCATCCAAGTCTTCACTATCCTATTGCCTATGTCCATATTAGGCACTCAAATATTAACAAAGATGTACATCATGTAGTAAGTGAAAGCAGACTATAAATAGGTATTGATATTATGATTTACATTATAAAAAATAAACATATAAGAAAAAAGTCTTAAAGAATATCAAAATGTTAACAGTAGTCAGTTAACTTTAAATAGTAAGATACAGATTTTCTTTTTAAATGTCTATTTAAAACTTACCCAAACATGTAATTTAAAAGTGTTTAGTGACTATCTGAAGGGAAAAATAATACAGGGTTTAAAAACCACTATTAATTGAACTTAAATAATAAGACATGCTAATACTTACAAGGAATGTCTCGATAGCCATTTTCTAATGCACGAAAATAGTTCATGAATTGTAGAGTGGGAATGTTAAATATTTCCAATAAACCAGTGTCTTGAAATAAGGTATACATAACCTAAATATCAATTAAAATAAATCAGAATTTCTAATTGTAGTTGAGTATATGTTTTTGTGATTTGCATTTAGGAATATTAAGTTAATAATTTTTTAAAAACTCTCCTACAATGAGATCTTTTTAAACATGAAAAAGGAAGCCATTACCCGAAAGCCCATGAAAACCAAAGAAAGATTACCATGTCATGTTCTAGTTTAAAATTTTCCCATTATTCATAATTTACTGAAGGGCATATGAATTCTATTCTAGTCCTAGGTGTTAAAAGAAGTCATGTTTTTATCTCGAAAGACTTAAATGAGATGAACTTATATACCTTCCATATAATTTATTCTGTTCTTATGTTTCATAAATAAGATATTTTGTTGTTAATGAGGGTGATATTTTTAGAAGGTTAATCTGATACTATTGTATGAACCCATCAGGGGTAACCTCAAATTGCAAAGAAGCATAAGTTTCATTGGTTAGCACTTAATCATTAATCACCGTTTTCCTTTTTCAACCTTTAGATTCAATATAAAGTAAAACTTTATTATTTTAGTTAAAATTAAATCCCATTATTACAAATACTTTTCACTTACATATATGTTTTCAAATTTTCTACTGGAAACTTCATTTGTGAAAATAACAATTCAATAAAAAATGTTGAATTTCTGCATAAACCAACATTATACATTTTTAGATTCTGCTTTTTATTTATAATTCATAATAAAAAAGTAGTGGGGAATTTTAAACAAACCTGACTGAGGATTCTTCCTGAATTCTCTCCCATTTTTTCTACAAGTTCAAAAATTTGAAAATTCCAGTTGTTCATCTTTTCTATTAATGAATCATAATCTTCTATTAAAATTGGGTCCAGTGATGCTTCCTGTTCAGTCTGTACATATGAGGGTGGGGAGAGATTCAAACCAATATATCTTTTATAAATATTGTTAAATCCATATCTAAATTCGAACACTTAAGTGGTCAGTTCTGTTTTCTACAACTGTTTCTCTCAAATACGATCTGTACTTCCTATTTCGTCTCTTTATAGAATGCTATCTTCACATAAATATAAACATGTCTTCTATATATCAGGACATTTCTTACTCTTCACTTTTATAAATAAAAATATTTCTGAAACACTAAAGAAATCTCAATTCCATTTTCATTTTAAAATTTATAGGTATCAAGAATAATAGAAACTTATATCCTTATAGTGGCATTTATTAACTTCCCAAGAAAAATGGATGAGTTTTTACCTAAAAAGCTTAAATTATGAACTTTCAGAACAAAAAAGTGCTATTTTAAATAAATAGATTATTTCATTGTTTTTAATGACTATACACGTTTCCCAGATCTTAACATATATAATAATAATAAAATCCACATTGGAAATAATATATCTACTATAAAACTAAATAAAATGAGTTCATTGTAAAATGAATGCACTTGGTTGTTCTGAGATGGGTTTAGAAGTAGTTACTTTTTTAACCAAGGTTTTCTTTAATGTGATAGAGTGACTCTCAGTAAAAAATTTCCAATTGTATATTGTATGACTATAGAAATACACATTTTGATAATTCCATAAAAAGTGTCTTTAGTGCTACATAGTATAATAGTCCCCCACTTATGCATGGGAGATGTGGTCCAAGACCTGGCGGATTCCTGAAACATGAATAGTGCTAAATCTTGTGTATACTGTTAATTTCCTACATAAACACCTGTGACAATTTGATAAATGGGAGATATCAATAATGGGACTACACTACTATGCTGTAATAAAAATGTGAACGTGGTCTTAAAATATATTCACCAGTTCTGCTGAGATGAAAAATTTTTTTTTCAAAGTATCATAATATTAAAAACATTGTTCTGAGCAAAAATAACAAAACTAAACTATGCACTAACATTTTCACCTTAACATAATTATAAGTTTTACATTTGGTTGCTGTTCATCCTGTGCCTCTTCTGTTAGGTGATTATCACCTTCCAAAATTAATTTTCTGCCATCTCCGTTCTCTGTTTCCACTTCTTGTTGAGCTTCTGTAAGGTTGAGTGATTCTTTTGTCAAATTGGTGTTGTCTTCCTCACCTTTCAAAAAAATCATATATAAAAATAAAACTTCCCCTTCATGGGCAGTTTCGTCAGAAAAATTATTTGAAAAATGGGCAGTTTCGTCAGAAAAATTATTTGAAAAAATAAATAGAGGGAACCATTATGGCATTAAATCTAAATGAATGACATTAAAACATTAATTCCCATTAATCCTATCTTGCTGGACTATTTGGCCCATGTATCTTGTGCTCGTGCAATACAAACATTCACCTGATATATCTACTCATGGATGAAAGAGATGAGTGGATATTCTTCATAAAAGTGAGAACAAAAATAAGTCCCCAAATCATTTTTTACAAATTTGATGTAAACAATTTCTAACGTCTGAAATTGTTTGAATTTTAGACCTGAAAATAAGATTAAAGCACATCTAAAAACCAAAGCATATATTAAATGTAAATTGTAATTGAAAATTAAGAGGAAAAGAAAATCTGCCACTGAAGCAAGTTATAAAAGAACATAAATGTGTAGGTAAAAAAAAACAAAATTAATACAGTATCATAAGTGTGACTTATTTCTTTACAATGTGATTAAAAATACCCTTTTCTCAAATCACATGGAAAAGAGAAGCAGCATTGTTAACTAAATAGTATTCATCCACATGTAAAAAATATTCCTATTTCTTCTATTTGTAATAACCTGAACATAAAGCTTCCAAAACTCATCAACAGTAGAATACATAAACTAGTGTACGCAGACAACTGCACATTACAAAGAAAAAGAACTACAATCACATGCAACAATATGTATGATTCTTAAAAATATAATGTTGAACTCTGGCAGTTGTTGCCCAATGGTTAGAGTGTGTTGGCCTATGCCCTGAAAAGTCCTGGGTTTGATCTGGGTTGCAGATTTGATCCCTGGCCCCAGTTGGAGCACATGTGGGAGGAAACCAAATGCTGTTATTACTATTTTGAGTGTTTTTATCATGAAATAGTGCTATTTGGTTTTTTGTCATCCTTTTTATGCATCTATTAAGATTATCATATGGTGTTTTTTTTCCTCTTTATTTATTTTTAATATATTTTATTAATATCTTGAGAGGAAGGGAGAGGGAGCTGGAAACATCGATGAGAGAGAAACACCGGCCAGCTGCCTCCTGTACATCCCCTTCTGGAGATGTGCCCTTAACTGGAATCGAATCTGGGACCTTTCAGTCCACAGGCTGACGCTCTATCCACTGAGCCAAACTGGTTTTGGCTCTCTCTATTTTTTTTAATGTGGTATATTATATTAATTGATTTCAAACATTAAACTGCCCTTGCATTTCTGGGATAAATACATCTTCGTCATGATGTGATGGTTTTATATGTTGTTGGACTCAGTTTGCTAGTATTATGTTAAGGATTTTTGTGTTTATACATATAAGACATACTGGTCTGTAGTTTTCTTGTGATACCTGTGGTTATGGCATCAGGGTCTATCAGTCTTACAGAATGAGTGGGAAGTTTGCTCTTCTATTTTTTGGAAAAAGTTTTTTGTTGTTTTTTAAAGAATTGGTCTTTGTTGTTATTTTTCTAACAGCACTTTAAAACGTAAGAGCCAAAACTACTGAATTGCACACTTTAAAATGAAGAACTATGTAAAGAGATTCCTAGGAGCCTACAATCCCTGAGAGGACCTACCTATTTCTGTACTTTTATATTCCTAGGGTGACGCTACCAAAAGGATTTTCCTTTTACTAGTCCCTGGCCCTCTGGCAAACACCCTTTTGGTAGCCCCAAACTCTAGATTCATCCTTTTGGACTTCGATCCTCCTCCAGATCTAGTGGTATTTCTGAGGAGCTTCAAGCAGATTTATTTTGTTAATAATTTATACAGCGTTTCTACCTACTTTCAGGGGGAATGTTTGTGCAAGTTAACTACCTATTATTGGAAGCTTGATCATCAATTGTTTAATGTTATAAAACTACTATAATTTTATCACCATAGTAATTTTTTGTCGACCATAAAAATATTTCAGAATGATATGATTAAATTTTAAAGTCCTTTCTGTGCCATAAAAACCTTTTGGCCTTACATTGTGCAGCATAAATTTCAACATTATTATACTTTATTTTGCTATTTATGAGCCAAATCCATCATCTAAGGTAATATTCATTTGTACAGCCATTTTTACTCTTCAAAATACTTCCACCATCTATTATTTATACTTTGTTCTTAATAACTCCTCTCTGAAGTAGATAAAACACCATAATGTTCATTTTAAAGGTGGATAAACTGAAATTAAACCCATTCATTTATTCATCCTAAAAAGTAATGTAAAAATTGCTCATAAAGTTAAACACTCACCTAATTTCCCATTCCAGCAGTCTGTACCAGACTCTGATTCAGATGTTGAAACATATTTCAGTATTTGATGTCCACAGCTTATAGAATAAAATATAAATATACATGCATATATAAACATGTATATATAAAAATGAGAGAAAATTTTAAAATCTAAGTATAATTAGAAAATCTGCTCTATTTTTAACCAAGGTCCCAAATGCAACACACTCTAATAATACAACCTCTATAAATTTAAAAGGATTTATCCTAGAAGGCATCTGTGTGACCCTGAAGAAAGTAACATATTTTGAAAGTCAACATTGATGTCTGAAGTAAACAGTATCTAAGCAGAAATGAGAATGAACACCCTATGAACTGGGTATTATAAACAGGCACTAAAACAGTGTATACGAAATAATTCTCTTACACTTACTGATAATTGGATGAATAGAATCCAATTATATTTCACTTCAGATGGAGGTCATTTCATTGGAAAATGAATGATACCACTGAAATGAGTTTTATTTAGAATATATTCTACTATGATAGATAAATAAGGAAGAGAATATAGTCTTAATTCATCACCTAGTTATTACATAGAACTAGAATGTTAGTTACATTTTAAGTAACCTATATTGTAAAACAAACAAACGTTTGGGAAACTTACCTGTTACATACATTGCTATCAGAATTTCTAAGTTGATAAGAATCTGGTGAAGTGGGTACATTGCCCAGAGATCTGTGTAAAGTAACACTTGGCTTAGTAAGAAAATCAGCAGTATCTGGAAATTCTATAGGTGATCGACTGGTTAGAGAGCCAGGAGACAGTGGTGGTCCATGGCCAGGAGAATTCACAGGACTCAGGCTGGGTAAAACACCTTGGAAAGTTAAAAGAGAGGAAAGAGATAGGTAAGTACTCATGCTTTTGTGTATGATGTTTATTTTGTTTACATTTATGTACTTATAGAGAGTATTTTCCTTCTTTAAAGAGAACAACGTATTTACAATTAAATGATAAAATAGACTTGTAGATGGAGCTCTATCTTCAAGACATTCTAGAAATTTACGCATCATATTGGTCATTGTCAGTGACTCTATGGCAGGATAGCATATTACAGGTGAATTAGATGAGCAGAGTAATTTTTTTTTTTTTTACCACATTTTATTGAATATTTTTCAGTATAATAAAATTCAATTTTATTTAAAAAAATCAATTTCTTAACATTAAGCAAGTTGAGCATATAATAAAAATTACATGTTAACACAACAGCATATACCTCTTAAAATATGCAAATCTGCCCAGCTTATTTATTTATTCAACAAATACTTGAGAGCCTAGTACATGCTGGAAAATGTGCTGGTTTCACAATGGAGCAAAAGGTGCCATCTCTGTAATTCAACGAACAAGTGCTATGTGCTAACTAAGGGAAAGAAGTGCTTCAGAAATGTGCTGAGTGCTTTGAACTTAGGCAGAATGGGTATATCTGGAAAGAAGGCAGACTTAAAATTTTACTTGGAAATAAAGACCCAAGTAAAATATGAATCAGAGAGGAAAGAAATAACAGTTATTAAGGACCTATATTTTTAGGCACAGAGGTAAACACTTAAGAAACTGTGAGATGGTAATTTTATGTGCTAACTTGGCTAAGCTATGGTGCCCAGCTGTTTTGGTCAAAAAGCAGTCTAGATGTTGCTGTGAAGGTATTTTTCTGATGTGGTTAATATTTAAATTAGTAGTCTGGGTAGGGCAGATTATCCTTCATAACGTGGGTTGGCCTCATTCAATTAGTTGAAGGCCTTAAGATAGGGGTGTCGAACTCAATCAGAGAAGGGGCCAAAATCTAAAATCCAGCCTAAATCGCAGGCCGAATGGTTTACTGAACAGTCATAAACTGTCATTGTGATGGAAACGCAGCGGAGTGCAGTGATGACAGCGCGGTGCGGGCCACATTGCAAGGCCTGGCGGGACGGATTTGGCCCGCGGGCCTTGTGTTTGACACATGTGCCTTAAGAGAAAAGGCTGAGGTCTTCACAAAAGGAAGGAATTTTTGCCTCCGGAGTGCCTTGGTTTTTTTGCTGTTGTTTTTAATCCTCACTCAAGGATATTTTTCCATTGATTTTTAGAGAGTGGAAGAGAAAAGAGATAGAAACTCATCAATTGGTAGCCTCCTGCAAACACCCCCACCAGAGACCAGGCCCTGGAGTAGCCTGCAATACAACTGAGGTATATGCCCTTGACCTGAATTGAACTCGGGGCTATTCGGTCCCTAGGCTGATGCTCAATCTACTGAGCCAAACTGGCTAGGGTCAGACTGCCTTTGGACGCTGGTAGAATTTCCATGCTGGCAGCCTGTACTAAAAACTTCAGATTTTATAGCCCTCACAATCTCAGAAAAACAATGCCTTTATATAAATCCATCTTGCACCTATTTCCTCTCTCCATACATGCATACATTCACAAATATATATTATATATGTTCACACACACAAGCATCCTAATAGTTGTTTCTCTAGAAAACCCTGACAGATACAATGTAATTTTATTTACTCTTCACAATAACAATGTAAGTTAAGTTGCATCTTCATTTTATATGTGAAGAAAAAAATACAACCAAAAAAAAAGTGTTCCTAAGGAACTTAATTTAGTTAGCAGTTAACACTGTGAGGAAAAACACACTCTGAAAAGGCTGTCACTGCTGTTCTATAAGATTATTTTATTGAGAGGATCCTATAAATTTTATATGACATTACGGCTGAATGGGATTTTATAAATATTCTGGTCAAATGGTCAAATAGTTTAATGTTTCAGAAGAAAAAACTAAAGACTAGAGAGGAAAAGGGCCTTGCTTGTCAAAGTCATAATGATTAGTTACTAACTGGATAAAAAAAAAGCTCACATTTTCAGCATTCTTTTCTCTAATTATACCAGCAAGTGTTAAAAAAAAAAAAAAAAAAAAAAAAAAAAAAAAAGTCCAAACAAATAGGCAAGAAGACTAATGGATAAATAATATTAGACTAAAAATTTGATATAGCAAAGCTTCAAGGAGAAAGGAAAATGGTAGAGGAAAACCTACCAACCCTTAAGAAAGATTTCCTAAAATATAGATCCATCATTTTTATTTCACACATTATATATTATGAAATACAATGTGTACACAGAAAAGTTTCAACAGAAATGCTTATCATCCAAGTTAAGACATAAAACACGGCTCTAGATCAGAAACCTTTCCTAAAACCACCCTCCCTCTCATTAAAGGAAATCATTATTTTGACTTTTTAGTACGTTTTCCTTGCCTTTATATTTATACCACGTGTGTATACATCTTTTAACAATTTAGATGAGTTCTGCCCCCCCTTTTTTTTTATTTTTGTAAATCATAGCAGACAGTATATATAAATGCTTCTATGCCTTGCTTACTTGACATTTTAAAAAGATATTTCCATGCAGCAGCATGTGAGTGCAGTTCATTCGTTTTTGATGCTATACTAGGCTGTCACATTTTATTGTACCATCAGCAACGTAGGAGTGTTCCACTTCTGGACATTTTTATCAACACGTGTTATTGTCTGTCTTTATAATTAAAGATATCATAGTGGATGTGAAGTCATAGTTCATTGCTTTTGATTTGCATTTCCCTGATTAATGATGCTAAACACCTTTTCATGTGGTTATGGGCCATATTTTTATATCTTCTTTGGAGAAACATCTATTCAGAATTTTTGCCCATTTTTAAATGAGATCTTTAGTCTTTTCATTATTGAGTTGTAAAACATCTTTCTATATTCTGGATACCAGTCCATTATCAAATATATTATTTGCAAGTATTTTTTTCCCATCCTGTGCATTGTCTTTTAATTTTTTTAGGTATCAGCTAAAGTACAGATGTTTTTAATTTTAATGAATTCCAATTATCAATTTTTTGCATTTATGGAATGTGCTTTTGGTGTCTTATCTAAGAGCATTTTACTTAATACCTACAGCCACATAGATTTTCTATGTGTTCTACAAATTTTATGGTTTAACTCTTACACTTGAGTCTAGGATGGATCTTGAGTTAATTTTTAAATATAATGACATATGGAATTACAAATTCATTCTTTTGCATGTGTATATCCAGTTGTTCCAACACCATTTGTTTTAAAAACACTATTCCTTCCCCACTGATTTTATCTTGGCACCCTTGTTGAAAATTGGTTGTCCATGTAAGGATTTATTTTCTTAATTTCTATTTTGCATTGTTTATTGCAAGAAAATAGAAATACAATTGATTTTTACATACAGTTCTTGTATCCTGACACAGTGATGAACTTGTTACTGGTTGTAATAAGTGCTAACGAATTTCTCAGGATTTTATGAATATACTATAGGCCCAGTGCATGAAAATTCATGCACTGGAGGGCGAGTCCCTCAGTTAAACATTTCTTGCAAATCAGATCTATTAGCAACAAGTTCCCTTAATTTCTATCTGAAAAAGTATGTTTTGCCTTCACTTTTAGAGGATAATTTTGCAGGGGATATAGTCCAGATTCTTTCTACTCTCATGGTAAGATTTTTTTTTTTCTCCATAATTTTTAGGCTACTGAATACCTTTTTCTGGGAATTTTCCCTTGTTCTGTATATGTGAGTCTGAGCCTGCAAAAATACAGGTGAATTAAATAGTTTATTTCCCCCCCCCCCCCCCCCCTGCCGCCCAGAATCTCTAGTGCCTAATAAAGTTCCTGGCATAGAGATACTAAAAAAAAGTGTGTGAATGAATGAGCTAATTGTGATGTAATAGCCAACTCAAATTGCTTATGTTATCTTACAACACATAGAATAGTCTTCAAAATTAGTCACTGATGTGTAATGAAAAAATTTTGCGCTACCATATACTTTGAGACCTCCTGCATTTAAATAAAATAAAAATTTTTAAAAAAGAGAACTTACCAGCTCTTCTTAGACCTATATGATGAGTTAGCGATATAGATGCTGACCTTTGCTTCGGGGTTGTAGGTGGGTTTGAACTAAAAGGCCCATTTAGGTAGATTCCTTGACTGAAAAGGAAGACAATAGGTTAACAATTTTAAAACTGGGAAATTTCCTCATTTCTATTAGTGGTCTTCAATTAGCAAATAGTGGCTTTGCAGCCCATAAGGTCTCTGTTGCAGCTACTCAACTTTGCCCTTGTAGCTTAAAAGCAGCCATAAACAGTAATAAATAAGTATGACTGTTTCAATATAATTTTATTTACAAAAATGGTTACATTGCTGAACACTAGCATATAGCAGGTTATCTGTATAACCCGGATTGCTTCTTCTAACACAGATTGCTGTTCATACCCCCGGGGATTTCTGCTTCTGCAAACCAGGGTTAGGGATAGATTTTCTATTAACTTCTTAGAGGAAATGCTAATGTTTTGTTTTTTTTACACCATTTTCGGTTCTCTTCACGAATATGCTGATTATCCATTAAGTCAATCATTTCTTTTTAAAATTTTTATTGATTAAGGTATTACATGTGTGTCCTTATCCTCCCATTCCCTCCTACCCCAACTCCAACCCCCATCATGCCCTCACCCCTTGGTGTCTGTGTCCATTGGTTAGGCCCATGTGCATGCACACAAGTCCTTTGGTTGATCTCTCCCCCTCACCCATACCCACCCCTACCGTCCCTCTGAGATCTGAGCATCTAATCAATGCTTCTCATTCTCTGGATCTGTTTTTGTTCATCAGTTTATATTGTTCATTATAATCCACAAACGAGTGAGATCATGTGTAAGTCATGTGGTGTGAAGCCTGCTAGGAGGGGAAGGGAGGCTGCGGAGGTAGCTACTGGAGTGGCGCTCCCGACAGAAGCCAGGACCCGCCGGCTCCCTGTGGTAGCGGGGACGGGCCGGTTCTGAGCGGCCCAGCAGAGAGGGGGTACTTGCCGGTTCCGAGCGGCCGGCGAATGGGGATGTACTGGCTCCCGGTAGGAGCAGGGGACTATTTATTTATTTATTTATTTATTTATTTATTTATTTAACCTAGACAGCTTTCCATATAATTTTTCTATGCTCATTCATGGCAAGATTACTTATCTCTTTTACTCTTTTAGTCCATTTAACTTTTCCAAGGAAGTGGTCATCTTTATCCTGAGGGAATAACAGGGTTTTGAATCCCAGGCTAGGAATTTGGGTACAATTCTACAGGCATTTGTCCAAAAATGTAATGACTAGAAAACCTATAATCAAAGTTTTGTTTAAGGAAGATTTCTGGTTGAAGGTTAGAAATGGATTGGGTACAACCAATGGACACAAAACTCTGGGGAGGGAGGGGATGTGTGGGAGGGAGGAAGGGAGGGGGGCAAAAAAAATCAATAAAATATATTTAAAAAAAAAAAGATGGATTGGGAAGTTAATGATATTAGAAATGGGAAGACCAATTAGGAGGACAATTCAATAGCCCAAGTAAGGAGTAACGAAAGCATGAAATAGTGTAGGTAAAGTGACACAGGAGAATAAACAATGGGAGGGAGGGGCGGGGGAGGAAGGAGATGAGAGTTTATAACTGATACCTGCAGAATAAGAAAACAGGATGCAAACACCGTGTTCTAGGTAAGCCAATTTTGTAAGCAACCACTAGAAGGAAGCATTGTGCCAGGAAATAAGACCAGAATGAGAGTAACAAAAAAGCAGCTGGGGGGCTGAGAAATTTGGTTTCAGACATTTTCAGGGAATAAGAGGTTCAATAATGAAACAATGTTGAAAGCCAAGTCAGGGTCATCGCAGATCACAGAGAGGCTATGATCAGAATCCAAAGCTGCATTCAAATCAAGACTCACAAATCTAAGATATGTGATCTCTGCTTTCGAGCATTCTACTGAAGTCAGGATGAATGTCTCATGATTCCAGAGTCAAAAGTCTATTATAATACTTTTGTGCTAAACAAAATATCACCATATTTTAAAAATAATAGCTTTTCTGTTTAAGAAGACTGCTCTAAATGCCTATATGGTAGTCACATATAGCTAGCTCTACATTTTAATTAAATTCATATTTAAATCCAATTGCTCAGTCATACTAGATACATTCCAAGTGATCAATAGCTAGGAACTATCATATTGGTGAGATATAAAATACTCCCATCATCACAAAAATTTATATTGTACAGCACTTAATCTAGAAACTTGAATTTTAAAAGTAGTAATGGCTGTAAATGCTTCCAATCTTCCCATCTTATCTTATGTTCAAAGTAAGCTCCAGCTTCTGCACACTAAAAAAAATTACTTCTAACCTTACCTCTTTAAAGTAGACGTTCCATAATATCACCAATTACTTTATTCTCCAAATCCTAAAATCTTTTATGGGAGTTAAGTAATCAAATCTGCCTACATATACCTTTATATGAACACTTTTCAGAGTTAAAGATAGTTTTCTTTAGAGTGTGTTTCTATTTTAATATCTATCATTCTTTAATTGCAAATGTATTGCTGTTACATCAGTGTGATGAAAAAAACAAACAAAAAAAACCCCCAGAATCATTTTCATCATTCTTTCTTAAATCCAATATTCTCAAGATGATGTTTCCCATGGTTAAGAAATATCTTTCATATTTTCAGTTTCTAGCATCATTTACTTCCCCATATCCTGATTCCATTAGGGGAAAAAAAAGCTTGTTCAGACTCTGAGCAAGCTTTGGACCAAAGCTCCTTTTCCTATACTGTATTCAAACCTCAATCCATTCCTGTTTAATATACCATTTCACACAATATTTTTCAATAAATGAGTCCATCTATTTCAATATAGAAGATTCAAATTAATATATCACAAAATAATCTGGAAAATTATAATTATTTGGTCATATTTCACATGATAATACTAACCAATTTTAACAAATAGCTATGATCCAATTCTGCCACCTGGTGTTTTAAATTTGTAACTACCTAGCTCAAGCTAAAACACATGCTCAGTAAGAATGGTAGTTTAACAGGAAATTTACACGGATACCAATTTTATTAATATGACCAGGTGACTGACAAAATAGGAGCTTATCTTTCCTGATCACAAGAGATCACTATCTTTCCTGGCTTTTAAGACAAAGCACTGAATCTTTTGTTATCAGTGTAAATGGATATATTTACATTCAGATCTCAGCTCCTGGCATTTTCTGTTTCATAGTTACTGGTGCCTTTCAAAGACCCTTAACATCTGACAATGTGCTCCTCCTCCCACGCATCAGAAACTGTTGCCCTATTTGGGTATCATGCATTAGACCTGGTGACTGTTCCTGGAGTGGCCACCTCTACCAGTTTATAAGCTTTCCCAGCACCCTGCACTAACTGGATCCTAACTTCCTTTCAGGTCCCAACTTAAGTTTGGGGATAAAACAGCTTCTTCTTTAAGAATCACTTTCTATTATGTCATACTAGAGGCCTGTTGCACAAAATTCATGCACAGGTTGGGTCCACAGGCCTGGCTGGCGAACAGGGCTAATTGGAGCCAGACTGATCTTGGCTGGGCCAGAGAGGAGGTGACGGTTGCCAGGCCGGGTGCAGAAGGAACAGACACGGGATGCTGACAATTGCCATCACTGGCACCCTGCCACCATGTGGTTCCCTGGCCTCTTCCCCCATTTCACTTGTCACCGCGCCACCACTGCAGTGGGCAGGTAGCAGGCCGATCAGGGCCTGACGGCCGGGGCAGGAACTGCGGGAGGTTGGCTGTGGAAGTGCACTGACCATCAAGGGGCAGCTCCTGCGTTGAGCATCTGCTCTCTGGTGATCAGTGTGTGTTATAGCAACCAGTCATTCTGGTCATTCCGGTTGTTCTGGTCGCTTTGGTTGGTTATGCTTTTATATATATAGCTTAGGTATGCTGTCTTATACCTAAATAAGTACGTCGACTGTTCCTTTCCACTTTTAGAACTATTTCAAACTTTGTTCACAGAAGCAAAGCGAATGTATCAGATTCAGATTTCTTGAACAGGCTCTGGGGATTTTACCTTGAAACACCAACTTCCTGATGAGGCCTTTTGCCATTATTGCGTTCCCACCTTGAAGAAGGAGGTTCAGCAGGGGGCAGACTCGAAGTTCCTGAGCTCCTCCTCAGCTGTGGAGTTGGTAAACTATTCCTACTGAGTAGTCCCTGTTGGACAATTAAACAGTGGTTAAAACCGTCATCCTATAATATCTGTCTTAAAGATGTCACCTAAAAATATGTATTGGGGAAACAGAACATTTTTATTCTGAAATTATGTCAATTTTACTCCACATTCTATATTCTACTTATCCTTCTAGTACTAAAAAATGATATCTGAACTCCCTACAATTTAACTATATATTTTTCTTTTGCACACTTTATTCCTAGTATCATGAGAAATAAACAGTTGATAATTTAAAAAGTAGATATGAAAGATTTACCTTAAAAAAAAACAAAACTTCAGAGGACAAAATTAAGATCAGTGATTGTCCTGAACCTTTCATATTTTTAGTACAAGGCTAGTGTCCATAGAGGTTAACCTGGAGAAACTGCAGGATTCTGAGCTGCTTTTTGAACAAATGACTAAATCCAGAACATCCTTAGCCTTGATACAGTTTTACTTTAGTTTTTTAAAATTTTTTTTTTTTTTTTTTTTTTTTCCCACTATGAATAGGTGTTTTACTGAGATATACAGAAAAGTTTCTTTCTTAAGAATTTCCTATCAGCAGACACTGAAACCATCTCAGAGAGATAAATATCTCTTACAGTTTTCCCAAGGATGTTGATTTAGTAAAGGTTTGTGGTTAGTTAGAAATTTAGGTTCATATAATCTGTTTTGTTTCTTAACATAGTTTATAAGACATTTATTTAGATTAAAGTATCTATTCCAACTCTTTTCCTTACTAGTTATTTTTTCATAACTAGTTCTTTTCTAACCTAACATAAGGCTTCTTCTTTTCCAAAAGCAGAGACAAATTAGATGTAAAATTCAAACAAGAAGTTTCAAGAATACAAAAAATAAGGGTTACATCCTGATTTTTTTTAAAAATTGATTTCAGAGAGGAAGGGACAGAGGGAGAGGGAGAGGGAGAAACAACGAAGAGAATCATTGATTGGCGGCCTCCTGCACACTCTACAATGGGGATCGAACCTGGGACCCATCAGTCCACAGGCTGATGCTCAATCTACTGAGCCAAACCAGCTAGGGCCAGATTCTTATCTGACTTATTTTTACCAATAGAATCCAGTAACCAAAATAAGCCTGATTAACTAGAATGTTCAAGAAATGAGGCATTTAGACAATATTATTGTTTAAATGCTTCTAAAATGTACCAGTACACTTTTCTACACAGTAAACATGGTAACAATAATGCTATCAATTATGATTTTATGATTAAGATTTTTAAAAAACTTAAAAAAATTACTAAACATCAAAGTCCATGGGAAATAAAAAAGGAAGAGCAACAGATCAAGTGAAAACTAACTCAAGAATATATTAGCTCTTTTACTGATGAATTTGTTGCTATCCCATGATTAACCTCTAAGTATCAACTGGTATAGTTGCATTTTGACTGTGGCAGGTAATACTGTATATAATTTAAAAAAAAAATAAAAGCATGACAGACCTGGTTGTGTGGCTCAGTCGGTTAGAGCATTGCCCCATGTACTGGAAGGTTGCAGGTTCCATTCCAGATCAGGGCACTTACCTAATAGTTTCATGTTTGAGCCCCAGGTGGGGTGGGTGCAAGAGGCAACCAATCCATGTATCTCTCTCACGTCACTGTTTCTCTCTCCTTCCCTCTCTAAAAACAAATAAATAAAAGCATCACATAAATACTTATGACCCAGCTTTGAAATCAATAATTATCAAATGTTTGCCCTAATCAGGCTTGGTTAGTTTTCAACATTTCTATACCCTAATACCGAGAACCAAATGAAATTAAATGATGATCAAAATCCCTCCAAAAACTATATTTACTATTATCAATAAACAAAAACAAACAGATTTGAATTTTATCTTCTCTTAGTTTATTTACTTATAAATTAAAGTAGTTAAATGAAAACAATGTATAAAATGTTTCCATTTTTAGTTTTATGATTTTAGCAATTGGTAAAGATATTGATAGTTAAATAAAACAATTAGCCAGAACAGGTTTGGCTCGGTGGATAGAGCATCGGCCTGCAGACTGAAGAGTTCCAGGTTCGATTCCATTCAAGGGCATGTACCATGGTTGCGGGCACATCCCCAGTATGGGGTGTGCGGGAGGCAGCTGATCGATGTTTCTCTCTCAACAATGTTTCTAACTCTCTATCCCTCTTCTTTCCTCTCTGTTAAAAAAAAAATCAATAATAATAAATAAAAATTAAAAGCACTCTGGACAAGTACAATGTATGCCTTTTTAGAAAATTAAATTTATCCCATTTCTAATGATGGATAAAGCAATTCCTATAGGGCTGTAGCAATTTCTAGTGGATAAATAGGGGGGGGGGGAGACTTTACAAATGTAAAAATCAATTTAAAGTACATAATGCTATATAATGCATAAAATTAACATTATAATGATAATTTCTTCTTGGTTTAACAAGAACAATTTCTGGATTCTAAAGAATAAAATAGATTACTGACATGATTACACTACTATTGTAGTATGTTGTACAAGTCTGGATTGCTTTTTTGCTCTAGTACCTAAAACAACAACAATAACAAAAAATAGTTGGTACTGCTGCAGTTATAATGGCTAATTACAGCAAGGTTATTTGGAATAAAAATGGAATACTCGTTTAAAAGATTTTGAGATTATTACTACTTTTAAAGACCCAAGGAGCACAATATACTGGAAAAGAAACTGATCCTCAGAAAAGAAATTCTAATTTAGGTAAGATTTTAAAGAGCAGTTTTAATTTGAAAATGTGATAAATCGGGCAGGCTGATGACTGTGTTTTCACCTTGTGAAGTTTTCTGTCTCCTCTTTCGGTGGGGTCCTCTGTTTCTGAGCAAGGGTAAAATCCAGGGAACGGTGTGAGAGGATTAATCTTTGGTCTGCAGGAACCCAAGAAAGCACCCATCAAGCTGCTGATGCTCCGTAGGGAAGAAATGACTTGAGGGGGGAGGGTTGGATCAATCAGAAGATCTGACACCATATTGCGAGCCTCATTTAGCACAGAAAGATCAACTCCACTTCCACCTCCAGAATTCTAGAGAAGAAAAGTAAAATTATATATTTGTTACACAGAAAATTCAACATTGAAGACAAACTTCCTCTAGTTTAAAATCAAGGTCTATCTAATATCTAAATAAGTTAATTCTGTTAAATATTAATGTCATTCATTTGGACATTGATATAACATGATATATCAATGGTATAACAAATGGTATAAAATTATCACTTTAAAATTTTTGATGTTTAAGTATGTAGCAGATAACATGAATTTTAATTTTTTCTGTATTTTCCATTAGCTTAGCTATATTTAATAGTATTCTTTACTGACAAGAACTAGCATAAAATTAAATTTGTACTGCATCAAAATCTACAATCAGAGGCTTTCATTAATTTATTGATGATTTCCTTTATGTCAAAATTTCTTTTAAACATATATAGCATTTTGCCAAAACCGGTTTGGCTCAGTGGTAGAGCGTCGGTCTGCGGACTGAAAGGTCCCAGGTTCGATTCCGGTCAAGGGCATGTACCTTGGTTGCGGGCACATCCCTGGTAGGGGGTGTGCAAGAGGCAGCTGGTCGATGTTTCTCTCTCATCGACATTTCTAGCTCTCTATCTCTCTTCCTTCCTCTCTGTAAAAAATCAATAAAATATATATTAAAAAAAAAAAAACATATATAGCATTTAAACATATGGCATTTCTTTCATTCACCTTTGTCACTCTAGCACAGAGACCAAGCTTTGTTGGCAAAGATGACTTTGAAATCTAGGCTTTAACCCTAACTGTGATTTTGAGCAAGTCATTTAACATTTGAACCTTTTAGTTTTTTCACTATAAACGGGATAATAGCATCTACTTTATTAAGAGCTGATGTGAAAATTAAATCTATTAATACATGCAAAGCACATAAAGCAGTATGTGGTGCATATATTTAAAGTGTAACAAATAATAGTATTACTATCAATATTATGGAAAGTGAGATAAGAGTACAGAAAAAAATGGTATTACAGTTCAAAGTAAATGGTGATAACTTTGAACTAAATGGTTAACAAATTCCTGGAAATAGCATCAGGCTGGGTCCTAAAAAATGGGTAGAAAATGTATTCTAAAAATAAAGTATTTCATTAATGTATATATGTTTTGTACTTTTTAAAATTCTATATAAATTTTATTCAACTAAATAAACCACAGAAATAAGTATACTAATAATCAGAACAGTGAATTAAATGTTACTTTTGTTTGTTTTACTGTATCTTGAATCTACATTTGAGTGTATTTAGAATTCTTAAGTATTTAAAGTATTTAATGATTTCATCATGAAACTGTTAAACTATCTTCAACACATTTTATTTATTTTTAAAATACGTTTTTATTGATTTTAAAGAGAGGAAAGGAGAGGGAGAGATAGAAACATCAGCGATGACAGAGAAACATTACTCGGCTGCCTTCTGCGTGCCTACTGGGGATTGAGCCTGCAACTCCAGCATATGCCCTTGATTGGAATTGAACCCGGGACCCTTCAGTCCATGGGCTGATGCTCTATCCACTGAGCAAAACCAGCTAGGGCTCCACACATTTTAGAATGGAAAAAAACCGTTAAGAAAGTGAGACCAGTAATTAGCTAAGTAATGTCTTTGTTCTATGTGGAATTTTTTAAACTTTTTCTTGTGAAGCACTATTTTGTGTTTTTATTTAAAAAAATCCCCATTATTGGGGCACAGGCCAGCTATTTCTGGTCAATTAAGAGTACTTCTGACAAATGGCTTGTTATAATTTTGAATTGACAAGCCAGTTAATGAACATGTTAAAATTTGATTATTACTATAAACCTTCCTTCACATGTTGGTCAAATTATAATATATAAAAACCTAGAGTTTTAAGGGCAATAGCTATTTGGCGTAAGGTGTAAGAAAGCAGTGCAGTTCAATTTTTTAATGACTGGTTTGGCAGTATAGTGCATATGGCTGGCTATCAGTGTCCAGATATAGGGATTATGTATTTTTTGTCTGCCAAGAGCATCTCCTCCTGCTGAAAAAGCCCCCCCCTCCCCGCCTCCATTTAAGCAATCCTATCCTATAAAATCTATCTATACTAATAAAAGGATAATATGCTAATTAGACCAGGTTGACTGGCCATCTTCTGGAGGTACAACTTCCTTCCAGACAAAGCCATGGTGGTGGGGGCTGAGACAGAAAGGATAGTTGGGGCAAAATCAGGCCAGCAGGGCAGAGCCATTGGGGGTGAGATCAGGCCGGCAGGGGAAGGCAGTTAGGGTTTATCAGGCAGGCAGGCAGGTGAGGGGTTAGGAGTCAGTTGCCCCAGATTATAAGAGGGATGTCCAGCAGACATCCCCCAAAGGGTCCCAAATTAAAAAGGGTGCAGGCTGGGCTGAGGACCACCCCACCCCCATGCACAAATTTTGTTCACAGGGCCACTAGTCTATAATAATAAAAGCATAATATTGCTAATTAGACCGGACATCTTTCCAGACAAAGTCAGGGCTGTGAAGGAAGTCCGGGTCCCGGGTGTCTGCTGATGGCTAGAGGGAAGCTGGTGCCAACAGACAGGGGAAGGAAGACCTACTCTTGCATGAATTTCATGCATCGGGCCTCTATTATATAAAATATTATATATTTTCCACAAATTATACATAATAGCATCAATCTACTTTCCTTACACCCAAATGTGAAATCTGCTATTTGAGTTGGTGTTTTCCTATAAGTAATGTGACATTTCTCTCTGGCTGCTTTCAAAATATTTTATCTTTAGTTTTCAAAAGTTTAATTATGATTTGTCTTGGAGACTTTTTTTTTTTTTTTTTTTTAGTGATCCCACTTGGTATTCGCTCAGATTCCTGAATTTGTAGAATTATGTCTTTTGCAAAATCTGGGAAGTTTTCAGTCATTATTTCTTCAAATACTCTTTTAAAAACTCACTCTTTTTCTCCCCTCCTTTCTAAACACTGATGATCTTTTGTTGTGTCATTCAGGTCCCTAAGGCTCTGTTCCATCTATTTCCTCTGTATAATTTAAATTGAGTAAATCCTATTGCTCTATCCTCGAGCTTGCAGATTCTGTCCTCAGTGGTCACCACTCTAATGCTGAGAACATTCAGCAAGTTTTTAATTTCATTTGTTTCTTTCTTATAACTTCTATTCTTATAACTTCTATTTCTTTGCTGAGATTTTTCTATTTTATTTGTTTCAAATGAATTTGTAACTGTTAGAAACAATTTTCTGATGATGGCTGCTTTAAATGTTTTTTTCAGGTAATTATAAATCTGTTCATCTTTGTGGTAAGTGCTAATATAGTCTTTTCTCATTCAAGCTGTGATTTTTCTGGGTTTTGGTATATGACAGGTTTTTTTGTGTGTTTTTTCTATCAATGATTTGGCTAATAATGCTTCATGTAATGCTAGAAGACTGTATCCTATTTAAATCTTTTATATTAGGAAGCAGACTTGTTTAGATTTCACACAAAGATCCTGGTCTACTTTTTTAGGTTGTGGTTCTAATGACAACTTATTATTTTTTTTAATGTTTGTACTGATGTTTAGATAGAGAGGAAGGGAAAGGAAGAGAAACATTGATGAGAGAGAACCATTGATCAGCTGCCTCCTGCACAATCAAGCCTGCAATCTGGGCTTGTGCCCTAAGAATCAAACCAACAACCTTCTGGTGCATGGGACAATGCTCAATCCACTGAGCCACACTGGCCAGGCTCTAATGTCAATTTAATTTTTAGGGCATTCACAATGTTATTTCAGTCTGCTTTTTTTTCTTTTTCTTCTGGTGTCACTAGGGTTCCCCCTGGTCCCTGCTGGTTCCTCCTCTGTCGGGGAGAGGGAACTTCCTCAGGCTGGGCTACCTGGTACCTTCAGGTGAAGAAAGGAGGACTCCAGGCCACAGGGACAAAGAACACTTTCTGGGCTAGGCACTTGTGGCAGTATCCCCTGTGCCAGGCCCCCTGGCCACCCCATGTCTCTCACTGGGGAAGGAAATCTCATGTCCAGTAGAGAATGAGAGTACAGTCCCATGCCTCATGACATTTTGATCAACAATAGACCACATCTACCACAAAGGTATACACCATGTAGCCTAGCACACAGTAGGCTGCACACACAGGTTTGTGAAAGTGTACTCTGTGATGTTCACACTTATTGCCAGTGGCATTCCTGATCAAGTCCCTCTTGCCAAAGCCACCAGATTCACTTGGCATTGTTTGCAGAACTCTCCTTCAATCTTAGGGGGGAAATGAGCCTATTCTCAACACCTTCTGTTGCTCGGTTGAGAGCGAGGGCCTGAGTCACCTTTTGCTTTTGGATGGGGGTTGTAGGAAACCCTGTAATTATGTTGTTTCTCCATTGCTGTGGTCCTTAATAAGGCCAGCCTACTCTTCCCTTTTCTTTTTCAGAGTTTTTTTCATGCATTATTTCCAGAGTTTATACAATAGTTGTTCTTAACAGAGAGAAGCAGAGATAATTAAATCTGAGGATGCGTGTAGATCACATAAGACAGGGAATAATACATATAGGAAAAGTGCAATAAATATTACTGCTCTTATTCATGTTATGGGAAGTGATGATATAAAGATACGAATAAAATAGTATTAGAGTTCAAAGGAAATACAGATAACTTTTAATAATGAATAGTTAACAAACTATGGGAGAGGTAGCATTTGGTAGGATTTTATTTATAAAAGATTGGGGAAATAATGTTTTACAATGAAATTAAAAAATTATTTTGGGGAGCTCATTTTTCAAGAAGGAGAATGAATAAAGGTAGAAAAGTGGTTTTTAAAAAGGTGGTAAAATAGCAAGGTGCAGAAAACAAAATTATTAAAGTACGTGCTATATTAAAGAGAGAGAGAGAGAGAGCGCGCGCGTGAGTGCACGCACGTGCGAGCGAACAGTGGAAAATAAGGTTGGAGAGGCATGTTGGGGCACTGGCTTCCAGGCAAAGGAATATGGGCAATGGAGAATCATGGGTTTTTAAGCAGGTTGAAGAGAAAGAAGCAAGGAGAGGGAAAAGGAAGTGATGGAGGGCACTGAAATTTTAAGAGTATAAGGCTGCAATTTGTTAAGATCTGACAGAGGTGTGGGGAAAGAGCATTCCAGGCAGAGAGACTACCAAGTGTGAAGACTTGGAGGCAGAAGCCTGCCCAGCTCGTTTGCAAAAACAAGGAGGCCAGTGTAGCTGGAGCTGTAAACGAAGGAGGAAGTGCAGGAAGATGAGGTCAGAGAAGTAAAAGCCAGTAAAGAGACCATATTGTGTAAGGTCAGAGTATTATGTGCAATGATGTGCACTGATCTTACAGATAAAGTTCTCAAAGAAGCAAACCAGACAGTACATGTGACTGATTCCATTTATGTAAAATTCAAAGACAGGAAAACATTAGGTTTCATAAAGCATATTAAACCCAATATAACTTTTGTAGAACAGAATATACAAACACATTCCAACTCAATGGAGAAAGGTTTGTAAATATATGCATCAAAAGTGCTCCATGGTTGGCCTATGTGCCAGTGTCTTTCTTACATAGAAGTTTCTCTCTTCCCTCTCTCCCTTCTACTCTAAGCATCAGTGGAAAAAATATCCTCAGGTGAGGGTTAATAAGAACAAAAATTGTTAACATAGTTGTTACCTGATGTTTATGAGTGATTTCTCTTTTTTCCTATACTTCTATTTTCTGTTATGGTACAAACATATATTACTTAAATGAGCAAAAATATTTACAGAGTACATACTAATATTAAATGACTGTGTGTGTGTAATTCACAAGTAAGCAAAACTAACTGCTTGAAGTCAGGAAAGAGATTATCTTTGAGGATATATATAAGTAAAAACTAGAATGGTACATAAGTGAAGCTTCTGGGATGCTGGCCAGGTGTTCTTTCTTGATATGAGTACTAGTGGAAATTTACCAAAGAGCAAAATGATACTGCTTTCCTGATAAAATATTTTAATAATTGTCTTGCTTTTTCTCACATATGGCCTTTAATCTATTTTTCCCCTCATGTGGATCAGTTGCTCACAATCAGAAAAAAATTCTCATCCTTAATATAAAATTATTAGTTTATCCTGAGTCCAGATTATTATAGTAAACTATGAAATGTAACTATATATGCTTGGTTTTTTACCATTTCATTTCCCCCTTACAATTAAAACATTGTAATCTATCTAAATTAAAGTTCTGGCTATTTTAGGTCAAAATAATGAAAATCTTATGTCATAGCAGTCTTGTTACTGTAACTTTAAATGTCAAAAGTTTCATTATATTTTAGATATCAGTGATAATCACATATTTACCTGATAATGAGGTTTATACCACTGCTTCAAGTCCCAATCCCAAAGAATCATCTGGAAAGAAAAAAATTCACTTAGTTACAAACCAGAAATAAGCAAATATATGTAAAACAAAACAGAGCATCTCAATTACAGATACTTCAAATAATGATACCTTGAAGTTTGAGAGAACTATTGGGAAGGTCAGAATAAAAATCATCTCTAGACAGAATATTTTATTAATTATGCACTCTGTGATTGAGAAACCAAAAGGAAAGTCAGAATAGTCACAAAAATACGGTAAGCTATATCTACGGCCCCAAAAGAAAACATATACATAAAAAAATCACATCCAGTCACTAAAAGAGCAAGGAAAAATATAAATAAATCATCATAGCCCAAATGATGGTGGTGCTATTTTCTTACCAATAAGGCACTTCTGTCGAAAGCAGTTTAAAAAGCTTATCTTTGTGGTTAGATTAAGTATAAAGGAATGGAGCACGAAAAGCAACACACAACTCCTTGACGTGCAGATAATTAGTGGTTTTCCTGTTTGTCTCTTTATACAATGGTAACTTTTTAGTCCCAGACTAGTTTTTTCCTGCCCCTCTTTTTCTAGCAGGCTTTCTGGCTGTTTACCCATCCAATAGTCACTATTCTCAAGGAGATAAAATTGGCTTTAATTTATTAACAAGCTATAACTTACATATCATTAATCTTAAATGTCTTCTAAGATTACTTAGTTAATAAGTGTCTCTTTTTGCTTAAGAAATTGATTATAATTATAATTTTCTACATAGTTTTGAACCTTAGTCTTGAATATAAGCCTAGTTCATGAGTCATATAATCACAGAATTTCCATATACTGAACTATTTGTGTTGTTTCCTGTTCATTGCAAAAGATCTTAGTGTTATCTACTCTATCATTAGTCCAATATTTTATTAGAAGTTGGCAGACTTCTTCTCTGTGAAGGACAGACAGTAAATATTTAAGGCTTTGCAAGCCACATAAGGTCTCTATGGAATATCCTTTTGTTTGTTTTTGTTTTACAACCTCTTAAGATGCAAAAAACATTCTTAGCTTTAGGACCATATAAAACAGGCTGCTAGGAAGATCTGTCAGCATTCTCTAGCTCGCTGACCTCTGTTTTAAATAATACTAGAGGTCTGGTGCACAAATTTGTGTATGGGTGGGGTCCCTTGCCCTAGCTGGCAATCGAGGCCGATCAGGCATCTCACCCAGTCCTGATCAGGACCAATGGAGGCTGGCCGACTGGGGAGGGACTGTAGGAGGGCTCCAGGGCCTGCCTGGCCTCTCACCCAGCCCTAATCAGCTGGATTCAAGCAGTAAGCTAACCTACCAGTCAGAGCATCTGCCCCCTGGTGGTCAGTGCGCGTCATAGTAACTGATCAAGTGGTCAACCAAATGGTCAACCAACCAGACACTTAGCATATTATGCTTTTATTATATAGGGTACCCACCCTCAATCACTCGAATTCGTCAGCTGTCATTACCACCATCTCCTTGTCAACACTCTTGAAGAAAAGTCATCCCTTGCCAGTGCATCTATTACCCCCCAAAGAAATGCAGATGTCCTATAACCACTTACAAAATCCATGGACTAGTATCCAAACAATGGCTGTGGCCTAGTACTCATTAAATTTATTCACTATTTCATATGGCCCTAACTGTTATTCTGATAAAGTTATTTCAGGATGTATTTAACCAGCATTCATTCTAGATTCTAAAAGTCATCAAGTATGAAAATAACATTTTTGAAGGCATTAGAGGGAAGTAATTTGTCCTAAACTAAGGATGATTACTTCTGAATGAGTAAGAAGAGACAAACTTAGGAGGGATTAGAAAAGTTGTAGAAAGTTTGTGAAAACCTGAGAGGAAATTTTGTGTGGTTAAACTGAGTAAAACAAAGAAATCTAAATCAAATAAGTGGATTTAAAGCATCGGAAGTTAAACTAGTACAACATTAGAGGTTGATTTTTCTCTTTAAAACAACTTGGTTTGTTACTGTATTATCAAGGGGAACTGCTTATCTGACTCAGTCCCCGAATGCAGCCCCCTGGGATGCATCTTACAGAACTGAGCCATGTTTGGCTATGAACCAATGAAGGAAATGCTTTTTCTTTGTAATATGACATGGCCACAGTCTGCTCTAGAGTCAGGAGAACACTTGCCAGAGGCTGGGTCTTTGAACTACATTACCATCTTGCAACTTGAGTCATTGAGGACAAATGGATGAAATCCCCTACATACAAGTGTTTATGCTTTTGTATCAGAATAAGCCCATTCAAATGAAATGTAAAATTACGATTCACCAGGATGGGAAACCAGACAGGTCTGAAGAGAATTCCAGGAGAACGAAGGTGACTTATTATTACTCTAGCTTGAGGTTTCAGCAGCCTTGGCCATTCCACTGCCCTTTGGCAGTGAGGCAGCTGGAGAAAGAGCTCCGACAGGCTGAGCAATGGTCTCCCCTCTCACGTCCAGCAGAGAACCCAAACTGGTCAGGGGGCCACTCTAGACTGGGAAGTTCTCATTAAAGCAAGTGCCAGTTGGAGGAGTTGATGCTGAAGTGCATATGCCTGCCTTCAGGGACCATCCTAGAAATATGGAAAGTCTCTTTTTCCCCTCATTACTGATATAACCTGACTTGGTGAACACTCTACTTACTGCCAAAGAACGGTGGGTTATCTTAGAAAAGGCAGAGGGGCGGGAAACACTAGTCACCTGCACAATGAGACACCCCAAAACCCTGTGTGAGCTGAGGCCACAGCTGCTGTGTCCCTGCTACTGGACCACACTGGAATATAAACGATGTGGACCAGCGCAAGCTTGGACATGACAGGAATTGCATTCTGTTGGGTTAAGGAAGGGAGTGCCCAAACAAGTAAGTTTTAATCTGGTCCAGCAGCCAAAACAGTGTTCAGACAAAGACCCAGCCAAATTCCTAGAATGTATTTTTGAGGCTTGTCACCAAGATACTGATGTAGACCCAGCGGCCCCTGAAAACTTAAAGGTTGTGAACATGACTGTTTTGGCTCCGAGTGCCCCTGATGTCCAAAGAAAGCTTCAAAACGATGCTGAAACTGGTTTGGCTCAGTGGATAGAGCATCAGCCTGCGGACTGAAAGGTCCCAAGTTCGATTCCAGTCAAGGGCATGTACTTTGGTTGCGGGCACATCCCCAGTGGGGAGTGTGCAGGAGGCAGCTGATCGATGTTTCTCTCTCATCAATTCTTTTCTAGCTCTCTATCCCTCTCCTTTCCTCTCTGTAAAAAATCAATAAAATATATTTAAAAAACAAAAAAACAAAAAAACACGTTAAGAGTCCTTGTGCTCTTAAGTTGTTCAACAGCAGAGACCAGATCTGGGGAGAAGAATGAGATGAAGCAACAGGCTGACTTGCTGGCTGCTGCTCTGACCACCAGAGGGCCTAAGAAGATAAGGAACAAGGTAAAGGCCACTGGGACCAAGCAACCTGCTCCAAAATTGGGCCCCAAACAATGTGCTCACTACAAACCAGAGGGTCATTGGGAGAGGGGGGAAATGACTAAGTTTAAACAGAGAACAGGACAAAGAGGTAGGAGGAGCATCACAGATAATCCAGTTATCCCTGAGTGATGGACCCGGGGCCTCTGGTCAACACCAGCCACATGGAACAGTGGGGAAAGAAATTAATGAACTAAAAAAAATTAATGGACTTTAAAAATATATTTTTAAATTAATTTTAGAGAGGAAGAGAGAGGGAGAGAAATAGAAACATCAATGAAGAGAATCAATTTTTAAATTTCTTTTTAAAAAAATAGATTTTATTGATTTTTTTTAGAGAGGAAGGGAGAGAGAGAGAGTTAGAAACATCGATGAGAGAGAAGAATCGATCAGCTGCCTCCTGCACACCCCCTACTGGGGATATGCCCGCAACCAAAGTACATGCCCTTGACTGGAATCGAACCTGAGACCTTTCAGTCCTCAGGCTGAGGCTCTATCCACTGAGCCAAACCAGCTTCGGCGAGAGAGAATCATTTTTAAGCTGCTTCCTATACACCCCTTACTGGGGATCAGGCCCGCCCGGGAAATTGAACTGTGACCTCCAGGTTCATAGGTTGATACTCGACCACTGAGCCACACTGGCTGGGCTTAATTTACTTTCTAATTGACACTGGAGCCACATATTTTGTATTAAAAACTAGATTAACTAAACTCTCCTCTGGAACATGGCTTGTGACTGGAATGTCACAGTCAGTAAGGAAGCCAATTAGATTGCCAATTGGGAAAAACAAACCTTAACCGTAGCTTCTTGTGTTGCTGAAATGCCCAGTGCCACTTTCAGGATGGGACTTACTGGCTAAACTAAAGGCCAAAATAACCTCTGCCCCCGACGGGTTGATATTAAAGTGCCCCTGGAAGAAGCTTGTGTTTTACAGGCAGCAGTGCTGGCTTTGGCCAAAGAAAGAACTTCTGACTGAGCTCTCCAATTAATCTTGCAAGAAATAAGTCTGGAAGGATGGGCAAAGGGCAGGCCTGCAGAGGCTAAGACGGCTATCCCAATCCAAATATGATTTTGCACAAAAGCAAATGCCTTTCTATCTAAAACAGGACCTTCTAAAAGAACCAGCTGGGAGAGGAATCCAACCAATAGTGATAGCACTCCTAGAATATCAGCTTATTCAGCCCTGTCATTCACTATATATAATTCTTCCATTTTACCAGTAGAGAAATGAGGTACTGAGGAATACAGATCTATGCAGAACTTGAGGGCCCTCAACCAAATAGTGGAAGACATCTACCTGGTGGTCCCTAACCCTTGGTGACCACTTTGGGAAATTTTGGTGGTTTGCTCTTCTGGACTTAAATGCCTTTCCTTTGTATACCCTTGAACTCTGAATCTCGGGAGCTATTTACACTTGGGAGACTGTTGAAATGTTATTCTCCAAGAGTTCAAAATCTCCCCCATTGTTTAGAGAGGCTTTTGCCAGAGATCTAAGAGAATTTCAACAGGATAATGGAGCAATACTTCATAAGAGTGCTGTTATTCATTGTCTAGGCCATCAGAAAACAGACAGCATTTGACAAAGTCTAGCACCCATTTATGATAAAAACTCTCAGCAAAGTGAGAATAGAGGGAACATACATCAACATAACACAGTAGCATACTCAATGGGGAGAAATGAAAAGAGTTTCCATAAACTTGAGGAACAAGGCAGGAGTGTCCACTTTCACCACTCTTATTTAATCAGAAACCAGTTGCATCTTTATACACTGTTAATAAACTATCAGGGAAACTAAGAAAACAATGGCATTTACATTTCATCAAAAAATACATAAAAATAACTCTAACCAAGAAGGTAAAAGATCTGTACTCAGAAAATTATAAGACACTGAAGAAAGAAACTGAACAAAATATAAATACATAGAAGCATACACTATGCTCATGGATGGGAAAAATTAACATTAAAATACCTGCACTACTCAAAGCAATCTCTGGGTTCAACACAATTCCTATAGAAATACCAATGAGCCCAGGATGGCTTGGTTCAGTGGATAGAGCATAAGGCTGCAAACTGAAGGGTCCGGGTTTAGATTCCAGTTAAGGGCACAAGCCTGGGATGTGAGCTCAATCCTCAGTAGGGGGCGTACAGGAGGCAGCCAATCAATGATTCATCGATGATGTTTCTATTGCTCTCTCCCTCTCCCTTCCTCTCTGAAATCAATGAAAAAAATTTTAATAAAAATACCAATAATATTCTTCATAGAGCTAGAACAAATAATTCAAAAATTATATGGAACCACAAAAGACTGCTAATAGCCACAGCAATCTTGAGAAAGAACAAAGTTGGAAGAATCATGCTGCCTATATCAAGCTATGTTACAAGGCCTTAGTTATCAAAACAGCATAGTACTGGCATAAAAACAGAACAATGGAACAGAATAGATCTCAAAAATAAACTCATGTCCCAATATGCAGACATCTCAGCAAAGCTAGAAATACAGGCCTTAACGAAGGTCACAGCCTCGGCTCTTAATAACTCCAGACAAAGCATTCTTCTGTGGAATCAAGAAATGGCCCAAATAAGAAAGGTGGTTTTACAGAACTGAATAACATTAGACCTACCAACTGTAGCTCAAGAAGGAATATGCATGCTTTTTAGACAGGAATGTTGCACTTACATCCGAGCTTCTGACTCTAATGTTTCCAATTTATTAGCTCCATGAACACTGCCATAGATCAGGTTGAAAACCTTTCTATGCAGATCCATTCACCCACTGGTTCACTTCTCTGCCTGGCCCTTGGAGAATGTCTACATTAGTGATACTGAGCTACTACTGGTAATCTGTCTTCATCATTGCTGCCTAAAAGATAGCCAAGGATAGTAATCTAATGATAATTCCAACTAAGGATCTTAAACCTGAGATTCCATGATACTTTCAACAGATTGTGAGACAATTCCATTCTTCTTTCTCTAATCAATGTCCCTAATCAGCAGGTAGCAGCCTGTTTTCCCTTAAGGTGTGAGGAATGCATAAAAAAGGGCAAGTGAAACCAACGGCCCCACTTACTATATATTGATTTCAGAGAGGAAGGGAGGGAGAGAAAAACATCAATGAGAGAGAATCATCAATCAGCTGCCTCCTCATGCCATGCTGGGGATCAAGCCCCCAACCTGGGCATGTGCCCTGAGTGGGAATTGAGCCATGACCTCCTGGTTCATAGGTCGCAACTACTGAGCCACACTGGCAAGGTCTAAGGGCTCTATTTAATGTAGGACTTTGATTTAATATGTGACCCCAGCTCTCAATTCCATTTCTTCACAGCATGCCCTGTAAGTCTAAACTCTTCCCCCTCACTAATCTTTAACCTCCTGAGACAGCAAGAAACAATGACCATGCCTTGACTGAGGTTCACAAGGTAAGGTCTCTATTAAGCTAAAGATAACATGGCCTACCTTGTGTTTCAGCTCCTGACCATACCCTCATGAAACCAGACTGAAAGACCTGAAACCATTTATTGCCCTTACCTCACTCTTGACCAATCAGCAACACCCACAACCCAAACCTCATTACTTTTGATGATGCTTGGCTTTTGCTCTGTAAAGCCTGTCTATAAACCATTGGGCACATGGATTTTTGGAACACAACCTCACCCATTCTCCAGATTGGTGCCAATTTTAATAAAATAATTATTTTCTTCACTGCAAACTCCTGCTTGTACATTCTTTTGGTCTGTGCATAAGGGCAGATCAACACTTGTTCAATTCAGTATCAATTTTTCCTATTATTGATACATCTAAAAATCTTTTTTTTTTCTTAAGTTCACTAATGAAAGTGCAGAACAAACAGGAGTGAAGACAGAACCATATGACGGGTCACTAAAATTTATCTAATTTAAATCCTGAATCTATAAACTTGCTACCTATCTTATCAACCAATCCATACTTTCACAATGTTACCCTATCTTATCAACCAATCCATACTTCCACAATGTTAGCAACAGTGACAAATGCCCTTACAGTACCTCATTTCCCCAATTCACTAGTAGAAGTAGAAGTTGATTTTTTTTTTTTTTGCTGTAGAAGTTTATTTTTTTGCTAACTACAGTTTATTTCCATTAAAATAGTTTAACACTGAGTCTCCTTTGCCCCTTAAATATTATGTTTTCATATATTTGCATTCTGTTGTTAAAAGCCATATTTATTTTCATGCCATGAATTCTTAACATAAGTATATCACTCCCAAGATTATGAAAATTGGTTCCTGGTGGGCAAAACATAATTTAAAAATATCAAAATTGTTGTAGCCCTCCAAGAATTATAGTACATTATAAACAGATACACGTAAATCTATGGTGTTAACATTTTATAGAGTGGGAGTAAAGAGTAGGAAAAATGTCTTAAAAGGGCTCCTTAGTGGGATGAGAAAGAAAACAAGGTTGAGAAAAAATGCTATAAAGTAGTCCTGCTTCTTGAGTATAAGAGCATATTAGCTTGCAATTTGAGAATGTTCCCTAATGCACGAAGACCATTCTGGGGCTGCCTACTCAAAAGTTTCTGCTAACATGAGAAATAATGTACACCCTATTTTAACTGTGCTCTTAGAGGTTTCTAAAAACCTTACAATATACAGTTTCCCCCTCTATGATTACTTCTTAGATCCCTACTGTAGAATTTTGTATTGCAGACCATCTCCTTTAATAAATTCATTCCTCATTGGCTGTTCATCCCATCATGGTCTTCTCTCACTTGTGGCTAGGGAGGAGTTGAAGGTGGAAGAGGGCACAGAGGGGATAAATGGTGATGGAAATAATAAAATAGAAAGCAGCAAGTCTTTATCTGAAACCCCCTACATTATTTAGGAACCAAAAACAGATACAGGGACAGCCACATACCACTGGTAGACTGCTTTCTGTGTAATTTGAAAAACTAGAATATTAATGATTTTGAGAAAACAAAATTTTCTACATAAATTTGATTTATGATCCAGAAATTTTGCAACTAAATATGTCTTAACAGTTATTCAAAGTGTTGAATGAAAATTGATAAATAAGATATACAATAGAAATGAACAGTAAATGTTTCAAAATTTTTAGAGCAATTTGACATTGTTATGACATTTTTACTGTATTTTATAAAAGCATCATTCCAAAATAGAGGGGAAAACCCCAAATCTTGGTTTTTTACATCAAGAACATGAATGTGTATATAGCTGGACTATGTGGGGTAGCAAGAAAACTTGATATAGCCCAACCAGCGTGGCTCAGTGGTTGAGCATAGACTTATGAACCAGGAGATCACAGTTCAATTCCCAGTTAGGGGAACATATCCGGATTGTGGGCTTGATCCCAAGTGTGAAATGCAGGAGGCAGCCAAATGATAATTCTCTCTCATCATTGATGTTTCTCTCTCTCTCTCCCTCTCCCTTCCTCTCTGCAATTAATTCATAAAAGTATAGTACACAGTACATAATAAAGAAAAAAAGAAAAAGAAAACTGGATACAACCCAAATGTCCAAAAATAATATGGAGAAATTTTGGTATATTCATGCAATGGAATACAACAGTGAAAATGAATTTAAAGTATAGAGACAGAATTATACATTTAAGTGTACTTTTTAGGAATATAAGTATCTGGGAAACTAAAGAAATTCAGGGTGGTGAACATCTCTAAAGGGAAACGGTCTGAAAGTGGCATACAGGAAACTTCAAAGTTAATGATGTGTAGATGGTGTTTGCTATCCTTAGTCTCTATACATTATAAGTGTTCAGCTTCAATACAAAGTTAAGAATTTATGAAGGTAGACAAGAAGAGATAGTGACTAGAAAAATTTTTTGAGAAATTGTGCTGCAAAAGCAAAAATAAAATGGAATAATAGTTGGAAAAGAATGTGGGGTGATACTTTTTTGTTACCAATATGATAGGTTCTATAGCTTGTTTGTACTTAAAAATGATCCAGGACAGTAAGAAAACTAATGATATAGGTGATTCAAAGGAGCAAACTCCTTAATGAAAATACAACCTAATGTCTTTAATAATATTAGTGATTAGACAAAAGTTTAAACTAAGAAACAGTAATAGAGTGTTAGCCATTATTTATCAAATTATAACTTGTTTCTCATGGTCTAGACGAGGGGTGTCGAACTCAATCAGAGAAGGGGCCAAAATCTAAAATCCAGCCTAAATCGCGGGCCGAATGGTTTACTGAACAGTCATAAACTGTCATTGTGATGGAAACGCAGCGGAGTGCAGTGATGACAGCGCGGTGCGGGCCACATTGCAAGGCCTGGAGGGATGGATTTGGCCCGCGGGCCTTGTGTTTGACACATATGGTCTAGACTATTTAGAGGGGAAAAAGAAATGGATTTTGTTTACATATATTTCAAATGTATAAAATGTGAAATTCTAATTTTCATAGAAATATCATTTTTTAAAAATTCTCAGCATGCAATGCATTCTTATATGAAACTTATGTTTTTGTTCCTAAAATGGGACATAAACTATAGAAGTACCCTTCAGATTCTGTTCTTCTCATAGCAAAAGCATGTAAAAACAATAAACTATTGCTAAGAGACTGGTAAAACTAGCCAGATAGGTGATAAACATTATGCTGAAAGAGAGAACATATCAAGAGAGAACAGATCAAATCATTTCCAAAATGTATTTACCACATGAAACCTTGGAACAGCACCGAATAAATGCGTAAATGTAAAAGAGTACTGTCATATTTGTGCACAGCAGATATTTCACTTTGCCGCTGGATAGAGGCATTCATGTGCTGAGTCCCAATCAGCTGTTGGTATATGTGCAGTACACATGAAGAACAATGGTAGTTGACATTTTACATGTTTATCACAGAAAACCCTACTACAAAAGTGATTTTCCCCCCCCACAACTTAATGATTACTTTTGTGAATTATGATATACTGAAAAGAATGTGGGAGAATCTGTTACCTGTACAGCAAGGAAGATCCCTGCTAAACAATGAGCGTCTCCTAACTGCAAATCTACATGCCACTTTATCTACAGAAAACAAGCTGGTGGTTACAACACTTCTTTTTAGTGAGCTAAGACAAAATGGAGCAAATATAAACATTGAAATGCAAATATATGATCTGTATATTGAACTGTGTATCCACCATCCAAAGTTAAATCATTATATATTTGGCCCCCTTTATTCTTTACTATGATGCTATTAACCAACTAGTGGCCTGGTGCATGGACTTGTGCACATTGAAAGTAAATTAATTTATTAGAAGAAATATTTTAACTGAAACTGGTTTGGCTCAGTGGATAGAGCGTCGGCCTGCGGAAAGAAAGATCCCAGGTTTTATTCCGGTCAAGGGCATATACCTTGGTTGTGGGCACATCTCCAGTAGGGGGTGTGCAGGAGGCAGCTGATCGATGTTTCTCATCAATGTTTCTAACTCTATCCCTCTCCCTTCCTCTCTATAAAAAAAAAAAAAATCAATAAAATATATATTTTTTAAAAAGTAATATTTTAATATCACTGTTCATCCTTTCCCAATAATAGAAATGTCAACCAAATTCACGATTGACAATGACAGATCGAAACACAGTGTGCAATTGGCGCCAGTGAGAACTATATATGTATCGTGCATGCATGAGTCAACTTAGCCTTTTATAGATAGAGAACAAAGTTGCTTAATTAGACCTGCTTTTTTATTTAGCTTAACTTTTTCAGCCCAGTGAAGCCCCTAAACTTCCTAAATATCCATTTTCCAGGTAATGAAAAGAAAATAAGATTCTACCAAGTCTCCTATATACCTACTCCAGGATTTCTTTGAGGATCAAATGAGATGAGGCACGGGAAAATGCTTCACAGACATTCATTAAAGTGTAAAATGTTTGCACCTGGCTATAAAGCAAGTCCTGTTCCTGGGCTGAAGAAACTCTAAGGAGGCTAGTCCCTAGGGAGAGAAAGCCAGGCGTTGCTATGGGATGTCATTACCTGGCGCTCACAGCAACCATTTTCAGGCTGGGCTGCGCTGTGGGCCACATTTTGTGCCATGGGGTCTTTTCAGCATTGGCTGTGATTTGGTGGGGTGTTGCTCCAGGGTGGTGGCAGGGCCTGTGTCTCACTTGGGGGAAGCCAAGTGTTGCTTTGTCAGTGCCAGGGCCACAGTGCCATTTCTTTGTAAATGACCAGTGTGTGTAATGGCAGCTCCTGCGTTGATCATCTGGTCTCTGGTGGAGAGTGTGTGTCATAGCAACTAGTCAAATGGTCAGAGGGACACTTAGCATATTAGTCTTTTACAGCTATAGATGTCATCCCAATAAATTTAATGAAAAAAGCAAATATAAAAATAAATAGCAAATGTAATAAAAGTATTTTGTTCAATAAAATGCAAATTAACAGTGTGATAATGCCCAATAATTTAACTATTGACAGAGCCCTGAAAATAATCTTCTTTGAGAAATCTCTTTAAAATTCCAGGTCCCTGTTGAATCTGAGTATTCAGAACCAATAACCTACCAGCACTTGCTGCTTCCTGTCATAAATAATAAATTTTTTCAAAGTTTCATATCATTCTATTGTCTTTATTATTTTATTTTTTTACTTCTTTATTGATTAAGGTATTACATATGTGACCTTATCCCACCATTGGCCCCCTAATGCCCCACTCATGCCCTCACCCCCCTGTTGTCTGTATCCATTGATTAGGCTTATATTCATGCATACAAGTCCTTTGGTTGATCTTTCTCCCTTACCCCCACTCTCCCCTACCTTTTCTCTGAGGTTTGAGGCAATTCCATTATTTATTTCCTCCTAAGCTCAAATATAATTTTTACATATTTTCACATACTGGTTATCTAATTTAAACGAACAGCATTCCCTTTAAGTAACATGAGGTATACATTATTAAAATTTTTTTTTATTTGATTTGATAAAGTGAACCCAAGACTGAGCCTTTATATAAATTCAGCTTTTCTCTGTGGTTAAAAAGTTGAATCCTGATAAAAGTTTCTGTTTGAATGTTTGTAAGTCCAATATGCTTTACAAAACCACCAATACCACAGTGAAACATCAGCAGTACAACCAGGCGATGCTATCAGGCTCAGTTACGTCAATGAGGTTTTATTTCATTGTTCCCTGTGCAGCCAAACAGAAAAACATAGATGTATGTTCAAATCAAACTTACAGAGCTGTTATACTTTTACAAAACTTAAAAAGAATATTTATTATATGTAGATCTCTGAATTAACTATTATAGCATCTTTTGTTCTCATAATTCTTGATGACATTTTATTTGGGCTTTGTCTGCTTATGAAACACTGAATTTCAGGATTTCTAGCTTTTCTATTTATCTGTCTTCCAATTCAGGCCCAATGAAAAATACCATCCGATAGCCACAAAGTAAAACTGAAACTGTACTTTCTAATATAGTCTAAAGTACAAAAAAAATAGTAATCTTGACCCCTGTATGTCAAAGAAGAGCTCCAAGTAAAAAAACTGAGAAGCAGAAAAAATGGTGTTGGGGTGAGGAAGAGGGGGATCAGGAAACTCGTGTGACTTAGAATCCCTTTACTCGTGCTTTTGCTATCCATGTTTTCAGTTACCTGCAGTTGATCATGGTCCAAAGGTATGAGATTAAAAAAAATTCTAGAAATAAAAGATTCATGTTTGAAATTGCACACCTTTCTAAGCAACATGATGAAATCTCACCCAGGTCCCCTGGGGACATGAACCATCCTGTTGTCCTGGTTACCCACAGTGTATACACTATCCCTGTGTTTGTCATTTATTATAGCAGCCATTTCAGCTATCCCATCAACTGTCCCAGTATCGCAGTGTTTGTGCTCAAGTAACATCTATTTTACTTACTGCCATATTCACATGACTTATTATAATATACTAGAGGCCCAGTGCATAAAATTCATGCATTGGGGAGGAGTGGTTCCCTCAGCCCAGCCTGCACTCTCTCCAATCGGAGAGTCCTTGGGGATGTCTAACTACTGGTTAGACCACATGTGTCAAACACAAGGCCCGCGGGCCAAATCCGTCCCTCCAGGCCTTGCAATGTGGCCCGCACCGCGCTGTCATCACTGCACTCCGCTGCGTTTCCATCACAATGACAGTTTATGACTGTTCAGTAAACCATTCGGCCCGCGATTTAGGCTGGATTTTAGATTTTGGCCCCTTCTCTGATTGAGTTCGACACCCCTAGGTTAGACAGTTAAACCACAGGGATCAGGTTTAAACTGGCAGATGGACATCCCTCTTGCAATCTGGGACCGCTGGCTCCTAACTGCTCACCTCCCTGCCTGCCTGGCTGCCTGACCACCCTAGCTGCCTGACCACCCTATCTGCCTCTGGTTGATCACCCCTAATTGCCCTCCCCTGCCTGCCTGATTGCCCCTAACTGCCCTCCCCTGCTGGTCTAATCTCACTCTGTCTCTGTTTTTCTCAGCAGTCCTCCAGGCTTCCCTTGCTCCCTGTGTCCCTCTTCCGCTTTCCCCGCTGGGAGGGGGCAGGACCAGTGGGGGCCACTCCGCCCTTTGCCTGCCCTCTCTTCCCTTCAGGCCTCTTCAGGCCCTGTCTGTTGTTTTGTTTCCTCATTCTGAGAGGCTCTGAGAGTAAGCTGGGAGGGAGGGAAAGAAAAGGAGAAAAGGCTGTGAGTTGGTGGGCACTGTGTGTGTCTGTGGTTGTGAGTGTGAGTGCCAGCCCTGCCTCTCCCATCGCCGTCTCCACTGCCACAAATCCCCACCCATCAGAGCCTGATGCACATGCAGCCTGGTTGTTAGGTCCAGTCTCCGGTCACTGCAGATGTGACGGACCCAGGGTTTTTATATATTAGAATTGTAATTTTTCTGTTATTACTTTATAAATTAAACTTTATCGTAGGTATGTATGCATAGGAAAAAAACAGTATACTAGTATACAGGGGTCAATATTCTCCACAGCATCCACTGGGAGTCTTGGAATCCATGCCAATGGACATGGGGATAAGTGCACTAGTTCTAATCCCCTGTTGCCTACATGATGACATTTCACTGGCAATTCTTTCTCCTAAATCATAATTTTCTCTCTTTCTGAAATCATTTGCATTAGATTATAAGCATGCTACGATTTTCCACATCTCACAGAAATACCTTCTCAAGATCATACTTCCACCTAGCCCCAGTTCCATTTCTCTGCTCCCCTTTTACAGCAAAAATCCTTAAAAGAGTGGTGCTTACTTATCTTCCAATTCCTCCTATACCAGTAATTGTTTCTTAAGGTGGCACTATTCTAGCTACACTGGTTTATTTGTTGATCCTTGAACATGCCAGGCAAGTCCAATAAAATGCATTTCCCCTTCCTTTCTCTTAGCAAGTTGAAAAATAAATGTTACATCAGGTGTGACTTTCTAAAGCTGAACTGATAATTCAGATTTTATAAAATAGCACTTGAAATATACATATAAGTTTGGTGTGTTGTTTTTTTCCTGTCAAGAATTGAAAAACAGAAGCAAGATATTCAGGAGGTCAGAATAAAAATGGGTGAGTGAGAGAAATACGAAAATACTAGTCATACATTATCTGGAATGGGTAAAGCTTTAATCTGTATACCTACCAATTACTTCAATCTCTATATCTTATTGATAAACTAATAAGCATTTAAAATTTTATCCATGAGTTCATACAAGATAGTATTTATTATTTTATGTTCTGAAATTGAGCAAACACCTAGTACCATTTTCTTAACCTTAAGGTTTTCAGAACAAGTTTAAAGTTATAAAACAGTTGTACATACCATGGTGTAATCAGTTTAATAAAGGAACTCAAGCACAGAGGAGCATTTTCTAAGTATATAAAATTGCCTCTATTTTACCAAAATACTCAATCTCTTGTTCTCTCAGGATATTTCAAGTATTTACCTACCTACTACTTCTCTTCTGGACCTCCTATGTTTTTCTGGATATATACTTTGGCCCAGGCCTCAGCTAGTTTTTCTAGCTTATGGATGGGCAAAATTTTATCTCCATTCATGGTATAGACTGTATATTCTCACCAAGAGATACATATATTTTCACGATAGAGTGCCAAAAATAATTTAATTGGGATTGTAAACCTTTAAAAAGTAAAATTTCAATTTTCCTTCTATCTCAAATAAATAAAATATTTTCCTCTTAAGTAGTAAAATATTTTCCTCCTATCTCTTAAGTTACAATATAATTTTCAGTATAATTAAATATATAATAACTAATATTTATAAGGCCTTACTGAAACACTTGAATAATTCGGGATTGCATGAGGAAAATTCTAATAAATATTGTAGAATTCTATGGATAGTATATAAACAAAACCAAAAGAGAAAATAAAGCTGGTTCCTCACTTCACCAATAGGAATATGGTACAAACTTGACTACAGGTCTGGAAAGTAAACCAGAAGATCACAAGACAAAGTCTGCTGAGGAGATTTTAGATTAACCAAAAATGATGGTCTTAAAACCAAAATCCAAGAATCCACCATCTATACATATAATAACTCAGGTAGACTGATGCTGGGGGCAACCAGGCTGGCAAGGGAGAGCTGTTTAGTGGAGACCGGCCCAGCAGGAGAGGGCAGTTGGGGGTGACCCAGCCTACAGGGGAGGGCAGTTGGAGGCAACCAGGCCAGCAGGGGAGTGCAGTTAGGGGCAATAGGGCTGGCAGGGGAGTATTTAGGGGTGATTAGGCTGATAGGCAGAAGCAGTTAGGGGCAATCAGGCAGGCAAGAAGGCGAGCAGTTGGGAGCCAGCAGTCTTGGATTGTGAGAGGGATGTCCAACTGCCCGGAGGGATCGGGCCTAAATGGGCAGTCGGACATCCCTTGAGGGGTCCCAGATTGGAGAGGTTGCAGGCTGGGTTGAGGGACACTCCACCCTCCCGAACAAATTTCTTGCACCGGGCCTCTAGTTCTGTTATAAATAGACTATATTTGAGCTGAAGGGAATTTAGAAGACAATAATTCCAATACTTCACATTTTATAGTTAAAGAAAACAAGAACCAGAGTAATGTGATTTTCCTCCTTTTTCTTATCTCTTTGCCCAACATTACTCAATTAAAAATCTACCTGTGGACAGACATTCTAGTAAAACAAAGGAACTATTTGCTTTTGAGGCTTGTCTCAAAGGAAATATAAACTTCTCTCTCTCTGATTACCTTTTATATATGAACAAGCACATTGCCAACTTGGTAAAGATTCTAAACAAAGAATTCTGATTCTACCAAATGGCTACATCTCCAAAGCATAAAAGACATTTCATACACAAAAAAAGACTATATAGGAAAGAAGCACAGGTATATTTAAGAATAATTTTATCACTTGTGTGAGATTAAACAACTTCATGAGTAAAATTTTAAGTACTTAATAGAAGATATATTTATTAGTCTCTTACATGCCTTTATTATGTAACAGACTATTAAATTTAGAGATATAGATATTTTAAAAAGTTAGAAAAGCATTAAGGTAGGTGTTAATTAGCCAAGAAAAAAAAGACCAATGTATACTAACAAAACTATCCTTTTTCTCTATTTAAATAAAACTATAATTTTTCATTTGGAATATTTATTGGTCAGACAGAAATTACTCAAGTTGCCAGCAATATCTGTTTGAAACTGCTAGGCATTAGTTGAGTAAATAACGTTTTGTCATGGTAACTAAACTTAAAATTAAGCAAACAAAGATACCAGTGCCTTAGAGATTATTTGAAAATGAAAAAAAGTGAACCTCTAATCTGTTAAATAAATCAGATCCTCAAGTATTATTGCAGTATTCTAAACTTACGGGGGAAAGCACTAAACATTATAGGCTTTATATAAGTAAAATGACTTTTTCAATAAACAGATAGAAACTCTTTACCATGTAGGAATTTCCACATATAATTCAGTGAAAATTTCCATGTATAAAATTGCAAAAATGTGGGAATTATTTAAAATAAGTTGTGTTATAACGTGACATGGATCAGCTAAAGAAACTGACAGAATAGAAGCAAGCTTTAAGTAACTTGTAGAGAGCCTATCTGTGGAAATAAACAGAAACCTCACTTAACATGAAGTTAGTAAGCCAGAAGGGGTTGTTCTCATGCCCTACTTTGACCGCTGAGTCCAACAGGAAGAATCGTCTAGAATAGTTTTCCCAACTTCCTCTTTTCTGTGTAAGAGTTTTCTCTCCTTTGTTTCTAGGAACTTGTGCACTAGCCCATGGGACCTGTGTTGCAATTCTTCGTTCTTACAGAATAAACCCATTTTTCCAAATGCCCCAACACTATCTTTTATACGTTTCATTTTCCAAACCAGTTAGGATTTATACACTGCGTGTGGTTATGTCTTTAATTTTACTTAATCTAGAACTGTACCCTTCTCACTCTCTTTTCCCAATGAAGTGACTGTTTTAGGTCCATATATCTAAACTAATAAAAATAACTGTTCAATGTGGAATAAGTTATAATTCCAAACATTAAACTTTCTGACAGTGCTGCACACACACACAAAAAGTTACCATGAATAATTCTAATTGTTATAGGAAAGGAAAGCACATATAGCTATATTAAGGTCTGTCAGTGATCAACAGATTAGTAGAATTTTAAAATTACTTCTATTTTTAACTCCAGTCTTTCCCCCTCCCACAAATTAATGGTTGCTCATTCATTATGGGACAAATGCACACAACCTAGTGTTTTCCTGAGATTGAAGAGTCTAACATAGTGATAAGTTGTGCTAATTACTGACCAAACAGCTATTAAAAAATAAACTAACATACCCTTTTTGGTATGGTGATGGCAAATGAGGAAAGATAAATAAACCACTAGTCTGGAAACATGTATATCATTATAGGCACTGTTTACTAATTAAAAAAGTATTAATATAAATCAGATGCACATTATGCACCTTCAGCATCCAGGAGGACAAGGTCTGATTTGTTCCTAACCATGATCATGAAACAAAGTGAGTATCTAGCATATAACATTTGATCAGGAAACACTTGTAGGATGAATTAACCTATATCTACCACTTGCCATATTTTATAAATTGGAACTTTTACTCATGGAATCTATTACCACTACTAAAAATACTTAATATTTATTGAGAGCATATTATATGCCATTACCTCACTTAAGACCTGTGGCTGTCCTCATTTTTACAGTTAACTATGGCAGACCCAGAATTCTAACTGGTCTTCCTAACTACAAAATCAGTAATTTTAATGATAATATTTTGAAATATTCACAATTATTATGCAGAAAATCTACTTATGTCTTTCATCCTATAGACAAAACCAGTTTACAAAAATATAAAAATGATGAATTTTTAAATGATAAGTACATTGCCTTCCTGGCTTTTAGTACTTGTCTTCCTGCTGAAGTTGTTCTTAACCAGTTAAAATAGCATCTGTTCCTATTAGTAGAACAAGTTTATGCAGTGGAAGAAGTAGTCTATTAATTTAGAATACCAAGGCTGAACTACCTTTGTTTCAGATATCTTTGTAGAAAAGAATGCACTATTGTAGGTTTGTTGTAAGGGTCAATACAATCTATCAAAGCTTCTGGGATGCAGTAATAAGCAGAAGTTTATAGTATATATACAGTTTCAAAACAAGAAAAATCTCAAGCAAACAACCTAACATTACATCTATGGAACTGGGAAAAGAAGAATAGAAGTAGCCCAAAGTCAGCAGAAGAAAGGAAACAATAAATATTAGAGCAGAATTGAATGAAATAGAAAACAAGATGACTATACAAAACATATAACAAAGAGCTGGTTCTTTAAAAAGATTAATAAAACTGACAACCCCTTGGCTAGACTGAGGGGAAAAAAGAGACTCATATAAATAAAACCAGAAGTGAAAGAGTGGAAGTTAACACAGACATCACAGAAATGCAAAGGATCATAATAGAATATTACAAAGGACTGATTATATGCCACCAAATTCAGTAACCTGGAAGAAATGTGTAAATTCCTAGAAACATTTAACCTTTCTAGACTGAATCATGAAGAATTGAAAAATAAAGACTGCTGAAACCAGTTTGGCTCTGGATAGAGTGTCGGCCTGTGGATAAAAGGGTCCCGGGTTCAATACCGGTCAAAGGCATGTACCTTGGTTGTGGGCACATTTCCAGTGGGCAGTGTGCAGGAGGCAGCTGATCGATGTTTCTAACTTTCTATCCCTCTCCTTTCCTCTCTGTAAAAAAATCAATAAAAAAAAATCTTTTTTTTAAAGAAAAATAAACACCAGTCAGTGAGGAAATTGAAATAACCATCAAATACCTTCCCAAAAATAAAAGTCCAGAATCAGATGGCTTCACTAGTGAATTCTACCAAACATTCAGAGACTTGCCGAAACCGGTTTGGCTCAATGGATAGAGTGTCGGCTTGGGGACTGAAAGGTCCCAGGTTCGATTCCGGTCAAGGGCATGTACCTTGGTTGCGGGCATATCCCCAGTAGGGGGTGTGCAAGAGGCAGCTGATCGATGACTCTCTCTCATCGATGTTTCTAATTCTCTATCTCTCTCCCTTCCTCTCTGTACAAAATCAATAAAATATATTTAAAAAAATAAAAAACATTCAGAGACTTGATACCTATCCTTCTCAAACTCTTCTAAAAAAAATTGCATTAGAGGCAATACTTCCTAACACATTTTATGAGGACAACATAAACCTGATACCAAAACCAGGCTAACACACACAGAGAAGAAAACTACCGCCCTCACTGGTTTGGGTCAGCGGGTAGAGTGTTGGCCTATAGACTGAAAAGTCCCAGGTTTGATTCTGGTCAAGGGCACACATGTCTCAGTTGCTGGCTCCATCCCCAGTGGGGAACTTGTCCAGCCTCCTGGCAGCCAATCAATGATTCTCGCTATTGATGTTTCTATCACTCTTCACCCTTTCTCTCTGAAATCAATAATATATGTGTGTGTGTGTGTGTGTGTGTGTGTGTAAAAGAAAACTACAGACCAATATCTATGATTAATACTGATGCAAATATGAGCAGAAACTATATAGATACTATATAATCAAGCCTGGGATTGATAAGGCCCTATGCAGTGTTGCAAGAATTCAGACAGCATATCTTCCACATATTCTTTCCTCAAAGGTTCCTTGAGAATGTACTCTGACAAATGAAAAAGTACCCTAATCAAGAGAAAAGCAGTTAAATCTTATTATGGCAGTTCAAAAGATGAAGAGATTGTTTTTAATGGAGCCAGAGACACAAGGTAGATGAGATTGAACTATGACAAAACAAAAAAGGGGAAAGGAGGAAGAAGGAATGGGAGGGAGGAAAGTAGTGTCTGGAAGGACAGCTCATTTCAGGAAGAACAGCATGAGTGGCCCTTCTCTTATTGCTGTGTATTAGCATCCGCGTAAAGTGATTCTAAAATTGCAGTTCTTACACAATCCTGACTTTGTTAAGATATTCTAAGTGGTTTCTTAGGTCTTCATGATTTTTTATATATTTGCATTACTCTTGTATATGAAATGTATCAAACTAATGGAATTTTGCTAACAGCTGCCTCGTTAGCAGAGTCACAAAAGACGGCACATTCTTTGCATTTATTCTGGAGAAATAATATGTCAATGAATTAACAGGTGGGCTAAGTAGTCAATGAAGTCCTTTGAAAGAAAAGTACTTAGCTTTCTTGTAACTCAGTTTCCTAATCTGTATAACAGTAAGTTGAACAGGCTGTAGTAGCAGGAGTAAGACCATAGAGTATCTTTCCCACAATTGAGTTCTGCTCCCTATTAGCTGTGTGTAAAATGGAGCTAATAATGGTTACCTATTTTAAAGGACAATTGTGGGGATTAAGAAAGATAACCAGAGTCCATCACTAACTACAGTGCTTGTACTTGAGGACAAATGCTTAGTAAATATTAATGATCTTCTCTTCCAATGTGGTTTAAATACTCTTATCCTCAAAAGTTTAACAATACAGAACTAATAAAAGACAGAGATAAATGCTGCAAAAATTAAACATAAGAAAATGTTACTTGTATTTAGTACCCTGTTTCCCCGAAAATAAGACAGTGTCTTATATTAATTTTTGCTCCCAAAGATGCGCTAGGTCTTATTTTCAGAGGATGTCTTATTTTTCCATGAAGAAGAATACAGTACACATTTATTGTTAAATAAAAATAAAGGAAATTTATTACCCGTATATGGTACGGTAGTACGGTAGTTGTCAACACAAATCAGACAAACTGTGAATCCTACAGTATCAAGAATTTACTCATTTATTCAATGACAATCATGTCATCATGTTCTGGAACATCATCATAACAATCCAATTCCTGAATTTCCTGGTGAATTTCTTGTGACTCCATTTCTTTCAGAATCAGTGGACCAAATCTCTCATGTTTAGCATAGGGGGGGCCTTATTTTCAGGGGGATGCCTTATATTTCACTCAGAAGGAAACCTGTAAGTAGGTCTTATTTTCGGGGAAACACAGTAGTGCTTAAATAGCCAGCAGATAGTATAGAAAACTTAAGTGGATTAACTTCAAATCCCCTATTGTAATATTTAGGCATTTAAAATTTCTGGCTTCTTGGCTGTAGCAGTTACAACAAATGACATTACTATCATGCCCCAAATTCCAGAGCAAACATTAATTAAATCTTGCAGCTAACCTCTAAATATGGAGTTGCAAAGAGTTAAGGAATTTATTCTATACTCCATACTCCATAGAAATCACCTGTATGCCTAGAATAATTCCTGACAGAATCGCAAATATATGGATTTCATCTTGGATCACTACCATACCTGATTTCCAGGTGTTTTGACTACTAACTAAAAGAAAACTTAACTTGCCAACATTATCTTTTATAGTGTTACTTATAAGGTAACAAATTATGTGTAAGCAAATTTTTAAAATAATTAAAACAATGGATAAAATTCTGTGAAAATGGAATCAAAGGAAATTCTAAAATCTACAGTGGAGTCTACTTCATAATGAAGTCTACTTCATTAGAAAATATATCACAAGAACATCTCTAAGTTACAGTGGTCTGGAAATTTACATATATATTTTATTTATTTCAGAAAGAAAAGTAAGAGAGTAAGAAACATCAATGATGAGAGACAATCAGTGATTGCCTGCCTTCTGCATGCCCCCTATTGGGGGGGATTGAGCCTGCAACCCAGGCATGTGCCCTTGGCCAGAATCAAATTTGGGACCCTTTAGTCTGCAGGCAGATGTTGTACTACTAGTATTTAGTGGTCTGCAAATTAACCTGTAGGTTATTTAGAATCCCAGAGCCTGACAGTTTTGAAGAGAATATTGTGTGTGTGTGTGTGTGTGTGCGCGTAAGATTGTACTGCTTAGGAACATTGTTTGTCTGTAATTAAGAAAAGAAATATTATTTTCGGAAAATAATGAAAAATAAAAATCTCAGCAGACTTTTACAAGCTCTAAGTTTTCTTTAACATTTTTAAGTTAAAAGTATCTTGGTAATAATTGAAATAGAGTGAGTTTTGAAACCAGACCCAGTTAAAACACAGTTTGGACACTTATCCATTTGTTATCTTAAATAATTAATTTCTGCAGTAATCAGTTTTCTCATCCACATAATTGTACACATTTACAAACTAAAGTATGAAATTGCATGTTTAAGGTCTGTCTCATCCTATATAATAAAAGCCTAATATGCAAATTGACCTCTGAACCGGGAGTTCAACCGGCAGTTTGACCACTTGCTATGATGTGTGCTGACCACCAGGGGGGCGGTGTGGAACATGGCGGGCATCGGCAACCCGCAGTGGCAGGGGGCGGGACTGCTGTTAGGTTCCCAGGTGCTGAGAGATCCAGGAGGGAGCCCGATAACTCAAGCAGATGGGGACTCACGGGGGTCCTGGGGCCCAGGGGCTGCCCAGGGCCCAGAGGTCAGCTGGGACCTGCACTTCCATGCCAGATGCTTGCGCTTCCATCACTGGTCAGGCCTAGGGATTGCACCCATGAACGAATTTTGTGCACTGGGTCTCTAGTATTAACATAAAGCTCTTTGAAAATAGGGATAGTATCTCTTAAGATAATTGGTCTGGATTCTTCAAAAAGTCATTTCATTGGGAAAAGAGAATGAGAAGGGTACAATTCTAGATTAAGTAAAATTAAAGACATAACCACATGCAGTGTATAAATCCTAACTGGTTTGGAAAATGAAACGTATAAAAGATAGTGTTGGGGCATTTGGAAAAATTTACATAAAGAATGGATATTAGATAATATAAAATCATTATTTCCTTAGATATTATGAGTTTTGTAGTTATATTGGAATCCTTATCCTTAGAAATTCATGCTGAAGTATTTAGGGTGAAATTTATGATATTTTAAATATATATTTATTGAATTCAGAGAGAGGGAGAGAGAAACATCAATGATGACAGAATCATGATCAGCTATTTCCTACAACCCTCTCTTCTCCACTGGGGATCGAACCCTCAACCCAACCTTACAAGAATAACTGTGACCTACTCATAGGTCCACTCTCAACCACTGAGCCCCAACAGCAGGATGAAGTTCTTGATTTTTAATAGTTTCAAGTATAAAAATAGAGCAAATACAGCAAATTATTGAATTTATACAGAGGATATACAGATTTTCATTGAACTGTTTCAACTCTGTATGACTGAAATATTTCATTAATAAAAACTAATTTTAAAATATTAGAATTATATGATATATTCCAGAAATTCAAGACAACTCAAAATTGGACAACCTATAATAAACTTCACCATATTAATAAGTAAAAGGATAAAAGGTATAAAACTGTTCCATAGATGCTGAAAAAGTACTGTCTTGAAAGTGCTAACTTTGTGCAATTAGAAAAAAACAAAATCTGAGATTGGAAAGAAAAAAACTGGCACCATTATAGATGATATGATTATTTACTTAGAAATGCCAAGAAAAACAACCTAAAAGTTATAAGAAATAAGTTCAGTAAGATCATTGCCAATCTATAAAATTAATTGCATTCAATTTAGGTATTTGAGTCAAAACCATACTTAAAATTTTGAATCAGGTGATTCCTATGCATATGCTCTAACAGAATATTAAACAGTATTTTCAGTTTTCAGTAAAGTTTTCTTTCTCAAGCAGTTTTTAATTCAGCAAGAACAGTTTCTGAAACAGAATCCCTTTTCTTTTTCTACCTGTGAAACAATGATGGCTATCTTAATGGTTAAATCCAAGGTCTTGCAAAAAATTACATCTAAGTCTTTGATGTTTTTAAAAATATTTTCTAGAAAAAGTCAGATCTTTCTTATCTTTTTTCCCCCCATGTTCTTTTCTAGTGACTTTCTTTTCAGGGCCATTGCCCACAAAACGATCCTGTACAAAAATTTGTATCGAGGAAAAATAGCAGTAAGTGCTAAGGTTGGACAATAAGATAGGCTCGACTACTAGCAGATAATCATACCCTTGCTTGGAGAGTATGCAAAAAGTCATATTGCAACAAAATTACTATAGTTGCATTTATAAATTTGAGAATTCACAATAATCTCAGAACTCATACCGCACAATATGTCACAAATGTTGGTCCACTTCCAACTTTGACAGATTAAAACATTTTTAACAAATATTAGTGAAACATAACTAATAAATAAAAATTAAGATGTTCAAGTATCTTAGAAAAATCTAATTTTTTTCATATTGTCATTTTGAAAAAGCAATATACATATTACTATCCCAAACAAGTGTGTTAATTTGCAAAAATGAGATTTTCATGATGTGTATTTTAAAATATTAAGAATATTAGAGGCCTGGTGCACAAAATTCGTGCACTCGGGGATGGTCCCTTAGTCTGGATTGTGAGAGGGCTAGGCCACGCCAAGGAACCCCACCCGTGTACTATTGGGATTGCAGAGGGACACTGAAGGTTGGCCAGCCGGGGAGAGACCACAGGAAGGCTCCAGGGCATGTCTGTCCGGTCTCACTCAGTCCCGATCTACCCAACCCCAGCAGCAAGCTAACCTACTATTCAGAGCGTCTGCCTCCTGGTGGTCAGTGCACATCATTGCAAGTCAGTGCAGTGAGCAGTTGAGCAGCCTTAGCATATCATTAGCATATTATACTTTAATTGGTTGAATGGACACTTGGCATATTAGGCTTTTATTATATAGGATATGTGCGTCTGAATGATGGGAATTAAAACAATTTCATTAGGTCTTTATAAAGCTGCACAAAACAAAAATCTAAAAATCAGTATTTTATGCAAGGCAAAACATATAAATTTTATCCTGACTTATTTTAAATTGTTCTGATTTGGCAAACAGATGCTCTAGTACAGTAGTTCTCAACCTTTCTAATGCCTTGACCCTTTAATACAGTTCCTCATGTTGCGGTGCCCCAACTATAAAATTTTCGTTGCTACTTCATAACTGTAATTTTGCTACTGTTATAAATCATAATGTAAATATCTGTTTTCTGATAGTCTTAGGCTCTACAAAGTACATAATCACTGATTAGAACATTGATTTAAAAGTCATTTTAACTTGATATACTTTAGTTTCAAATCTACAAAATTGACATTATACAGGGTTGTTATAAGCATAAATTCAAAGTAAAATACTTTAAAACATTAAAATATTAAATATAAAATCATGCCATTGGGGCATAACCAATAGTTATTATTTAGAATGCAAAAAAAAAAAAATTCTAAACTCAAAACCCAGGGAACTGAGGCAATCTGATATAACATGATTATCTGTACCGTGTATGTTAAAAATTAGACACCCACTGCTTTAGACACAATAAAATATTCCACATTGAGAAAAAAAGACAAAATTACTTAATTTCTCTGGATTTTTCATGTTTAACCAAAAATTCTTGATCTACTTAACCTCTCAGTGGTTCAGTTTTCTTATGACTAAAAGGGGAATAACAGTAAACGTTAGATGCCCATAGATAGAGTGACAGGGATCACATCCCAAATCTGGCTCTAAAGTTTTTGCTTCTCCCATTATACTTTCAGAACCTATTATCTAAACCAGGTAAAAGGTGAGACTAAAACTAAGGGAAATCATTTCTTTCAGAAGTAGAAGGCTGTATCTAAGTGGTAATATAAGTAGTATCAGTATATTTAGTATCAATACCACCATCAGTCCATAAAATCTGCTAAAAAAAAAAAAAAAAAAAAGAAAGAAAATCTGCTAAAACAAGAGCTAAGAATAAGGTTGAAAAATTACCTGAGACATCAAAGAACATCTTAGAGCAATATGTTTCCAATCCAGACTCTCAATCTAAAATTTAAAATCGCATATGCAACCATAAGTTATAATAATTCATAAAAGAAATTGGGTGCAGGAATAAACAGAATGTAGTGGATAGCTGTGCATTTTTGGCCACCCAACATATGAATTCCTACCTACATTTGAGAAACTCCCAATCGGGTGAGTGTTGATGGCCCACATAACTCACTTTCCATTACACAAACTGAAAAAGCCACATATTCACTACCCAACCATTCTTGTAGTTACAGCATTAGCATATGGTCTTAGATGAACTATTCAGAAACACCCACCAGGGCTTTAGTTGGGGGATAATGGTGCAACAGAGGGAATCAATGGTGAATCTATTCTGGGGCAGGTGGAAACTAATGACCCCGCTATCAAGGTTCTAAGATAAGAGTTGCAGAGGTGACAAAGTTGGCATTCCTCTGCTACAATAAGTGGGTATTCATTGCTGGTGGCAGCCATGCATGTATTCAACAAGCTGACGCTGTACTGTTATTTTGGCTGTGGTTTTTTTCTGCTGCCTGACTTATCTTATTCTTCCCCTTTTTTGTGAGCCTAGCTTTCCAGCCTTCCCAATGATTCTGTGAGCTTCTCAATATTCTGTCCAATTTTGTGTGTGTGTGTGTGTGTGTGTGTATTTTTCTTCAATTTCAAAACAGCCAGGGATGATTTCTATTATTTGCACCCAAGAACTCTAATTTATATACCAGAATTTAAAAATCTATTTAAACATTTAAGTCATGCATTATGCTTTTGTCACAAACATCTGAATACTCCATTAAGTGCAAAACAAGATTATGATATTATACTTGAAATTTGTTTCTGTACTTGCATATGGAGATTCATTTCATTTTATACATTGGATATAGTTCTAAAAGATAGATCAAACAAGTTCTGAATACAAATCATTTATCTCACAGTAGTAAGGTCTTACAAATATTTCAGCAAAAGTTTTTGCAAGTTAAAATATAAAAAATTATAAAATCTGGTATTACGTAGTAGTTCATTTCAGAAACCAAGATGGGATTAAATAAAGTAAGCAAAGGCAACAGTTGAAAATATGGCTAATTTTCACTAAAGCAAAGTCCCTCATTATAAAAATTTGATGAACTACAACCAGCCAACTTGTAAAACTTTATTGCTTTTGATCAGAGGTCACTGGCATGAAATTTTATAAAATGCAAAAAAGAATAAAAATAAAAGTCATTATATTCAAACGAATTTTAAATAGCCATCAGATTAAACATTACTATCATTTTATTTAATTCCTTAACAATTGAGGTATGAATCTGGTCAATAAAAGGATTGAGATGCTTTCTTATTTATCCACTAGAGGCCCAGCACAGGGAATTCGTGTGCAGATACAGTCCTTAGGCCTGGCCTGTGACCAGGGCCATTTTCCCCAGCTGCTTGCAGCCAGCCCAGCCCCTTGCCCCCCACTGCCACCCACCCCTGGTTCCCTGTTCGCCATTGGGTGATCAGTGCCTGAGGGTCCAGGGAAGGGACCTAGAGGTTGGCTGTTCCTGCCTGCTGCCCAGCCCTGCCCCCCCACAGTGGTTGGCCATCAAGCAATCTGAGCCTGCCGGGTGGGGAAAGAGACCAAGAGGTGGTCAATGTGCCTCATAGTGACTGCTCCAGCATTCGTTCTGCTGTTAGGGTCAATTTGCATATTATCCTTTTATTATATAGGATATTGGTCAATAGTGCATTCAGTGTTTGCCATTCTAAGTTAAATGCAAGGGAAAATATATTTGAGAAATATCTGATCTTGCTCTTCTCTGAAAATATACTAGAGGTAACAGGGAAGGTTCTCTCACTCAGAAACTCCCACAGAAGATAACTGAACTGGATGGGGGTGAAGATGAGGTTGTTCATGTGTATCTTTGATGTTGCAGTGAGCATGGTCTAGCACACTGCTGTACAGCTTTGAAAAAATGTTAATGGTCATGTACATTTGAAATTTCTACTTATTTATTTTATACCATTCTGATAAGTGAGGCAGTTATACAAGTCAGTATACTGTATTTATATTTGAAAAGACCTGCAATCTTATACAGAAGTAGTCTTTGTTTATAATAGCTAAGTGAGTAAAATTTAAACAGAAATTATGCCATGTTATAGAATAACTAGAGGCCTGGCACACGAAATTCATGCCCTCGGAGGGGCCCCTCAGCCCAGCCTACACCCTCTTGCAGACCGGGAGTCCAGAGGGAGTGGGCCTAAGCCATCAGTCGGACATCCTTACTGCTCTCATGGAGGCGGGAGAGGCTTCTGCCAGCTCCGCTTCACTCGCCAACCATGAGCCTGGCTTCTGGCTGAGCAGCCCTCTCCCTGTGGGAGCACAATGACCACCAGGGGGCAGCTCTTGTGTTGAGTATCTGCCTCTGGTGGGCAGTGCACATCAGAGCGACCAGTAGTTCTGCTGTTTGGTCTATTTGCATATTAGCCTTTTATTATATAAGATTTTCTGCTTAAAAAGACCCAAGAACAACTCCATGAAGCAAGTGTATAGATTGGGCCTAAGTATCAAACAGAATAAGATTTGTCTGTGTGATCTTCTATTAAAGACAACATTTGCAACATCAGTTTCCTCATGTTTACAAGGGAAATGATAATATCTGCCTGACAAGACTTCTGTGAGACTTAAATGAGACAGCGTAAGTATCTAACAGAAGCCCTGTCACTGCCTTGCCTAGAATACAATAGGCACTCAAAAAACATACTTCCTCCTCCTCCTTTTCTCTCAGCCTCTCAGCCCCCCGCCCCTACTGCTCATTGCTTCTGGCATGCTTTATAACTTAGCATGAAAAGTATTTTGACTAAATCTAGGTTCTTGTCCTTTCTTCACACTTGTAGTATCAAATATTTTCATTAAGTTTTTAAGTGTTAGTAACTTTCACAAAAGCATAAAAATTTATTTAAATAAACTAAAGTCGCTCCAAAACTTAAATTCCTAAAAACTTTTGCCAGTTAAGCATATTACTAATAACCAACCTTATAAAAACATACTCCTATATTATGAATTTTATAGTAAGCACGTTGATCTTTCTATGTTAGATAAATGAAAGAAACTTGCAGAAACAGTTCTGACATTCCTTTTCAATGAGGCCCCAGAGCATGCTTTTTATCACTGTCAAAATGGAATGTCGTGAATCCAAAAGAGTATAGTGAAATGTAAACTTGATCATGGCTACTCTGACACAGTGGAAATGGTAAGCCTTGAAGATTAGTAAAATTAGTCACAGAATAAATAGTGCTTATCGTTACAAGCGCAAATAAATTTAAAGTTCACAGCCAACAGAGGTAAGCCAAAAAAAGATATAAGGGGGAAAATGCAATTTAGAAAACACGTTTTTCTGATTCTTACATTTTATTTCAATCATTATTTAATTAAATGTCCCTATCTAGCTCTAAAATGTGATTACTGTGAAAATAATGAAATTAACCAACATCCCAGTCCAAAACATACATTCGTATAGTAGATATAAAAAGGGAGAGTTCATGACAACAAAAACAATTCACCAAAGGCATATTTAGTTAACATAACTGGAAGATGAGACATTTGCTTTGTTCATGTAGAGACAGAATAGCATAGTGGCTAAGACAACCACACTGACTAATTGTATAATATTGAAGAAAGATTTAATTCCTAAATCAGGGAGTTAAAACTCTCTGTACCTCATACCCCTGAGTCCTCTGTTGAGAAAAATAGTACCTGTCTCCCAGGGTTGTTTTTTGACTCTTAACTCAATAAATACAAATAAATCTCTTCAAGTGGTACCATGTACACAGTAAATGTCAACATACATTAGCATCTTATTACAATTGCTATCACTATTATTGACACTTGAAATTATCTATGGTGGTTATACGACACAATAAAATCATCAAGAAAAGCAAACATTTGAAAAAATTTAATTGACCATAGTGTTATCATTTAAAGAAACAGGAAGCATTTACAAAGAACTCTAATGAAATGGAGGAAGAAAGAACACTTTAGTAGACAGAAGATTTGGGGAGGAAGCCACTTGTAAAAAGGTATTATGAGTCAATCCTCTAGTTAACTGATGACAAATAGAACTCAATATAAAAAGAGATAACCAAGATGGACATACCCACAAATCAGAAAGTTCTGGAAAACACTTAAGCCTTTCCTTGATTTCATTTTCTTCCTTCAATATTCACCCAACTCTGTTCCTTTTCATAGCAAAACTTCTCAAAGGAAGTTTAGTTCTTTCTACTTATTGACCTGTCATTCACTCTTCTACTAAAATCTGGTTTCTATCCCAATCACCCCACAAAAATAACTCCTTAAGGCCACAAAACAACCTTCATCTTGCCAAATTCAAAGGCTAACTTATAAACCTCATTTTGGTCAACCTCTCGCCATCACTCAACACAGCTGTATCCTTAGAACATTTCCTCTCTTTATTTGAATAATATATCTATTCTGGTGTTCCTTCCAATTTGCTGAGTCTAATTTATAATTGATAAAGCAGAGTAAGACTTTAATCTGGGTCTCTTTTCTGCTATGGCTACACATTGTCACTTAATAATCATCCCTTTTTTTATATAGCCATTTTCTACTCTCTTTGTAAATCTTCAATCTTCATCCAGGGATATGTTTTTACTGACGTGTTTTTTTTTGGGGGGGGGGGGGAGAGAGAGAGAGAGAGAGAGAGAGAAACATTGACATGAGAGAGAAATAGCAGTTGAGATAGAATCCGCAACCTTTTGGTATGCCAGGTGACGGATGAAGTGCCAACCAATTGAGCCACCTGGGCATGCCAGGGCTGTCACCCAAGTTAATGGTTTTAAAAACCATCTATATGGCTGAAACCGGTTTGGCTCAATGGATAGAGCGTCGGCTTGGGGACTGAAGGGTCCCGGGTTCAATTCTGGTCAAGGGCATGTACCTTGGTTGCGGGCATATCCCCAGTAGGGGGTGTGCAAGAGGCAGCTGATTGATGACTCTCTCTCATCGATGTTTCTAACTCTCTATCTCTCTCCCTTCCTCTCTGTACAAAATCAATAAAATATAGTTTTAAAAAATTAAATAAATTAAATAAATAAAAAATAAAAACCATCTATATGCTACAGACTCCTAAATTTATATTTCTACACTGAACTTTCCCCTGAGCTCTAGACTTACATATTCATTCGCTTATTATCCACGAGGCATTATTCTTGGCTACTGGAACATGACAAAGTTTTTCGATTCCAGAGAGGAAGAAAGATAAACATGTTAAGTGGGAAGAAGAAAAATTAAGTGGGTTGAGGGAACGTAGAATGATAGGCAAACGTAAGAGGGGCTTATTTATGTATGATGTTAGGGAAAACCTCTCTTAAATGGTCCAATTTGAATAGAAATTGGTATGCAATGAGGAAGAACATTATGTGAAAATATTAAGAAGAGCATTGTAAGCAGAAGCAACAGCATATGAAAATGCCCTCAACTCAGAAATAATCCTGATAGCTCCAAGGAACAGCAGAGTCCTGGCCAGTGCAGCTGAAGTGGACTGAAACAGAATTTGAATATGAAAATGTCTCTAATTTTAAAACTACTATGAAGCAATGCCCTCCATTATGCTACTAAACATCCCTTACAAAATGCAATAAACTTCTCCTAATAGTTCACCTCCGGGAAAGTTTTTCTCTTGACAAAATGGCATGTGTCTTTTAATTAGACTACAAAGGTGCTATTTTTTTTTATTGGAATTATCTTTTTCTTCTGACAATTGGTACAGATAGATTTTTTTGCCAAACCAATCTCCACCTAGACTTTCCTAGATTTTTCTCCCCCTCCTGTCCTTATTTTCACTTCTTTAATTATATGGCTCTTTTCCTTTTATTACTATTTTACATTTTAATGTATAATTTCCTAACATTCATATACAACATTTGGTATTAGGCAGAGTATAAGTAACCAATTAATATCTAATCTTACTAGAAAGTTGGCAATATCAAAATTCATTTCCTGTGTAACCACTAATAACATTTAAATAAATTTAAAATAATGTTTTGTTTTAAATATGTGTTTACCATATGTGAGTGAAAACTCTGCTTTGTCAGATCTTCTCAACACCACAGAGCTAGAAAGAAATCAAAACTTCTTAAGGTCTAAAACTGTGCGGTCCCATAAATTAGCCACTAGCTTTGATCTCACAAATTAATTAAAATTAAATAAAATGTTAACTTCCATTTCTAAGTTACACTAGTCCTTTTTCAAGGACTCAATAATAAATGTTAATTTCAAAGCTATGTATACTTTTCTGTCTCTGTAATTTATATCCATAAATAGAAAAGCAAGCTTTTAAAAAGGCAAAAGGAAGAATGCCATCATGTTCACTTTGCAACCTGCCAAGACCAATACAAATAACAATACACACATGCACACGCACATGCACGCTTTCATGCACGTACACACGTGCACGTACAGAGTACCACCTCCCTGGACTACAGCATGACAAAGTAATGAAAAATGATCACAGGTTGGAGTAACTAGAATGCTGAGAAAGTGGGCTTCCTCTTTAACCAATAAATCAACATGCTACAGTCACTTTAAAAAGGTGCACACATACTACCACCACCATCACCGCCACAACAGCAAAAGAATAGTAGAAAACTCCCTGAGTTCTGAACTCCAGCTAAATTGCTCTCATCATATGTGCTATTTCCTCTGCCTATAGTGTTTTTCTTTGCCATCTTTACCTAGTGAAATCCTGCTTTTACAATGGTTTAGCCTGTGGTTTAAATTCCTCCTCTTCCATATCTTTCTGAATCACCCTGTATTAGTCCAGGTTCTCCAGAGAAACATAAATAACAGAAAATATATAGCTATGCAGAGACATTGTAAGTAATTGGTTCATACAATTATGCAAAGTCAGAAGATCTGCAGAGCAAGCCAGCAAGCTGGAAACCTAAGAGAACCAATGGTTTAATTCAAGCCTGAACACCAGCAAGCTCAGTGCTTTGAGTAACAGATATCTGTGTAAATATCTTAACTCTGAGCATGTAAATGGTCTAAAAGGCAAAGACTATTTCTTGAATCATTTGTATGCATCACAGTGTCTTATGTATAATGTATTCAAAAAGATTTTTTTAAATGAAATAGGTCTAGGTGCCTTACAGTAAAGGACCTCAATCTCATTCTTTTGTACAACTTTACAAGACACTAAGGAAATCAGGAGACAACCAAAGTTCATTATTTAATATATATATTTAAGGCTTTAAGTCTGACATTATTTAATTCTCCCATGCAAGCACTTGAAAATAAACAAGCCAATTAAAAAATTGGCAGGAGACCTGAAGAGACATTTTGCCAAGAGACACAAAAATGCTCAAATATCACTAATCATCAGAGAAATGAAAATTAAAAACCACACCTGTCAGAATGACTATCATAAAAAAAAATCAACAAATAAGTGCTGGTCAGGATATGGAGAAAAAGGAACACTAGTTCACTGCTGCTGGGAATGCAATGCAACCACTATGGAAAAGAATATGGAGTTTCCTAAAAAAATAAAAAATGGAACTTCTGTTTGACCCAGCAATCCCATTTCTGGGAATTATCCTAAAGCCCCCAAAACACCAATCAGAAAGAATATATGCACACCTAAGTTCATAGCAGCACAGTTTACAATAGCTAAGACTTGGAAACAGCTTAAATGCCCACCAGTAGGTGAGTGGATAAAAAAGCTGTGGGACATTTACATGGAATACTATGCAGTCATAGAAAGAGGGATCTCTTACCCTTTGGGACAGCTTGGATGGACCTGGAAAATATTATGCTTAGTGAAATAAGCCAAACTGAGAAAGACAAATATCAATTGATCTCACTTATCTGTGGAATTTAATGAACAAAATGAACTGACCAACAAAATAAAACGTGAAGCATGGGGACATGGAATAGACTGGCATACCTCGATGTGGGGTAGGGGAGATGAGAAGAGATAAACCAAAGAACTTTACACAGTCCATGGACACGGGCAATTGGGCAGTGAAGGCCAGGGGGTGGGGGGGGAGGGAGAGGAAAGAAAATCTATAATACTATCTATAATAAAAATATATATTAAAAACAAACAAACAAACAAATGGTAGGAGTTCAAGGACAACTCTCTAGAAATAGGTACGTATCCTTAAATGTGGAAGAATGACTAAATTTTTTTTTGGCTTCTCAGCTTACAAAAATAATTTCTATTATACTGAGTATTCAATGTGCAAGATTATTTTAAAGGAACTTATTTTCTTCCCTAACATGTTCACAAATCCTAATCAAATTGCAAACTTTCATGTGAACATGACCATGTTGTGATCCTTGGCCCCTATCCAGACTAACTTTCCCAATTAAGAACATAAATAGCATTTCTACCTGCTGTGAATGCTGGTACCCTTCTAGATCTCTCATTTGCATTCTGTGTCACCTCTTAAACTTCAGACCACTTAGGCCCTGCTCACACTATCTGAAATTCTCAAAAAACAGAGAGTAGAGATTCAATCTACAAATGAGTGCAGTAGTCTCCCCTTTGCCCATTGTATCTTTAATTAGAGCTTCTAAATGTAGCTGACAATTTCTAATTAAAATTGCACTATAATTTCTCTTTGCACATCTTAGAAGTTTACTCTCAATATTCTCTGTAGCACGACTAGAAAAAAATCACAACATGAAAAATATTTTCCCTCCCTCCCCCCCCAAAAAAAAGAATCCCAATTTTTATTTCTTTTCCCTGGCCTATCACGAGGCCCACCCACAGTAGAGAGGGTAATCTGATTTTAATGGCTTATTTATTACACTTTTTTTTTTTTTTTTAACTATTTAGAATAGAAACACTAAAGGCAGTTCTTGGGGCAAGAAAAATTCCTGGAGCAAATAATATCACTATTATCTCTCTCAGAACACTGCACTGCAAGTGATAGAAAGCCAGTTCAAATCACCTTAAGCCGGAGGGAGGGAGGGAGGGAGGGAGGGAGGGAGGGAGGGAGGGAGGGAGGGGAGACGGACACACTAAGGTATTTGCTCAGAAAACTGGGCAGGAAGTTGGTATAGTTCTGAAAGAAGAGCTTTAGGAAGGAGAGCCTCAAAAAAAAAAAAAGAAGTGGCTCTCCCTCAGTTGCACCTGAGCTCCCACCACCCCCATCTCTTATCCCAAATCATTGCTTCTTAGCTTAATTATTTCAGCAGACCTTCTCCATATGGAATTGGAAGGTGGCTGCCAAAAGACTCAGTCAAAATCTTGGCTTCATTATCCCAGTAGTAAAGAGATTTTCTTCCTTTGAATCTCTGGCTGGATAAAGACTGATGGATTTGAGTCACATGCCCACTCAGACTTAAACCTACGGTTGTTAACTGGGGGATTAATCTACACTGGCTAGGAAGAATAGTGTGTCCATCCCTTTGGTGGTTGAGTAGGTAAAATATATTTCTACAAGACGAGGGATTGGGTGGAAGGGGATATCCTGGGAAACAAAGAACAATAGCTATCACAACCAACCAAACATTAATCATATATTCATCACCACATCTGTGCCAGATGCCACACTAGACCTTTACATACACTATCTCATTAAAGCCACAATAACATTATCAAGGTTGTGTTATCATATTCATTCTCTAGATGAGGGAACAGGTTAGAAAGGTTAAGAAACCTGCAAAAATAAGTGGCAGATGATTCAAAACCTGGACTAACTTAAAATAGATGAATGAATAACTAATGTCTACCCAAATGTCCTCCAAACCAAAAAACTGACTGCGATTTTCCACTGCAGCCTCTCACCAAGACAAATGGCTGAAGGGGACTTGAAATATAAATGTAGGGTGTTATTTTACCTTTGAAAGGATTCCTCTAGGTCAGGCAAGATTAAAGATACCGTGAAACCACAAATAGGAATAATATAGGAGTGGACAAAAATAGGTTTACAGTTGTGAGTATGCCTAACACAGAGTTTATTCTTATATGAATGTATTAATTATTATATGCTTAATACAACTGTAAACCTACTTTCCCCACCCCTGTATAATTAAGAAGACATATCCAAATCGCAAGGATGTGAAAGTCAGCTAGGGGAAAAAAGGCATTTCATCATTATATTTATGTACAACTGAGAATTAAAAAAAACAACAACCCAATATAAGGAATCTAATAGGTAATCCCATAATAAAACTATGACAGAAAATGTATAAGAGGGGGGAAAAACCTATTACATAGAAAGCAGCAGCATAGAAACTTGTCTTCTCAACACTGGCACTAGCAGAAGGGAGGTGTCCCCCCTCCAAATCTGAGCCTCCAGCCAGAACTAACACAGACTTGTAATCTGAATTCATATGAATTAATGTGGGCCAAAATACTCAACCTCAAAATTTAATTTAAGATGGTCTCAGGTTGCTAGGGCCCCCAGGTTACTGGCACAAGCAAAACCCAAACTTATATGGAAGAACTCACTTCAATCCACATCGACAATGATGGTCAGATGCCACTTATTTTAAGGCACACCTAAATTTCAGAGGTTTTAAAATGTGTGTGTGTGTGTGGGGGGAAGTTCATGTCAAAATCAGTGAGATATAAGTGTCCTTATTAGGAAGAAAAATATTGGAAACCACTGCTCTACAGTGGAACCATTTAAATGGGTGACTTCCAAATTCTCTTTCTGCAATTCTGAATTCTCTGGCCAATTCATTCCAATTTCTCTCTCTCACCTCACCGCCACTGCTGCCACACTAATTTCTGTACTTTCTTCACAGTCCTAACATCTAGCCCACACTCATCTTTCCCAACTCGAGATTCTAAAAATATTTAGTTTGTAATCCAATATGTAACACCTGCTAATGTAACACAGGCACTATTGTTCTGCATGAGAAACTCAACACAGAATTAGTAGCATTTCTGACTTAGTGAGATATGGCTAGATTTCAGAATTATTTCTCCCTACTTAGTAAATAATAAAATACCATTCATCAAAAATCTTTCTTTTATAAACAGCTCTTAAGAGTCATCTTCATAAACAAAAATATATTTAATCCATTTTTAAACATTAGAACAAGAGTTGTAAAAATAAAATTAGTGCATAGAAGCCCTGCATACTCCATTGTTAATCTTTGCCCTTTAACATTTATCATTTATATACTCTGAGTTTACACTCTTTCTCTCTCTACATATATATATGTAAATAGGTATTATATATGTATATTGTTATATGTAAGTTGCTTATATCATGCCTTTTATCCCTAAATTCCTAAAAGATATTCACTTATATAAACACAGTAAGAGAAAAACCAATTGCTAAATGCTTATAAATCTACTGTCCTGTTCCAGTGATCCAATTAATATCCTATAGTTTTTTTTGTTTTTTGTTTTACAATATCCAGTCTACAATTGGGTATTAATTTAGTTATAGCTCCTTTAATCTGAAACTTTTCAAAAGCCTACTTTTGCCTTTATGACACTGACTTCTTAAAAATATATAACTCCTTATTTTTAATAGTACATATGGTCCTCATTTGGGATTTATCTGATGTTTTCTTATCATTAAATTCAGGTTATTCATTCCTGGTTGAAATACTAATACTGCTTAAAGAATCACATCTGGAGACATACAATGTCCATTTATCCCTTACTGCTGATACTAATTTTGATAATTTGATCAAGGTATTATTTGATTTCTCCTCTATAAAATTACTATTTTTTCTTTGCAACTAGTAAGTAATCCACAAAGAGACATTTTAATATCATGCAAATACCTTGTTCTTCATTAAAACTTCCCCATGGATTTAGCATCCACTGAAGATTCTTGCCTAATCTAATCTGTGCTATGGTGGCTGAAAAATTTAATCCATTTTAATCATTTGTTTAAAATGTATATTAACTATTATTGAATGACAGATAAAGTCTATATTAATTCCAAAATTTTACTATTATTATTATTTGAATTATATGAACTTTAGCTTGGATAATTAAATATTAAATAAATATTATTAATTTTGATCACTTTAGCTCATTCATGTCCTTCATGAGTTAAGTTTTCTAACAACCATGATGAATAATGTACTGCCATCTTTGGGATAAACGTAAAATTCAACTTTTCCTACGTAAACATTTATATAGATGTTACAAGATTCTAAAGAAAATAATGGGCACTTTTATGATAACCAAAAATACTTTCTATTTATCACTAAAGTTTATCTGTCTATTGCCAACTCTTTTACTTTTTGTTCATAATGAAGGAAGAAGTATTGGAACACAGTTGTTGGGTATATACACCATTATTATGGTTTTGAAAGACAATTTTTCAATTATTTTAAAATTTCTAGGTAAGAGATCAACTGAAGGACTTATATGCATGTATATAAGCATAACCAATGGATGCAAGACACTGAAGTGGGGGGCTGAAGGCATGTTTCAGGGGTAGGGGAGGCTGGGGGAAGGTCAATGGGGGAAAAAGGAGACATATGTACTACTATTTATAATACTTTAAACAATAAAATAAAATACTTCTAAAGACATACTTAAACATGTAGAATGCAAGTAAAGAATTATAAGAAAACTGGCAACAAATTACATGTTTATCAATAGAAATCAAGTCAATAAATTATATTTATTCAAACAATGGACTACTGTGCAGCTGTTATAAAGTATGAGAGGATCTATGAAACATATATATGTAGTCAGTGACAAGAATGCAGAACAGTATTATAGATCCCACACATGTAAAATGAGAAAGAAGGGGATGATATACTATATATGTAAATTCAATCATACAAGCATTCGCTTACATATGATTCCATAAACAGAAAACTTCTAGAAGGAAATACAAGAAACTGTTAAGAATTATTTATCTCTGGGGAATACAACTACAGGAAGTTTTATTTTCCATTTCCATTCAAATATCCTGCTACTTGAATTGTGAACATCAAGCATGAATTATTTATAATTTTAATAACTTGTGACAATTTTTTAAATATCAGAGGTGAACTACTTATCACAAAAAAGTAAAATAAAAAGAATTAGCATCTGTTTAGGAATAGCATAAAACTTTATTTTTTTCAAATTCTATTTTCCAATCTGGAAAGAGAAACTAATAACTGTTATGTGCATATACATAGTAAGCATTTAGCTAATGTTTTCCCATATATTATTTATCTTTCTGTTAATTATCAGTAGAAAAAACTTCCAGATGGTTGACAAGGATAAAACATACTTGTGGCCTATGGCCCTGAAATAGAAAGAAAAAAATCTCCTTCCAACATGGCAGAAGTTAAACTCATGACAAGAACTTAAATAAGTCCATTAAATCATAAAATCCATGATATTTAAGTAAATCATTAAACTGAGTATAGCAAGAAATATATATTCCAGTGATTAAGAAAATACTGTAATTTCTCAAAGAGCATTAATCCAAAATAAAGAAAATTACTAGCAACCTGCATATTAGCACATTCTGTATAAATATGACAGTTTTCCTAATCTTGCAATGGTACTCACAAAACATGGACCAGAAATTAGTACTATTCATAAGTGTCTATATAAAGCATCTCTATACATATATATGTATGTACTTATGTAATAATATAACGAAAAATATATATGAGGGAAAGGCATGTATTTGATAATTTCACCTAAAAAGGTGTCAGGGATCAAGTCAGGCCTAGTTTATCTCCAGAACCTATAGAATTAATGACTATCTCTTTTATTTCCAAATTTGCAATATTAACCTTCTTTGATATTTTGTTTCCTAAATGCCACATTGTTAATTTCAAGTACATATTTTCCATACTTCCTTTACCAGTAGCATCAAAGTTTACGAGTAAGTCAGAAATTACTCCCAAGGCTATATGTGAAAGATAGTCCCTGCCTGTCTTTACACTCCATCTTCTTAGATTACTCTTACATTCATCACTGCCCTTTAGCAATACTCATCTTTTTAACTTTTCAAATATGTCAAACTCATCAGGCCTGACGTGAAGTGACCCTTGTTCCCTCTGACTGGCCTTCGTGAGACTATCTTCTCATCAGTCAAGTCCCAGATCAAATGCCATCTTCTTATAAAAGCCTTCGATAGTCATTCAATCGAAAGAAAGTCCTTTTTTTGGTCTCATCATCATCCGGTTTTACTTTCCGCCCAGGACTTAACATTATCTGAAGTTTATCTTGTTCTCTCGTATGTTGTCCAGTCCAGTCACTCCTCCCCAGCATCTCCCCAACAATGAAATCTAGGCTCCCGGAGAGCAGGAGTCCTGCCGGTCTCATTCACTGTGATATCCCAGCTTCTGGTACACAGCAGGCACTCAATATTTGCTATATGACTCAATGAAGGAGAAATCAATCTTGTCAGATGTTTGAGTTATATTCAAATATTGGCATGCACCAAATTGCTAATATCCTATATAATAAAAAGGTAATAGGCAAATTGACCATCACTCCAACACACAAGATGGCCGCCCGCATGGGGACACAAGATGGCCACCACGAGATGGCTGGCAGGGGAGGGCAGTTGGGGGAAACCAGGCCGGCAGGGAAGGGCAGTTAGCGGTGACCAGGCTGGCAAGGGAGGGCAGTTAGGGGTGACTGGACCAACAGGGGAAAGCAGTTGGGGGTGACCAGGCTGGCAGGGGAGGGCATTTAGGGGTAATTGGACTGTAGGGGTACAGTTAGGCGTCCATCGGGCTGGCAGGGGAGTGGTTAGGGGGTGATCAGGCTGGCTGGCAGAAGCAGTTAAGAGCAATCAGGCAGACAGGCAGGTGAGCGATTGGGAGTCAGCAGACCTGGATTGTGAGAGGGATCCCAGATTGGAGAGGGTATAGGCTGGGCTGAGGGGCACGCGCACGCACACGCGCGCGGACACACACACACACACACACACACACACACACAAATTTTGTGAACGAGGCCTCTAGTACATATATGGAAACTACAATGTCTTCACAGCTATTTTAAAACCTGTGGAAGTGTGCCATGACTGGTTTGGCTCAGTGGATAGAGTATCGGCCTGTGGACTCAAGGGTCCTGGGTTTGATTCTAGTTGAGGGCATGTATCTTGGTTGCAGGCACATCCCCAGTAGGGGTTGTGCAGGAGGCAGCTGATTGATATTTCTCTATCATCGATGTTTCTAACTATCCTTCTCCCTTCCTCTTTGTAAAAAATCCATAAAATATATATTTTTAAAAATTCTGTGGAAGTGGCCCAAAAATCTAAAAATGAATGGTTATCACTCCAATTTAAATGATTACTACATGAACCTAATACATTGGGAATAAATATAATTTAAAAATTCAATCACATATATGATCTAAAATTTACATCATTTTGGTTTTTTTGGAAGTGGCATATCAACAGTATTTTTCTCTAAAATACATTATATTGCATAGAACACATATATTAAAAAAAATAGTCAAATATGGAAGAAGTTTTACTTTGAATATTACCATGATTATTTTCAAACATTTATTGAGTAGTTACTATGTGCTAGTACTGCAAATAAACTAGCTAATCTAATCCTTATAACACTACTAGTAGATACAATACTATTATCATTGCCATTTTACAAATAAGAAAACTGAGAAGGAGCTGAAGTAATTTACCCAATGTCACCTAATAATTGCAAATTTTAGTTTATCTTCCTAACTAAATTATAAACGCTAAAAAAAAAGTAATACATTAAAAATCAGTTTATTTAAATTAACCTTTTAATTTCAGGGATTGTATAATAATATAGTTTAATCAAAACTAGTTTTAATTTTCCTCATTCATTCAACTCAATTTTTGAAAAATTTATTTATGTGAACCTAGCTCAGTATACAAATTCAACCTGCACTGTCATCATTAAAAAGCAGTGAGGGCTAGGGAGGGGAAGACGGGAGGGAGAGAACAGGGAGGCTAGTTATTCCCAGCAGGTTTGATGCAAACTGTTTCCAAGGCAGCAGCCCAAGTCCTGGAGTGCCTGACTCAGCAGTTCCTCATCTGTTTATAATCGCTCTAGCAGTCTAATAGCATGGCCATTGCGTACTACTTTGTTCAGCAGTTAATTCAACACATACAAAAACAGTTTCCAACCTTTTGGGGGAGGGCTTTAAGAGGCTCAGACTAAAAATTTGGGAATAGTTATTATCCATATTTTAAAAAAAACCCTGTAGATTATTCCTCAACATTCAACTAAAGGTTAAAATGTTTTGTTTATAAATGAGCCAAGATCACATGTGTATACGCTTTCTCCACAGTAAGTACTGCATATTCAACTGTAAACACTGTAGTCACTGTAGTCTGATCACTGACAGGTACACTATGTAAAATAAAGCTACAATTCCCCAGTTGCTGTTGGTGGCAGTTGTTGTTTTTTGGGGGTGCTCCTATGATAAAGACCACACACACACACACACACACACAAAATACACACAGAGAGCTAAAAGAGCAGTTATAATTTTTCTAGAAAGGTAATTTGATTCTAGAATTGTATTATAACACAAACTAAACTGTCAAGAGTATGTCAATAAGATTAAAATAAGTAATAATTTAAAACTTATAAAAAGGACACACAAGCCCTGGTTGGTGTGGTTCAGTTGGCTGGGCATCCTCCTGTGAACCGAGAGGTTGCTGGTTCAATTCCTGTCAGGGCACATGTCCACATATCAGGCTCCATCCCCCAGGAACAGGAGGCAGGGAAGGGAGGTGGGGGGAAGAGAGATACATGAGCCAGTTGATCGAGTGTTACACTCTCACATCAGTGTCTCTCCCTGTCCCTTCCCCCCTCTCTCTAAAAAACAAACAAACAAAAAGCACTAAAAGAAAAACGGTATTCTTTAAAGAAAAAAGGATATATGGTAATTGGACAAAAACATGGAATTGTGCAATCCAATGGTCCTTTTTCTACATCAAATTTATTAAAATAAATTTATATAAACCCACTTAAAATGTGTAGTTTGATAATTTTTGACAAATATTATACAACTGTGTAACCACCATCAAAACCCTATGTAATAAAAGCCTAATATTGCTAAGTGTCCAGCCGGCCGTTCAACCAATCAAAGCATAATACGCTAATGATATGCTAAGGCCGCTCAACTACTCGCTATGACGTGCACTGACCACCAGGGGAGAGACAGTTGACAAGTCAACCAGTCGTTATTATGTGCACTGACCACCAGAGGGCAGATGCTCCGATTGGTAGGTTAGCTTGCTGCTGGGCCCATCGGGACTGACCAAGACCGGCTGGACACACCCTGGAGCCCTCTCACGGTCCTTCCCTGGCTGACCAGCCTCCTGCATCCCTCCCTGGCCCGATCGTGCACCAGTGAAGTCCCTCAGCCTGGCCTGCGCCCTCCCGCAATCCAGGACTTCTTGGGGGATGTTGGGGAGCCAGTTTCACCCCCGATCCCACCGGCCTGGATATAAAACATTCACTCACCAAAAGTTTCCTCTTGCTCTTCTGCAATTTACCCTACCACTAGCCCCAAACAATCAGTGATCAGCTTTTTGACACTATAAGTTAGTTTTCATTTTCTATAACTTAATATAAATTGATTTATACAGGGTTTACTCTTTTGTATATGGCTTCTTCCATTTAGCATAAAATTTTTGTTAATGTTTTGAGATTCAACCATGTGTACTCTATGTACTGAAGTTCATTCCTTTTTATTAGTAAGCAGTATTCCATATAGGAATGGATATACCACAATTTGTTTAGATAACCACATGTGACAAACATCTGGATTGTTTCTAATTTAGGGCTATTATGAACTAACATGCTATAACATAAACAAATTTTTCTGTGGACATATGTTTTATTCCTCTTTGATGAATAACTAAGAAAGGATTCCAAAATCATATACTAAACTGCCAAAATATTTTCCAAGGGAATATGTAATTTTACATTCCTACCAGCAGTTTTCAAATCTAATTTTAACTAGATCATTTGATTTTTTTTTTTTTATTGTATTACTAGAGGCCTGGCGCACAAAATTCATGCACTCGGGGTGTGGGGGAGAGGGGGAAGGTACCTCAGCCTGGCCTGTGGCCCTCTCTCAGTCTGGGAGCCTCAGGGGGTGTCCAACTGCTGGTCGGACATCCTTAGTGCTGCTATGGAGGTGGGAGAGGCTCCTGCCTCTGCTGCTGCGCTCACCAGCCATGAGCCTGGCTTCTGGCTGACCGGTGCTCCCCCTGTGGGAGCGCACTGACCAACAGGTGGCAGCTCCTGTGTTGAGAGTCTGCCCCCTGGTGTTCAGTGCACATCATAGCGACTGGCTGTTCTCCTGTCTGGTCAATTTGCATATTAGTCTTTTATTATATAGGACTAGAGGTCCAGTGCATGAAATTCGTTCCTCCCAGCCTAGCCTGCACCCTCTCCAATCCAGGACCCCTTGGGGGATGTCCAACTGCCCACTGGGGATCAGGCCTAAACCAGCAGTTGGACATCCCTCTCACAATCCTGGACTGCTGGCTCCTAATTGCTCACCTGCCTCCCTGCCTGGTCGCCCCTAACTGTCCCCCCTCCCACCCCATTCTCACCTGATCACCCCTCACTGCCTCTGCATGTTAGCCTGATCACCTTTAACTGCCCCCCCACCCCCACCCCCCGCTGACCTGGTCGCCTCTTACTGCCTCCCCTACCGGCCTGGTTGTCTCTAACTGCCCCCCTCTGTCCACCTAGTTGCCCCTAACTGACCCCTCTGCCAGCCTGGCTGCCCCCAACTGCTCCCCCTGCTGGTCTGGTTGCCACACACAGCCTGCTGTTCAGTTGTTTGGTTGTCCCTCTCTCACCCCCACCCCCCCTACCACCCGGCCTGGTCACCCCATACAGCCTGCTTATTCAGTTGTTTGGTCATTTCTCACTAACTCCTGCACCAGCCTGGTCGCCCCACACAACCTGCTTGTTCAGTCGTTTGGTCGTCCCTCACTAACTCCCATGCCAGACTGGTTGTAGGCAGCCATCTTGTGAGGGTGTGAGAGTTAATTTGCATATTACCCCTTTATTATGCAGGTTAAGAATTCTTTAAATGTTATTGAAGAACTTGAAAACGGGGCTAAAAACACCCCATATTTGAGAGACAAAGAAGGTAAAAGGATATAAATAGGGAAAGTTCCTCTATGTTGGGATCCAGAATTTGAGAGACATTTTCCTCTGGGCCCACGCATAATAAATGTAACTCTATCTCTCTAAGTGTTGTTTAGTTCTTCTCCATTTTTCTATAACAAACTAAGAGATAGAAAAGACCAAAATCAGCCACAGGAAATTAGAAACTGGGAGGGAAAGAAAACAGAAAAGCATCAATAAAGTGTTATTAATAATCTCAGAAAGATAAGAATAGATAGTATAGCTATGAAACAAAAACATATTAAACTGGAAACAGAGAACAATAAAACCCTCTTAGAAACTAAAACTAGATTAATAATTTTATAATACAGTAGAAAGATAGAAAAACGATGTTAAGCACAACTAAAAAAGTAAAACAAAAAGCCTAAGAGATGGACTTTGGAAGAAAAAAAATGTTTTAATTAGGCAATTAATCTAGGAGATACAATATCAACCTAGGAGATACAATGTCCAACTAATAAAAAGTTTATAAAGAAAGAATTTTTAAAAAAATGGAAAAGAGGAAATTACTAAAAACCACAGGAAAATGTCCCCAAATTAAAATATATGAACCTCCTAAATAAAAAAGATCCATCAAATATCAACAAATGATAAAAATTAAAAAAAAGACATACGGTATATACCAAGGCAGAATATCACAAAATTTGTGAACACCAGCATCAAGAACACCATAAAAGCTTCCAAAGAGAAATCAGAATGCCTTTGTACTTTTCAATCGTAACACTGGATGCTTTTAAACAAAGGGTGTGTGTGCAGGGGAGGGATTATTAGTTCAACAGTAAACAATGTTTCTATAACCAAAGAGTACAAATGTAAAAAATGTATAAAAGTGTGACACAACTATGGTAAGAGAATGGAAGAAGAATGTGGGAGATGGGTTCTAGAGACCTAAATTCAATTACCATAGAGAAACTGCTTAAACAAACAAAAACACTGGTAGAAGCATCATCATTATTTTAAATTATGTAGATAAAAACCATAAGAAACAGTGAAAATAATTAGGAGTGATTCTATCTGGAGAGCAGGACTTAAGAATGAGGAAGAATTAGAAAGGGTACTGCAATTTTTCATTTTATGATTTTTAGTACTACTTGGATTTTAAACTGTGTATATGAATTGCCTTAAAAAATAAAAATGTATTATAAAAATTAAACAGAAATTTTATGTTAAAATTTTTTCAGTTTTTGAAAGCTATTTTTGATTATCAGTTGTACAGAAATGGTCTAGGTAATTGGAATCCAAAGACAATTACAATATAGACAATATGTAGTATTCATTTTAGCCATCTTATTCAAGGAAACTTAAGAAAAGGCTAACATGTGGATAGAAGAGAGCTAAAATGCAAATAAATGTACTTTTGCCATTAAAATGCACACAAAAAAATTGTGGGGAAGATTAAGCTCTTTATGTGGAGAATATTAAGCTCTATATATTGTATTTTATAAAATTAATATTAATATTGGTTATTACCACTGGAACACATACAATGAGCTGGATGCTATCAGAAATGTTATGCACATAACTGACACTCAGCTCTATTAGATGACTAAAGTAGACCAAGCACGGCTTCTAAAAGGCAAGGAAAAACCAGTAAAATTTTAAAATTTACTATGGATAATATGCAAGTAATAACTGATAACTAACCACTTTTAGTTTCAGTTTCATTTCTTTTCTCTCTAACTAACCCTTTTGCCCTTTCACTGCGTCAAGTTCCCATAAAGTAACTAAACCATGGTAAAATACAGAAATGGAAATACATAATGACATTAGAATATCTACAGTAGGAGTATAAATTAACTCTTATTAGATCTTACCAACAACAGTATCATTTAAACGTTAGAAGTGAGAATTTAGGAAAAAAGGGAATATTTTATTTAGAGGGAATTTTAGTAATTATTTTTTTAATCAGAAAATATTTTAAGAAATATTACTTGTTTGGTGTGCATAGCAGGAAATATTTTGCTTTCAGAGAATAAGAAAAATATGTTTATTTGTGTTATGCTTATTAAATTTGTACAGTTATTCAGTGTCTGGTAAGTTAATGTTCAAGAAAAAATATTAATTTTTTAAAGATGTTCTATTATTTTATGTTAACGATTACTCATTATTTCAGCCCTTTGTATTCAGCATGTCTCTATCGAAATAAACCTGCATTTCTATGAGAAAAAAAAAAAAGAAAGAAATATTACCCTAAAAATGAGAAAAACTGGCAAGCCTTCTCTAGGATAGTTTTTAAAGCACTATATACTCATAAGAAAAGAAATGTTAAAAATATTCTTTTCTAAATACTTATTTTTTACAGTTTACCTTTTTCTCTTTCATAGCATTATAATAAAGTCAATTAACTTCCTCTTTTTATTTCAGAATTTTAATTCAACTTATATAACAAGTGTTTCCAGTTCCACTAATATAATGAATGCTTAAAACTCAAACTTCATTATTATTCAGCACAAATAATTTTCAAGTACATTCAAGTTTAGCTTTATATAAAAATCAAAATAAAATCCTTAATTTTCATATTAATAGTTAACCTCACTAAATATAGGGTCCACCATTAAACAATTAGACCTATAGAATAGGAGGAGAATGAAGATCTAATATTACTAGTAGGACTAAAGAGAAGGAAAAAGATTAGCAGGCCAATAATTTAACTCCAATTTTTAAGGTGACATGGCAAAAAAAAATAATATCTATTCCTTTAAACTAAATTTGTGTCACCATTATTGGATGCATCAATAATTAATAAAGAATTTAACAAAACAATAAATACAGTAATTGTGAAGATGATGATACACTGAGCTAGTACTTGAAGGATTAAACGACATCTTTAAAAGATCCCCACTCTAAAATCCTGATAGTTCATTAACAAAGTACATTTTTTCCTAAAGAGAACTTCCTCTAATTATCTTTTGTAGATTTTCCTAATTATTGTTTATGCCTTAAATGCGAAGTTGTTTCAAAAGAAACCAAACTTTCTAATTAAGTTAACTGGAAATGAGAGAATCTTATTGAGGTGCTATATGAAGAAAATAAAGTAATATTATTGGCATTATGCACTTTAGTGACTAAACAACATTTAATTTACTCAAAACTCATAAAGGAGTCAGACATTGCAAATACAATCCTAAAAATAAAATGCAAATAGCTATAAAATGAGAAGTCATTAGTAAATAACTTTTTTGAAAACCTGGACTCTTGTATCAATATTTTGTATCACATAACAGATGGAAAAGACGCTTCCATGTGAAATAGAAGTTAAACTTCCTTTTTATAAGAAAAGCTTGCAGATGAGAATAATTGAACTTGGGGAAAATAAAGTACTAGATAAAAGTGTTGAGAATCACCTTCTATTTTCTTAATAGGAAGCTTTTTTCTGTATCCTTGGACCTGCTAGTATAGGATGAGCTGACTCTTGACCTATCATATACTGGAAAAAGTCAAGACACAAAATGTCTTAACTTCTACAAAGCTAAAGAACTTTTGCCAGGACTTGGTGGATTTGGAAAAAGAGGAATTCCAGGAAATTCCACGTAACTATTTGTTCCCACATTAAAATAAAACTGATTTTGTTCACTTTTGGAATGGATGGACTTACATTTGACAGAGCCAATAGAGAATTATAAAGTTTAGCTACTTTAAGACACAGTCTTTACAGCTAAGAGGCAGTCAACAAGAGTGTAATTCTTTTTCTTTTTCTTTTTCTTTTTCTTTTTATATATATTTTATTGATTTTTTACAGAGAGGAAGGGAGAGAGATAGAGAGCTAGAAATGTCGATGAGAGAGAAACATCGACCAGCTGCCTCCTGCACACACCCTACTGAGGATGTGCCCGCAGCCAAGGTACATGCCCTTGACCGGAATGGAACCTGAGACCTTTCAGTCCGCAGGCCGACACTCTATCCACTGAGCCAAACCGATTTTGGCAAGAGTGTGATTCTTAAACTAGCAGAAAGAAAGTTTTCTAAGTTTAAAAACAAACAAACAAACAACAACACAACTTCTAATATTTCTTAAGACCACTTGGACATTTTCTTCCATTTGCTTTAGTGGGCAGCATGGACTTGGAAGTGAGACAGAACTGGTTTCTAATATCAGATCAGTAACTATCAGCTGTCTAATCTTGCTTCACTTTACTAAGCTTCAGTTTTCTCAGCTATAAAAAAAGACAACCATACCCAATTTTGATGACTACCTCATAAGCTTTATGAGAGGGAAAAAGAGATACACATACAGATTAAAAATAGCAGAAACCAATCTTACACAATTTTTTTTTTTAGCAAATAGTAAAAAAAAAAATTAAGTCATCATCTGAGGCCAACATAAACTGAGAGCCAACACCTGATTTGGACATTATAAGAAAAGTGAACTATAGACTAACCTCTCTCATGAATATACATGAAAATTATTTTTTTAAAATAGTAATTTTATCAAAGTAAATCCAACAATATATAATAAGGATAGTTAACATGGCAAAGTGGACTTTATTACAGGAATACAGTGTTGGTTTAACATTCAGAAATAAACCAAAGTAAATCACATTAACAATAACAATAACAATAACAAAAATCCTAGGATCATCTCAATAGATGCAGAAAAAGTATTTGATAACATTTAACACTCATTTATCATTTTAAAAGCCTCTTAGCAATTTGGGAATAAAAGGGAAATTCCTTAATATAATAGAAGGTAACTGACTTCTAAAATATATATATATTTGATGTAGATACATAAGATATATCTATGATATCAATAAAAATATATTTTAAAGTAAAAATATATATATATATATATATATATATTTTTTTTTTTTTTTTTTTTTTATTGATTGCAGAGAGGAAGGGAGAGGGAAAGAGAGATAGGAACATCAACGATGAGAGAGAATCACTGATCAGCTGCCTCCTGCACACCCCACACTGGAGATTAAGCCCACAACCCAGGCATGTGCCGACTGGGAACTGAACTGTGACCTCCTGCTTCATAGGTTGAACCATGCCAGCTGAGCAAAAAAAAAAGGTAGCTACTTTAACACACACACACACACACACACACACACACACACGACCTACAGCTAACAGCAATCGTAATGTAACATATTTACTACTTTCCCCTGAATTTGGGGAGAAAACAAGATTGTCCAATATCATCTCTTCTATTCAATGTTATTTTGAGAGTTTTAGCTATTTTCATGCAATAAAAGGACAGGAAAGTATAAAGATTAAAAGGTAGTAAAATTGTCTTTATTTACAGATAAACATAATTATACTAGTATATACAAAAAAATGCAAAGGAGTCAACAATAAGCAACTATAATAAGTGAATTTATTATGTTTTTTAATAAAAATTCAAGAATATTATATTTCTATATACTTATGAAAAATGGAAAGCATAACTTATGAAACACTATTTAGTACATAATAGCATAAAAATCAAATAATAATATATCTTATGTATCTACATCAAAAACTATAATAATAACAATAACAATAATAATAATAATAATGAAAGCCCTGGCTGGTATAGCTCAGTTGGCTGGAGCATTGTCCCGTACACTGAAAGGTCATGGATTTGATTTCCAGTTGGGGCACATACCTGGGTTGTGGGGTCAGTCTCCAGCTGGGGTACATGCAAGAGGCAACCGTTCTATGTGTCTCTCACATTGATGTTCCTCTCTCTCTCTCAAATCAGTAAGCATCTCCTTAGGTAAGGATTTTTGAAAATTGAGGAAAAAATTTAAAGATGTAAGTAAATGGAGAAATATACCACAGTTCACAGTTTGGAAAACTCAATAATATGATGACACCAATTCTCCCCAAATTAATAAAAATTCCAGTGAGTTTTTTGTTTTGTTTTTGTTTTTGTTTTTTTGTTAAGTAACAAAGTGATCCTTAAATTCATACAGAAATTTAAAGATCGCAAGAATAGCTAAGTTCAACCTTTAAGGTATTGAGATTTACTCTAAAGTGATAGGGTGACAATGGTCAAATAATGGACAAATCAACCAATGGGACCAAGTCCAAATAAATCTACACTTGATTTATGAAAATGACACCACTGAAACCTGTGGAGAAAAAGACAGTCTTTTCAATGAATAGTGCTAAGACACTGGAAATCAGTATGAACTGACAATGGATTTTGATCACAATTTCAAACCACTAACAAAAATTATTTCAGGACATGTTGCTAGCCTAAAAATGAAGGTAAAACTGTAAAGCTTCAAGAAGAAAATATAGGAGAACATCTTTATGATCTTGGTTTAGGCAAATATTTTTAAAAATATATATATTTTATTAATTTTTTACAGAGAGGAAGAGAGAGGGATAGAGAGTTAGAAACATCGATGAGAGAGAATCATCGATCAGCTGCCTCTTGTACACTCCCCACTGGGGATGTGCCCGCAACCAAGGTTCGTGCCCTTGTTCGAACCTAGGACCTTACAGTCCGCAGGCAGATGCTCTATCCACTGAGCCAAACCAGTTTTGGCTAGGCAAATATTTTTAAATTAATATTAAAAAGGCCACAAAACTAAAAATGAAAGCTACTAAGCTACTAAAAACTACTAACCTACTAAAAGAAGAAAAAAAAAATAAGGTGGACTACATTAAAATTAAGAACTTCTGTTCACCAAAATATATTATTAAGAGAGCAAAAAGATATTCCCAACACATCATTCTAATAAAGATTTTATATTTAGAGTTCATAAGGAATATAAAGAACTATTATAAATCAAGAATTAAAAAGTTAATTTTTTTAAATGGGCAAAAGATCTAACTGGAAACTTCACAAAAGAGAAAATATCACCACAGTTCACAGTGATGGCCAATCAATATATATAAAATACTCAAGCATCATTAACATCAAACAAAGACAAATTAAAGTGACAATACCAAACCACTACACACCTCACAGAATGACTAAACATGCATTTTAAGTGTTGATAAGAATATGGAACAATGAAAACCATCAACTGTTATAGAGCTTGTAAATTCGTACAACTTGGGAAAATTGCTAGTAGTTTCTATTGAGGTGAAACATACACTTACCCTACGATTTAGTAAAGCCACTCCTAGGTATATGGCCAATAAAAATTAATAAATCAGAAGATGTATAAGAATGTTCACAATAGCTTTATTCATAACTGTTCCCCCAAATGTCCATAAACTGGAGAATGAGTAAATTGTGATATACTTAAACTGTGGAATGCTACACAGAACTATAAAAGAACAAGCTAGTGACACATATAACAACATGAATGAATCTTGTAGGCATTATGAAAACAGATATAAAAAATAACGCACCATGTAATTAATTTATATAAAACTTAACAACAGGCAAAAAAAAAAAAAAAAAAAAAAACCTGATTGAGACAGAAATTAGAAAAATTAGAATAGTGGCTGAATATGGAGGGAGTGATGACTCCAAGGATGAACAAACATACTGTATGTGGGAATGTTATATATCTGAGTCAGATGGTGATTGCACAGGCATATGCCTATGAAAATACTGAGCAGTATATTTTAGGCTAGTATATTTTACAGTATGTACATTATATCTCAATTAAAACTTTTTGATCTCTAAATTAAAAAAACAAAACAGATTTCAGTCTGAAATTTGGAGATATATGCAGAAAAAGAAGGCAGTTAATATAGGAGTTGGTTTTCTTACAACTTACTTGGTTCTCATAATAAAAAATAAAGTCATGTAAAAAAAAGATTCAAGCAAGACTGGCGTGGCTTAGTGGTTAAGGGAGGACCTATGAGCCAGGAGGTCACAATTTGATTCCCGGTTAGGGCACATGCCCAGGTTGAGGGCTCCATACCCAGTGGGGGGAGGGGGCTTGCAGAAGGCAACCAATCAACAATTTTCTCTCATCTTTGCTGCTTTTATCCCTCCCCCTCTCCTTTCTTCTCTGAAATTATATATATATATATATATATATATATATATATATATATATATATAAAATATATATTTTTTAATATTTTTATTGATTTCTTACAGAGAGGAAGGGAGAGGGATAGAGAGTAAGAAACATCAATGAGAGAGAGTCATCTATCAGCTGCCTCTTGCATGCCCCCTACTGGGGATGTGCCCGCAACCAAGGTACATGCCCTTGACCGGAATCGAACCCAGGACCCTTCAGTCCGCAGGCTGACGCTCTATCCACTGAGCCAAACCGGTTTCGGCTATTTTATATATATATATATATATATATATATATATATATATATATATATATATATATTTTTTTTTTTTTTTTTTTTTTTTTTTTAAAGAAGAGTCACATTTATTGAGCGTTGATAATATCTCACACACATGCACAATCTTATTTAAACCCTACTGGGTAGGTACTATTTTTAATTAAGAGTTGTACAACCGAAGGACTTTTATACATGCATATAAGTACAACCAATGGACACAAACTCTGGGGAGGGAGGGGATGTGTGGGAGGGAGGTAGGGGGGCAAAAAAAAAAAATCAATAAAATATATTTTAAAAAGAAGAATTAACTTACAGTTCTAGCTAAAACATTTTCACTTTTTAAAACTCTAAATATAGTATATGCTATATTTAGGATCTTGGGACAGAAAGTGGACTTTAGTGGGAAAACTGATGAGTAGTGAAATTTATAGTAATGTACCTAAGTTGGTAGACTTGGACAAATGTAGAAAATGAGTGAGCGATATAAAGGAACTCCGTAGTCCTGCCAGCATGGCTGAATGGTTGAGCATAGACCTATGAACCGGAAGGCCACCATTCCATTCTGGGTCAGGGCACATGCCCAGATTGCAGGTTCAGTCTCCCAGTAGGGGTATGCACAAGGCAATCAATGATTCTCATCACTGATGTGTCTCTCTCCCCCTTCCACTTTGATATCAATAAAAATATATTTTAAAAAAGTAAAAAAAAAAAAAAAAGAGTTGTAGAAATGACAAAACTGTGGTGAGTGCATGTTGCTTTTATTAAATTTTAAATGATTTGACCTCAAACACATTTGATTTACATAATATAGTTTTCTAAAATCCTAACAAGAAGTGTTATGTAAATATCCTACCTGGCATTCCTTCCATCCTATTTAAATATCTTACTCTGTCATGGTTCTCTTCATTATTTCTCTTCACGAAACACGTTACTATCTGATAATATATGTCATTATTTGTGCGTGTCTTTGCTTATTTGCTATCTTCTCCACTAGAATATAAGATATATAGAGGCAGACACTGTCCATGTTGTTTACTGCTCTATGCCTAGCATTCTAAACCCATGTCTGGTATATAATGGACGCCTAATAAATATTGGAGGATAGAATGGAAAAAGTAATAATATATGACCTGATACTAAATTCTGTATGCTTTTCCATACCATCTATAAAAATTAAGAGATAACTCTATTTCATGTTTTATAATAATTTATATAACCTTACCAGCAAAAGAACTAGATACATATTTTTTGATTTTTAATTGATATTTTTATATTTTTTTATTGAAGGCAGAGGAAGAGAGATAGAAACATTAATGAAGAGAGAGAATCTCGATCAGCTGCCTCGTGCTCACCCCACACTGGGAAACAAGCTTGCAACCTGAGCATGTGCCCTGACCAAGATCTTCTGGTTCATAGGTGGATGCTCAATCACTGAGCCATGCCAGCTGGGCTATATATTTAAATTGATTTCAGGCAACCACTTTATACAGTCAAAAAGTAGTTTGCAAGAGTGAGTTTAAAATGTTAAATTAATGCAGGTAATAATTATCTTCCATTTATGCAATAAAAAACAACCATCCAAATGTTAATCTTTTTAAAATTTAATTTATTGGAGTGATATTGGTTCACACAACCATACAGGTTTCAAGTGTACAACTCACACTGCATTATGCACCCACTGCACAAAGCAAAGTCTCTTTCTACCCTCATTTAACCCCCCTATGCCCACCTCTTCTTATCCCCACTCCCTTTTTCCTCTATCACCACATTGTTGTCTGTGTGTGTTATATGTACGTGTTTCAGAGAAGGGAGAGGGAGAGAGAGATAAAAACATTAATGATGAATCATGCATCAGATATCTCCCACACGCCCCCCACTGGGTATTGAGCCCACAACCTCTGACCAGGTATTGACCAGTAACCTCCCAGGTTCATATGGCAACAATCAACCACCAAGCCACACTGGCTAAGCTATATAAAAATTTTAAAATAGCTCGTTATTTTAATTTATTGATGACACTATTATAGATATCACCCATTTTCCTCCCCTTTTCCCACCTCCACCCAGCCCTACATCCCTCTTTATGGCTATCACCACACTGTTGTGTGTATGGGCGGGGTGTGTGTGTGTGTGTGTGTGTGTGTGTGTGTGTGTGTATTTTATTTGGCTAATTTCTTCACGTTCTTTCATTTAGTCCCCTAGAATCCTTCCCCTCTGATCTCTGTCAGTCTCTTCCATGTATCCATGCCTCTGGTTCTATTTTGTTCATCAATTTATTTTGTTCATTAGATTCCACATATAAGTGAGATCATATGTTATTTGTCTTTCTCTGACTGCTTTCACCTAGCATAATACTCTCTAAATCCATACATACTATCGAAAGGGTAAGATTTCGCCCTAGCTGGTTTGGCTTAATGGATAGAGTGTCAGTCTGTGGACTGAAGGAGCACGCAGGAACAGCCGACCAATGACTCTTTCATCATTGATGTTTCTCTCTCTCCCTCTCCCTTCCTGTCTTAAATCAATTATATATATATATATATATATATATATATATATATATATATATATATATATATTTATTTTTAATGGTAAGATTTCCTTTTTTAAGACCATGTAGTATTCCATTGTGTAAATGTATCACAACTTCTTTATCCACTTATCTACAGAATCTACAGAAGGGGACTTGGGCTGTTTCCAGATCTTGGCTATCCTATGTGACTGTTCTTGTGCCTATACCATGCTATTTTCATTCCTATGGCCTTGTAGTCCAGTTTGATATCAGGTAGTGTGATATCTCCAATTTTGTTACTCTTTCTCAAGACAGCTGAAGCTATTTCGTCATTGTTGTTTTTTGTTTGCTTTTGTGGTTCCATGAAAATATTTGGAATATTTGTTCTAGAACTATGAGCTATGTCACGAGTATTTTAATAGGAATTGTGTTGCATCTGTAAATTGCTTTGAGTAGTATGGACATTTTAATGATGTTAATTTTTTCTATCCATGAACATGTTTCCACCTATTTGTATTTTTTTATTTTTATTTATACTTTATTGATTTTTTACAGAGAGAAGGAAGAGGGATAGAGAGCTAGAAACATCGATGAGAGAGAATCATCGATCAGCTGCCTCTTGCACATCCCCTACAGGGGATGTGCCCGCAACCTAGGTACATGCCCCTGACTGGAATCGAACCGGTACCCTTCAGTCCGCAGGCCGACGCTCTATCCACTGAGCCAAACCGGCCTCGGCAGTGTTTCCACCTATTTGTATCATCTCAATTTCTGTCTTCAGTATCTTATAATTTTCCAACTACAGGTCTTTTACCTCCTTGATTAAATTTATTCTAGGTACCTTCTTTTTTACAATAGTAAAAGAGACTATTTCTTAATTTCTCTTTCTGGTATTTTATTATTGGTGTATAAAGATGCTGGTGATTTCTGAATATTAATTTTGTATCTTGCTACTTTGTTGTATTCATTTATTAGGTCTGGTAGGTTTGGTGTGTGTTTTTGTATACTCTTTAGGGTTTTCTATATATAATATCAAGTCATCTACAGATTATGACAGTTTTACTTTCTCCTTTGCAATTGGATGCTTTTTATTTCTTCTTCTTGTCTGACTGCTGTGGCTAGGATTTTGAGAACTATGTTAAAAGAGTGGTGAAAGCAGGCATCCCTATCTTGTTTCTGATCGTAAGGGAAACGCTTTTAGATTTTGCCCATTAAGTATGATGTTGGTTGTGGGTTTGTCATATATGGCCTTTATTACGTTGAGGTATAATCCCTCTATTCACTTTGCTGAGTTATCATCATGAATGGGTGCTAGATTTTATCAGGTGCCTTTTCTAAATCTATTGATACGATCATGTGATTGTTATCCTGTGTTTTGTTATGTGATGTATCACATTTATTAACTTGTGAATATTGTACCAACCTTGCATCCCCAGAATAATTCCCCTGGATTATAGTATATGATCTTGTTAATGGCTGGATCTGGTTTACTAATATTTTGTTGAAGATTTTAGCATCCATGTTTATCAGAGATATTGACCTCTAAGTTTCTTTCTTTGTACTGTCTTTACCTAGTTTTGGAATTAGGGCGATGCTGGCCTCATAAAATGAGCTTGGGAATCTTCCCTTCTCTTGAATTTTCTGGAATAGTTTGAGAAGGACAGGTATTAATTCTTTTGTGACTGTTTGATAAAATTTGCCTGTGAACCTATCCAGTTCTGGGCTTTTGTTTGCTGGGACTCTTCTGATTACTGTTACTATTTCATTTGTTGTAATTGGACTATTCAGATTTTCTGATTTTTAAAATGTAAATCTTTCAAAACTGTATAATTTTGGAGCAAACTAAGCATAGAGTATTTCATAGCTGTAGGAAGAATTGCTTGGGACCAGCATTATAAAAACCAATTACTGTACTCAGGTATTAATACAGGGCTAGTAGAGTGATGACTAAAGAACTACTGAAATGTGCAAGGATGGATGTTGGCCCTTCACTGAAGTTAGGGCATTCCTATGTCTTGATCCCATTTCCTTTACCTCCCAGCTCTAGCTACTATTTCTGCTCTGTTTTAATCTCTCTTGCTGTTAACTTTAGTATGATGTTTGTATCTTTTAACTAAATGTACCTTTCCCCTATCTTTAACATATTTAGATGTATACCTATCTTTGAAGAGCACATCGGTGCACGCACATACATACACTCGCACACACACCCTTTTCCTGGTTCTTGGTTTCCCCTCAAAATACTGTTCTTTTACTCTAGTACCACATTCTTCAAAAAGCATAAAACCTCTACTTTTTACTCCCAATTTCTTATTTATTCCTGAAAATCATTAATAACGATATCCATCACCAAATCAAATAGCTTCCTTAACTACACCATTGCATCATTTAACACAGATCACCCCCATCTTTAAATTGTATATTTTCACCCCCATCTTTAAATTGTATATTTTTAACTTCAACAATTCCATGCCTCCCAGGTTTTGTTGGGCCTGGACTTGAAAGAATTTAGGGAGCTTTCTTTAAGGGAAAAAAAGAAGAATTGCTAATAGAAAATTAGGTGCAAAGGTGGATACTTATCAAGAATGGGGGGGAGGGGGGGATAACGACATCACAAGCATCATAATAATCCAGAAAAAAGTAACATCATAATTCTCTCAATAAATTCCATGTCACACTTCTAGAATATTTGTCTACATTTTTATTGTATACCCTTTGTGATCACCTCTTTATATGATCATTTCATGTAAAATTTCCAATTTAAAAAAAAAAAAGAACTTTAGGCCTGACTGGTATGGTGCAGTGGCTGAGTGTTGATCTATGAACTAGGTCATCACACATGGTTCTTCGATTCCGGGTCTGAGCACATTCCCGGGTTGTGAGCTCAATCCTCAATAGTGAATATGCAGGAGGCGGCAGATCAATGTTTCTCACCATCGATGTTTCTCTCTCTCCCTTCCTCTCTGAAATCAATAAAAAAATATATTTAAAAAAAGTGAATTTTAAAAATTTTCTAAATACAAAATTATTTACATTTTAGAAAAATATTCTTTTAGGTTTGCAAACTGTTTCTAGTCATGTCATACAAAATCTTGTATTGTAAAAATTTAAAAATATTATATCCATTGTTTTCCTTTACAAACTGTCAGAGAATTTTCCCTATGGTTTGGCTCTACATGTTTTAAATTGTGTTTCTCTTGCCCTGCCCACATACTTTCAGTGTCAGACCCTGTAGAACATATAACCTGCATCTGTCCTGGCATCTTTGTATCATTAACACTGAATCAGCGCCATGTTAACAAGAATATTCTCATTTGTCATTCCTATACCAGAACACTTGAAAAAAACTTAACTATTCTCCAAAGTGGCACCAAAACTTAACTATACTCCAAAGTGGCACACATAAATATATGCCACCCAAACTAAATGTAACCCCAATTCAACTTTCCTTTAGCTGGGTCCAAAAATGCCTGCAGCTATGCCAATACTACATGACATGAAGCCAAGAAGGGAAAAAGATGGGAATCTTTTTTATTTTATTTTTATTAACTGTATATTTTCTTTTCTTTTAATTTTAATTTATTTTTTAAATAAATTTTTATTGTTCAGATTATTACAATTGTTCCTCTTTTTTCCCCCCATAGCTCCCCTCCACCTGGTTTCCCACCCCACCCCATGCCCTTACCCACCCCCCACTGTCCTCATCTATAGGTGTATGATTTTTGTCATTTCTTCCTCCACCCCTCACACTCCTTTCCCCCTGAGAATTGTCAGTCCACTCCCTTTCTATGCCCCTGATTCTATTATATTCACCATTTATTCTGTTCATCAGATTTTTTATTCACTTGATTTTTAGATTCTCTTGTTGATAGATATGTATTTGTTGATCATAATTTCTATCTTCACCTTTTTCTTCTTCTTCCTCTTCTTAAAGAATACCATTCAGCATTTCATATAATACTGGTTTGGTGGTGATGAACTCTTTTTAGCTTTTTCTTATCTGTGAAGCTCTTTATCTGCCCTTCAATTCTGAATAATAGCTTTGCTGGCTAGATCAATCTTGGTTGTAGGTTCTTGCTATTCATCACTTTGAATATTTCTTGTGATTCCTGTCTGGCCTGCACAGTTTGTTTAAAAATCAGCTGACAATCATACTGGTGCTCCGTTATAGGTAACTACCTGCTTTTCTCTTGCTGCTTTTAATAGTCTCTCTGACTTTTGCTCTTGGCATTTTAATTATGATGTGTCTTGGTGTGGTCCTCTTTGGATTCCTTTTTTGGGGGGGGGGTTCTGAGTGCTTCCTGGACTTGTAAGTCTATTTCTTTCACCAGGTAGGGAAAGTTTTTGGTCACTATTTCTTCAAATAAGTTTTCATTATCTTGCTCTCTCTCTTCTTCTGGGACTCCCATAATTCTGATGTTGGTATGCATGAAGTTGTCCCAGAAGTTCCTTACACTACCTTCATGTTTTTGGATTCGTTTTCTTTTTGCTTTTCCGAAGGAGTGTTTTTTTCTTCTTTGTATTCCAAATGTTAGACTTGGTTCTTATAATCTTCTAGTCTGCTTTTCGGTCTCTGTATAATATTTTTTATTTCAGTCACTGTATGCTTAATTTCTAGTTGGTCCTTTTTCATATCCTCGAGGGTCTCACTCAATTTATTGACAGTTTCTAGAAAATTCTTAAAAACTTTATAACCGTGGTTTTAAACTCTATATCCTCCATTTCTTTCATTTGTGACCCATTTCTTTGTCTCCACATTTTGGCTGCTTCCCTGCATTGATAGAGTGGCTTTGTGTGCTAGGTGTGCTATCGGGCCCAGTGGCTCAGCCTCCCCAGTTACCTAAGGTGGACACCTCGGGTGCACCCTTCGTGGGCTGTGTGCACAGTCTTGTTGTAGTTAAGCCTTGATTGCTGTTGGTATCACTGGAAGGAATTGACCTCTAGGCCAATTGGCTGTGAGGATCATTTGTGTCTACGATGGGAGAACTTCTATGCTGGAGACACCCTTATGAGGCAAGAGTTGCTTCAGTGGGGCTGTGGTGCTCACTGAGTCTGACCCTTAGGTGTGTCCCTTATTGATCTGAGGAGTTGTACACTGGATGGTCCTACTCTGACCCTTGGGTACACTGGCTCTTGGATCTCTAAGGAGGTGCTAATTTAGCCTCTGCCTGAAGCCACCCAACAGGAGCTACATAGAGATATGCAGATTTCTCTTCTTTGTTTGGGTTTTGGAGTGCCCAGATGAGGCACAGCTGTGAAGCAATGCAAGCTGCTGTGCAGCCTTGGGCCTTCTTTTGGATGTTCTGGGTCTCACTGACTCAGCTGCAGTTTGTTAAGTAATTTTAGATTTCAAAGGATCAGGCCATTCATATGCCTTTGTGCACAGCTTGGGTGGGGCAGGGTCTCAGGGCAGAGTAAACAGCAATGGCTTCCCATCAGCCCTGCCCTAAGAGGCCCCCGGGTCTGAGTGAACCCTGGTAATTGGTAATCGCTGCAAGCATCTCTGAGAGAAAGCCACCCTCAAGTTTCACACGATGCCAGACATTCCAGTATCTCTCTGTATGAGTCTGGGTCCCCAATCTCTCCTGGAAGTGGAGTTCAGAGCAGTCAAGAGCTTGTGTTTCCCTCCTGATTGAGAAAGACAGCCGTGTACTCCATTGCCAGCTCTCTCTGAGCTCCCGCCTCCTTACTGCTGTACTTTATTTCCACAGCTCCTCTGGTCTCAGCATGCTTTTCTCTTTCCTTATAGTTACAGAATTTCCACTCACCCAGCCTTCCTGAGATTCTGGATGATATTCGTTTTGTGTTTTAGTTGTAGTTTTGAAGTGGTTGTGTGAGACAGCAAATTCAGGTGTTTACCTATGCCGCCATCTTGGTTTCTCTCTCCGAAGACGGGAATCTTAACTTAAAATACCTGACTTTGAAAAATCCTTCAGAAATACAGGGACATGTGACCACTTATCTCCCAAAATTGTGGAAGAAATTTGCACCCTAGAGCTCAATTAGCTTTAGTAATAAATCCCTCACATCCTACCACTCTGCTCTGCTTCCTTCACTGACTCCTCATTTCATGCCAACCACTAAACATAGGTAGTTCCCATAATACCTGCCATTCTCTTAAAACCTGAACAACATAGGTATTTCCCAGTCACTCCATTCATAACTTAATTCTATCTAAACTCCTATTTCCTTCAAGCTCATCCATTCCCAGACTTCAACTTAGATCTTTTATGCAAATCTTCCCTCTAGAATAGGGGTGTCGAACTCAATCAGAGAAGGAGCCAAAATCTAAAATCCAGCCTAAATCGCGGGCCGAATGGTTTACTGAACAGTCATAAACTGTCATTGTGATGGAAACGCAGTGGAGTGCAGTGATGACAGCTCGGTGCGGGCCACATTGCAAGACCTGGCGGGACGGATTTGGCCCGTGGGCCTTGTGTTTGACACATGTGCTCTAGAATCTAGTGACTAGATACTATCAAATCCATGGGCAAAAGAGATGCTCAGTCTTCTGGTCTGCATGAACTCAAGGATCTGATATAATGGTATAATGAAGGCCTTAAATGAAATACATTAAAGTGACTTCTAAAGTTTATCTCTGGCTTCATTCTATCTTTTCAAGCTCCAAACCTGCTATCTTCAACTGCCTACTGACCTTTTCCACTTGAGAGACATTCTGTCTCTCTCCTCCACCCTAAGAAACACAAACAAAACCCCATAGCATTTGGAGTACTCTGAACTTAATTTTAACACTCAAAGATACATTTTAAAATCTAAGAAAATAATCATAGTAACCTTTAAAAATTTTAAGCACAATAAAATTATAGGCCTTGACCAAGAAAAATCCAGATTATTCCACTTCTAGTAGCTTAAACTTCTCTCTGAAAAACAAGCCAAGTGACTCATCAGCCATACCAATAGAATTTTAACACCTAACTTATCTGGAAACACATACAGTATCCTATATAAAAACACCATGATTAGAAATTCAAAGCCTATTACTAGTTATAAAACATGAACAAGTAAAATCCAACTGACAAAGAAAATAAATAAGACTAAATATTAACAACAAATAACTAACAGTAACTATGCCTGTATGCATGTCTTAGTTTATATACAGAATGTACTCCGACAATTCAGAGTACATATTCAGTCATTTAGCCTTGCTCCACCGAAAGACCTCATTGTAAACACACTACTGAAACAAAAGAGGTCTCAAGCAAACAGAACAAACTGCTGACATAAGTGTGGCACTGACGTATCTGTCTATTTGCGTCCAGTTGCTAGGATTCAGTGTGTCCATTTTTCTCTAAGCTTTAAAACATGCAACTCTTTAATATTATAAAAATTTTAAAGTTAAATAAAAGGTTAAAGTACTGCTGGATATGTATTTTAAATATTTCAAATTCAACTCTCTAATTTCTTGAAACATTCATGTTATCCCCTATGGTAAAACCAAATATAAGTGAAATTTTTAATTTCTCTATAAAAAAACAATAAAAACTCAATTTCAAAAAAAGGAAATGAAAGGCAAACTTCAAACTTTCAAATTACTACCAGAGAAATAAAAATTTTCATTTCAGAAACTTTTTAATCTGTATAAGTAAAAATACATACTTTATTCAAAAAAAGGAAATTAGGTGGTGATCTGAGTAAATTACTAAAATTGTTCTAATAATCATAAACTTAGCCTTTAGAATTATGTTAATCAATAAAATACTAATAAATAAACTGAACTGTATAGCCAGCCATATGATCTGTGAGAAGAGGCAACAAGAAATCTGTTAGGCAAATCAAAATTAAACAATGGCAATTCCAGAATTATTTTTCATTGTACCACAAATTTTCATCCTATCCAAAATTATGGGTCAGTGAGAAAGTTTCCCCAGGAACTTCTATCTGCTCTTGGTTTAGAGCCCAGGTCTGAGGCATCAAATAGTTTTGAAACACTCTATCCGGCTGGCAGATAAATCAATCAAATTTTCACTAAAACCTTTAGAAGACCAATATTTAATATTAAATGAACACAGCATTTAATAATGTCACTTAACATTCCCCACTGGCTTTCAACCATTTAAATATTTTTCAAATTTTATATACTTTCATATACAACTTCACACTATATGTCAAGATTCAGATATTTCAAATCAATGCAATATAATTTAAAAATTTACAAATTTGTTATTTAAATAAACATTTAGGAAGTCTCAAATTAATTTTTCTATTTAAATTTTATTTTCTTCAGTACCTGCCAATTAATATTCTTCACAAATCAGAATTTCATTTTAGTAAAAAGAACCCTTAATGGCCATTATCTTAACTTTTATTCCAAGTGTTTGGCTTTTTAATTCTCATATTTATGAGTAATACAGGAACATTTGGTCAAGTTAAATAATTTAGTCAAGTTTAACAAAATTATCAAAGAAACAAATATAAGTGACTTCAAAAAATAAGCGTATGATCGGGGTAATTTTACTTTAAAAATTATTTTATTAAAAGAATGACCATTTACAAGTTCATAGAACTGGATTATTTTTAAATCAAGTAAATGTTTAGTTATTTTATAATTTAAGATAGAAGTGAATGTAAATCAGTCTTTTATCTTCCTCTTTAAATTTTAATCGATGAAAAAACACAAAAAACGTAGATGGTTTTCTAGCATTTAACAGTGAGAATAATGTCTCAATTTAATATAAATTATTCCCAAGAAAGAAAACCTTCTTTCTATATCTTAAAAACTGACCACTCTTTCAAAATCCCAAGTTAATTCCAGGCCTAAATAGCTTCTACTAATCACTGACATTATTTTCTTTATAGTTTCAGCATTAAGTTATATTCTATAATAGGGATAGGGAGGTTATAAAATACCGTAGATGCCCCATAATCAGCTCTTCTTTAAATTAAAAATGGAATTAAATATTTGTCATTAGCACTTCAGTGTTGAGAATATGGAATCAGACAAAGGTATATAAGGTCCATAGAATTCAAGTGGACAACTCACATCCCTGCTAGATAGGAAAAATGTTTAAACACACACACACACACACACACACGCACACTTGCACACACAAACACACACTGAATTTTATTAGGCAATGAAAAGATTGGTGGAAGAAGTTAGGTATAAAGTTAATATGGGTACAGAATTTCTCCTACTTATATCAAACTAAATATTTAATCATTTAAATCATATAGGCTAGAAGAAAATATAGGCAAAAATCTAATCCCATTTCTGGGGTATGAACATTTTTCAACAACTATAAAAGGGCATAACATGTTCAACGATAGCACAAATAGAATCACTCCAGCTACATGTAGTCTAGGTCCTGCTTCACAGTAAAAAATCCATGACCAATGAGAAACTTCAACTAATTTAGGATGGTAACTAAAACCTACTTGAGATTTCAACCTCAGTATACTTAAATGTGATAACTCTAAACTATTGGGGATTATATATACAACCTCTTTTCATGAAAGATGAGAAAAAATGTTCCCTTTGTGATTTGCTATCTTCCAAGAATAGAAAGGTGTAAAGTTAAAAAGCATATAACAAGTAAATCAAACACATAGTAGGTAGAGGTAGGTTTTAGTACATCTATATACAGTTCCAGGTGGGGTGGGGTGAGGCGATAATAATTAATACAACTATTTTCAAACTTTAACAATTTGGTATTATCTAGCAAAATTGAAGACAGACATACCCTATAACCTACCAAATGCATCCAGGATAAATACAGCAGAGAAAGTATCATACATATGCACCAAATATATAGAGAGAATTGAAATTATATAAAGTATGCTTTTTGAGATAATGAAAGTAGACTAGAAATCATAACAAAAAGGTAACTGAAAATTCTAAACAACTCAGAAGTTATACAACTCCTAAGTAAGCTGTAGTTCAAATAGGAAATGAAAATATTTTGAACTAAATAAAAATTAAAATACAACATATCAAAATTTATGACCTACAGATAGGGTAGTGTTTAGAGGAAAAGGTAAAACACTAAATGCTTATATTAGAAAAGAAAATCTAAAATCAATAATCTAAGCCTCCACCTTAACTAGAGAAAGGACAAAGTAAACCTAAACCAAGCAAAGCTGGTTCAATATTCAAAAGTCAATCAATATAATTCACTACTTTAACAGTCTAATGGAAAAAAAACACACATATGATCATATCCCTTGATACAGAAAAGCATCTGATAACAATGAACTCTCAGCAAACTAAGAACAGAAAGAAACTTCCCTAACCTAATAAAGAACATCTATAAAAAAGCTACAGTCAACATCATATTTAATGTTGAAAGACTGAATGCTTTCAACATGCTAGATAGGGAAACAAGGAAAAGATATTAATTCTCACTACTTATTCAGCACGGTTCTGGAAATAATAGGAAAGAAAAAATAAAAGTGTCCCTCTTAATAGGTAACAATATTGTTTATACAAGAAATATTCATATAACCAATAATTAGATTTAACAAGATCACAGACACAAAACAATGGACAATTAAAAAACAAAATCTAAAACAGTACCATTTATAATAGTTCCAAAAAATGAAATATTTATATGTAAATCTAACAAAAGGTATATACAGGTGTACAGGATTTATATGCTGGAAATTACAAAATACTGATGAAGAAAATCAAAGAAAACTTACATAAATGAAGAAATACTGCATGTTCATAAACTGGAAGTCTAACATTAAGAAAAATGTCAATTCTACCAAATTGATTCTACAGGTTTTTGTTATTATTAATTTATTTTGTACATTAGATTTCACATATAAGTGAAATCATATGGTACTTGTCTTTCTCTGACAGGCTTATTTCACTTTGCATTATACTTTCCAAGGTCCATCCATGCTGTCACAAAAGGTAGGAGTTCCTTCTTTTTTACAGCCAAGTAGGATCCCATTGTGCATATATTCTTCCCAATTAGTGTTTCGGGCTTCTTTGGATATATTCCCAGAAATGGATCATAAGACAGTTCCATTTTTAATTTTTTTAAAATCCTCATCCAAGGATATATTTTTTATTAATTTTAGAGAGGGTGGAAGAGACAGAGAAAAAAAGATAGTTGCCACCCAAACACACCCCAACCAGGGATTAAATTCAAAACCTAGGCATGGGCCCTGATAGTGAATTGAATTCACAACCTTTTGGTGTATGGGACGATTGAGCACCCAGTCAGGGCATTTTTAATTTTTGAGGTAACTTCCTACTGCTTTCCATAGTGGCTGCACCTATCTTCATTCCTGATTTTACAGATTTAAGATAATTATAATAAAAATACCAGCCAAAAATTTTTGTAGACATAAACAAGTTGATTCTAAAATCTATATGGAAAGACAAGGGAACTGTTTTGAAAAAAGAAAGGTTGGAAAATTCACATTATAAAATTTTATGATAATCAAGGCACTGGTATTGGCAAAGGGAAAGATACACTGATTAATGGGACAGAACAGAGAAACCAGAAACAGGTTCACATAAATATAGCAAATTGATTTTTGGCAACGGTGCCAAGGCCATTCAATGAAGGAGAGTTTTCCCAACAAATGATGTTAGGACAACTGGACACCTATGCATAGAGAGGAAGAGAAAGAAACTGCCGCATGGCTTCCCATTGGAATGCAATTAGAAAGAAATGTATGTGTTAACATGACAGCCTAAGGCCCCGTCTATCCACATTCTTCTTACCTCTCCGACCACTCTCCAGCCACCCAGCATTCCTTCTACAAGCTCTTTCTCATGGCAGGACTTTGCCTTTGCTAGTCCTACTGCCTGGAATGTTCTTCCCCCAGATCTTACATGACTAGCTCCTTTATCACTCTCATGTGTCAGTTAAAAGGTCCCCTCTTCAAAGAGGCTTTCTTTCCCTGACCTCTGTACCTCAAGAACCACCCAGGCACTAGTATCCCTTCACCCCATAATCTGTTTTGCTTTCTTCATGCACCACAGTACTTAGAACTACCTTAAGCTGTTTCCCTGCTTTTATTTTCTATTAGAGGCCCTGTGCACGAAACTCACGCAAAGGCAGGATCCCTAGGCCTGGCGGGTGAGGAGGGCCGATCAGGGCCTTCAGGCTGCCGGCCAGGGCCTCCTTTCCCCAGCTGCTGGCTGCCGCCCAGAGCCTTCCTTCGTTCCGCGCCGCCCCTTGGTGGTCAGCGCACGTTATAGTGAGCGATTGAACTCCTGGTCCCCTGGTTGAACTCCCGAGGGGACAATTTGCATATTAGGCATATATATAGATTGCCAGTGCACGTCATATGTACCAGACAGTCGGGTGGACATATGGTCGGTCACTTAGCCTTTTATTTATATAGATTTATCTGTGCTAGAAATTATTTTAAAGCCCCTTTAAGGAAAAGAACCTTATGTGTCTTATTCACAGTACTAATCACAGTACCTAGAAGAAAACCTGGAACATTTGATTGTGCTCAATAATATTATTAAATAAAGAAAGATGACATTTAAGTTGGGTTACAGGGAGAGGGAAGGAATTGAGCTTGTTAAAAGGAACAAACAGGGGAGAAAAAGAAATCGAACAAGTTCTATTCAGAGCATCCATAGTTGGATGTTACTTTGAAGATTTTAGTGTGTTTTTATTAATCTGATACACAAATATAATTTTAAATATCCCTAGTCTTTTCTTGAACATTTCAATTGGCATGCAAATCATTCTCACAAACTAACCAAGGCTAATTCAAGCAACTTTTTCTTTTCATTTTTTTTTAAGAGAGGAAGAGAGAGGCAGAGAGAGATAGAAACATCAGTGATGAGAGAGAATCATTGATCGGCTATCTCCTACACACCTCACATTGGGAATCAAGCCTGCAGCCAGGGCATGTGCCCTGACAGGGATGCAAACCGTGACCTCATGGTTCATATATCAACACTCAACCACTAGCCATGCCTGCAGGGCAAGCAACTTTAAATGACCAAAAGACTTTCTTGTTTTGGCTTGTGTTGCTCAGTGGTTGAGCCTTGTCTTGTGCACTGAAAGATCTCTGGTTCAGTTCCCCATCAGGGCACATGCCTAGGTTGCAGGCTCAATCCCCATTTGGGGTGCAGGCAGGTAGCAGCCAATCAATGTTTCTCTCTCTCCCTCTCCCTTCCTCTCTCACTAAAATAAACAAAACATATTTTTTTAAAAAGACTTTCTCATACTAGTCCAATAACTGTCTGTTATTTATACACATTAATCTTAGTTCTGACCGCAAAAGTTCTCACAAAAATAGGAAGTTTAATATCTATCTCATGTGGCAGGCTGTCAGACACTTGAAGACAGCAATATCCTCCTAAATGTAATTTAAAAAAGAAAAAAGAAAAGAAAAGAAAACACTGACGTGCTTGCTGGGCTCTGGGCTACGTACTTTATATGAATCATGCATTTACTCCTCACAACTATGATAAGGTTAGTATGACTGTGCCTGTCTTATAATTAAGAAAACTGAGATCTAGATTAGGTAATTTGCACAACAATGTGAATATAGTTTGTGCCACTACACTATATTCTTAAAAAAAAAATGGTAAATTTATGTTACATATATTTTACTACAATAACAAATAAAGCTATGTAAGGGCCCTCGTATGGTTATACATTCCCAGAGGAAATTTGTTGTATCCCTCCCCCAACTCCCCTGTGCCAAGGTCAAGATAGGCACCCCACCTCCATGGCCATATTCACTTCTTATTTACCCTTACATTGGCAGAACACACTGTGTGGCCTCAGCTTTATGTCGAGATTTCCTATTAGATTCTGATTTGGGACAGACCCTAGGATTTTGTCTCTTGAGTGTTGCCACAACCTAAACAGAAGAAAATGTTTAAAGCCTCTAAGAATGGTCAGAAACTCCTCAAGTGAAAGCTGGTTTTATTCTACTTGCTCACCTCGTAGGATTCCTACTAAAGGAGAGCAGAACATGCCACCCCAAAATATGGCATACTGATTAGTTTGAATTAAAGGCATTTGGGAAACAGACAATGCAAGGACACTCTGTCCCCTCTTCTGTCCCCTGCTGAAAGCAGAAGATAAATCTCCTATGTAAAAGGTTCCTTTCCTAGTACCTGGAGAGCAAAGGGCAACCTTATCACCAGAGCTAGGGAACTCAGAGCCAAGAAGTCTTGTATAAACAAACCTTGTTATTTCTTCACCAATTTATTAACCCAAGCCCAAACCCCTTTGTCTTATCAATTATTCCCTATTTTGTCTCATATGTATAAAAGACTCCTGATTTTGAACACTTCTTTCAGCCTAACATTTTTATGGGGAATGAAAATATATACACACACACACACACACACACACACACAAATTAAATTTTTTTCTCTATTAATTTGTCTTATGTCAATTTAATTATTAGGCCAGCCAAAAAATCTAGAAGGGAAGGAGGAAAAAATTTTCCTTTCCTATGCTACTTTCATTTCTTTTGGGGTATCAGAGATTTTTCTTACTCAATGATTTCTTTCAAAGGATGTTCTAAAATGTTTAGACCTATAGTTTAATTGTTTCAATTGGGGGTGTTCTTATAGGCTTGTTATATATTGGAAATGGCACTTAGCACATTATGGTATCTTCTGTGTAATAGCTAAGTGATTTGGGGCTAATTAATTCACCCCTCTGCCTTAGTTCTCAGCTGCAAAATAAGATTCCAATATGTAACTTCACAGGGTTGTTGAGACTAGCACATAATGAGTACTACGTAATTATTGTATCTTATAACCATCTCATCTTTCTGATCCTGAGTTACATTTTTTATTGCCTATATTATTTTACCACTGATATTGACATTTCTGGTAGAGAATGTAAGCATCTTTTTAAGTTATTACTGACTAGAGGCCCAGTGCATGAAATTTGTGCATGAGGGAGGGAGGAGGTCCCTCAGTTCGGCCTGCTTTATCGAACCTAAACCAATAGTTGGACATCCCTCTCGCAATCCAGGACCACTGGCTCCTAACCACTTGCCTGCCTGCCTGATTGCCCCTAACTGCCTCTGCCTGCTTAATCACCCCAACTGCTCGCCTGCCTGCCTGCCTGCCTGCCTGCCTGCCTGCCTGATCACCCCTAACTGCTTGCTTGCCTACCTGATCGCTCCTAACTGCTCACTTGCCTGCCTGATCACCCCTGCCTCTGCCTCTGCCTCAGCCCCCGTGACTTCATCCAGAAGGACATCTGAAGGTCATTTGGCTGTCCAGTCTAATTAGCATATTACATTTTTATTATTATAAATTAGTGACTAAAAGTGTGAACAGTTTGCTTGATTTGGCTCTGTATGTTTATCATGACTTTTTCAGTCTGCTAGTTGATAAGAAGTATTTATCTACATACATATTTAAGGTAATGTGAAGATTATGCCAGAATAACTTTGAAAAATTTTTTAAGGTCATAGTAGTGAAATATTTTAATTCATTTTTTTTAATAACAGTAAGAAACTGTCATTGGAGATTAAAGATCAATTGTTAACTTTTTGAAGGCTTCCTGGCTCTCATCCTGGAAAGGCTCAGTTGCTCATTCCATAATGCTCCCATTGTACCTTATATATACCGTATCACCTACCACACTGAATTATAATTATTTAGTTACATTTTCTCTCTTCATTAGTGTGATGTTGTCCTTGCAATGTTGTCTTAGTATCTCCAGGGCCTGGCATATATAAAAGGCAATTTGTAAATACATGCTACCTCTGATCAACTAATTTTTACTGCTTTCCTAACAGTGACTCTTTCGATTTTTGAAATGTGCTATATTTCATGTATCCTTTTTGTTGTTCCTTTGATAATTAATCCCATCAAATTTGAAGTTCTATTCTCTATATATTTACTCTTAAACAAGAGAAGCAAACTGCAAACTATGGGGGAAATTGACAAATCCACCAGCAAAGTGAGATTTTTGTTAATCTCTCCAGTTACTGATGGGTCAAAAAGATAAATAAGTCAGTGAGGACACATAACCTCTGACAAGGACAATCTTTATCTACACACAGTTAACAAACATTCTACCTAATATGTCAGGCCATATATATTACCTGCCCATAATGCAATTAAATAAAAAATCAAAAACAATAAAATAACTAGAAAACCTGCATATAATTATAAATTTTTAATAAATGTCTGACAACTCATTAGTCAAAAGAGAAATCAAAACAAAAATTAGAAAATGCTTAAGACTGGAAAGTAATATTACATATAAAAATTTATCAGATTCAACTAAAACAATATTTGAAATAAATGTATAATTTTAAATGCAAACTATGAAAAAAACTCAAAATAATTTAACATCCCAAAGTTAGAAAAAGAACAAGAAAATGAATTCAAAGAAAGAAAAATAATAATAAAGGTAAGAGCTGATATAAGTAAAATAGAAAACAAGTATCAATACAAAGAATTGTGTGTGTGTTTTTTTTAAGATTAAAAATAAGCTTTTAGCAGTGTTGATTAAGAAGCAAAGAAAAAAATATAAATATTAGGAATGAAAAAGAAGATAAATGCGGTGTGAAACAGACTAAACATAACAAAATGAAACTATGCACTAAGGAAATAAATTTGAAAAGTTACATTAATTTTCTAGAAAAATACAACTTAAAAATTTCAATCAAAGCACACATCTATAAACTAAAGGCCCGGTGCACGCGTTCATCCATCAGTGGGGTCCCTTGGCCTGGTCTGCAGAGTCGGGCTGAAACCAGCTCTCCAATATCCCCCGAGGGGTCCTGGATTGTGAAAAGGTGCAGGCTGGGCCAAGGGACCTCACAAGTGCATGAAGGGGGCCAGGGAGGGACATGGGAGGTTGGATAGCTAGGGAGAAACCACAGGAGGGCTCCACAGCATTTCCGGTCCATCTCGCCCAGTCCCGATCAGCCAGACCCAGCAGCAAGCTAACCTACCAGTCAGAGTGTCTGCCCCCCATCTCGTGGTCAGTGCATGTCATAGCAAGCAGTTGAGCAACTTTAACGTATCATTAGCATATTGTGCTCTGATTAGTTGAAAAGACAACTGGACACTTAGCATATTAGGCTTTTATTATATGGATTGTTCAAAAGATTTAATGCAATGCCAGTCAAAATCCCAACAAGATTTTTGTGTGGAGCTTATTAAGCTTATTCTACAATTTATATTGAAAAGCAAAGGTCCAAAAATAAGCAACACAATCTTGAAGAACAATAAGATGAGGGGATTTACTACAGATTAAGTCTTATTATAAAGCTATTATAATTAAGACAATGTAGCATTAAACAGGGTGCATAACCTAACCAATGAAACATGAGAGCCCATATGCAGACTCATACGTATATTGAAATCTGAAATATGACAAAGGGAACACTGCTGATAAATGGATAATAAACCTTTCAATAAATCGTGTTGACACAACTGGTCATCCATGTAGATAAAAAATGAGATGGGATTTCAATATGGTGGCAGAGTAAGTGGAAGCTACACTCACCTTCTCCCAGGACCAAACTGGAATTACAACTAAATTAAAGAACAATCATCCTGAATAACTAACTGAAGACTAGCTGAAGAGAAGACATAACCAAGGATTTACAGACGGAGCCACATTGACAGTGGTTGGAAGGGTGGAGATTTGAAGAGGACTGGCTCCCAAAAGTGACACCTGATGTTCCAGAGGGATATTCAGCTTCAGGGGATTCCCCGTGAGGAGCCTGGGGCCTAAACCCCAGAATGGGCTCCCCAGCCCAGAGCACCAGAGCCAGGCAGAGGAGCCCACACAACACCCAGCTGTGAAAAGCAGTGGACTTTCTGTCCACCAGGGAGACACAGAGTCTAATGGAGACACAGGTACCCTCTTAGAGGGCCAACATTTCGTTCATACCAACTCACCCTGGACTTAAGGAGAGGGAGGGCGAGCAGAATAGTCACCTGAGAAGAGTCTGGAGTTTGTGGCTCTGGGAATGGAGCTGGGGGAACAGCTGCCAGGATCCCTGTGCTGAGTCATTCTTAAAAACTGCACTAAACCTTCTTTCTTGGGTGGAGCATGTCGCTCTGTGTGGCATAAACCTGGGGTAAACCAATTTCCCACTCTCTAGACTCCTTCTCACCTCACCCTGTGGAGCTTAGGCCCTGCTGAGGAGTCAGCTGCCTTGGACATGGGGTAGAGGTCTGGGCAGACTCAGGTGGTCTCAATGACTGAGTTTTGTGGCTTTGAGGTTGGGGCCATCCCCCCCACTTTCCCATCAACTTGTCTGGCACTTCCCCCTCATGGGAGAGTTGCTGGAAACACCTTTCATGCTTCTAGCAGATCTATCCTCTGGACTCTGACTCTGGCTCCAAAGGACCCACTCGCCCAACTCCTAGCCGCTCTGTCCTGCCTAGGTCAAGACAACTCCAGGATAGACAAAGTCATGGAGTGCTAGGGCAAGGGCCACACCCAGCATCTTCCCTGAAACCTAAAGAGAACCTCCCCCCTCACAAGTGATCCAACTCCACCGGAGGCTTTTTCAATGACTGCATCTAACAGACAGCCGGCAGGTAGAGGCAGATGGAGGCAAATCTCATCAGGGTGCCTTGGGACATTTGCTGACCTGCCCCCCAGGCCCAGTGCTGGTAAAAGCCAGCTTTGTTATGCAATTTGGTCCTTCCTGTGTGAATCCAAGCATACCAGAGGCAGGCACAAACCTTGGATTGCCTGTAGCTCCTAACAGGTTGCCTATGGCTAGACACAGACAGTATCAAAGTCCCTTCCAAGAGGCCCAGAACCAGCACACCCAGTGGCCACCTTCAGACAACCTTAGAGCAGGATCCAATAAGCTTCACAAACAGCATAACTAAGAGGAGATCTCAGCAGGCACCAAACCCTATGGAGGTGAATTCCGCTTCATGTGATCAGCACTGGCATAGCAGCTCACACACTGTGGTCGGGGCTGAGCTTCACAGTCAGCCAGCCTGAGGGTTGATCCCATGCACAAATGGGCCTATAGCAATCAAGACTGAATTACACCAGAAGGGTCCACATAATCCCTACATAAGACATTCTCAGACCCAGCTCAGGTGATCAAGGACTCTGAACCACTGGGTCCCAAAAGACACCTACTGTGTAAGGCCATCACACAAAGACTGGGAGTCATAGCAGATCCATCTAATACATAGAAACAAATACAAAAGGGAACCAAAATGGGGTGACAAAGAAATAGGCCCCAAATTTAAAAAAAAAACACAGGAGAATTCTAAAGAGAGAGAAAGAGAGAGAGAGAGAGAGAGAGAGAGAGAGAGAGAGAGAGAGAGAGAGAGAGAGAGAGAGAAACACGAAATGGAGGCAAGCAAACTTTCAGATACAGAGTTCAAATTAATGGTTATAAGGATGGTCACAGAACTTAGTGAGAAGTGCAACAGCATGAAAAAGGACATAGAAACCACGAAAAAGAACCAGTCAGAAATGAAGAATACATTTCTGACATCAAGAATACACGAAAGGCAGAAACCAGTTTGGCTCAGTGGATAGAAAAAAAAAATTAAAAAGAATGAGGATAGTTTAAGGGACTTTGGTACAACATGAAGCATAACAACATTCTCATCATAGGGTACCAGAAGGAGAAGAGAGAGAGAGCAAAACTAACCTAACCTCCCAAAGAAAAAAGACACATAAGTCCAGGAAGCAAGAAAGTCTTAAACAAGATGAACCCAAAGAGGCCCATACCAAGACACTTAATAATTAACATTTTGCTGACTATTTCAAGCCAGAACTCACTCAGGCAGCTGGCTACTTTTCTGCACGTGAATATTAAATGAAAGCATCTGAATAAATGTACTTAAATTGTACTTTGTATTGTTATATCTTATCTTTATATTAACATACATCAAAACTAAACATATTGCATATATTTTAATAAAAAAATTTTAGTATGATATATTGTATAACATTTATCTACATGCAATGGTCATGTTTCATTATGCTTTCCCTTAGAAGAACATACTTTACACATTCTAGTAGGATTTAATTAATATCTTCAGAGCATTTCACCCCAAAGCAGCAGAACATGTATTCTTTCCAAGTGCGCATGGAACATTTTCTAGATAGACCATGTTAGGACACAAAACAAGTCACAATAAATTTAATGAAGTCACAATAAATGAAGCATCTTCTCTGACCATAATGGTATAAAAAAAGAAATCAATCACAAGAAAAAAAGTCTGAAAAATACACAAAGACATGGAGGCTAATGTAACATGTTACTAAACAATGAATGGGCTGACAATGAGATCAAGGAAGAAATCAAAGGATACCTTGAAATACTAGTAAATACATTTCCCTGCCTTTTTCGGCATCTAAAGGCTGCCTGCTTTCCTTGGTTCCTGGCCTCCTTCTTCCATCGTCAAAGCCAAAAATAGACTGAATTTTTTTCGCATTGGATTACTCCATTGTTTTACTTCCACTGTCACAACTCCATTTCTGACCTCTTTTGCCTCCCTCTTCCATGTGTTAAGAGCCCTTGCGATTACTTTGGATCCCCTCAGATAACCCTGGATAAGCTTCCCATCTCAAGGTCCTTAAAAATCTCATAGACAAAGTCCCCTTTGCCAAATTAAATAACATTCACAATTTCCTGGAATGAGAACATGGACATCTTTGGAGAGCTGCTACTCTGACTACCACACATAGTGAAGTTAAATACGAAAATACCTTGCAACTCAGCAATTTTACTTTTGGACGCACATGTGTACCAGGACACATTTACAATTAGTTTTATAGCTTAATTTTACATAATAGCAAACTACCCACAGGTCCATGGATGGTGGAATAAATAAATTTTACTATGGCCATACAATTAAATATTATGCAGCATAAAAAAAATGAACTGCAATTATCCACATCAACATTAATAAATCTCAGAAAACATCAAGGAAAAAATGTTACAAAAGAAATTCATACACCATGATTCTATGGAAGTTCAAAAACAGGCAATATTTTTTAAAAAATATATTTTACTGATTTTTTACAGAGAGGAAGGGAGAGGGATTGAGCGTTAGAAACATAATGAGAGAAAAACATCAATCCCCCTACTGGGGATGTGCCCGCAACCAAGGTACATGCCCTTGACCGGAATTGAACCTGGGACCTCTCAGTCTGCAGGCCGAGGCTCTATCCACTGAGCCAAACCGGTTTTGGCAAAAACAGGCAATATTAATTACACATTATATTAAGATTATTTAGTAGTACATTTGTAGGGGGTTATAATTATAAAAACAAGCATAGGAAAGGGATGCAAAAAAGGTTACACAGGGAACTTCAAAGGATATAATTGGTGAGTACCTGACTTTTTCCTTTAGTATTTTCTTCCTTAACACATATTAAAATTATATATAGTCTTTTATGTGTGAAATTTAAATGCTAACTAAATAAATATAAAATATGCTGAATGCATGTTGTATGAAAGAAATGTAAGGAAGAAATAGCCAAACAATGTACTCTAGCTGATAGAGGAAGGAAAATCTACAAAGATGAGAGAACTCCTAGGGTAAATCAATACAGGAAGAAAAGTTCTAAATCATGAAAGAAAAAGACAGTAGAAAATACTATATACTCCTCTGCCCAAAGACCTAAGAACAACCTTCTAATAATCACATAAATAAATATGAGTCAGCTTGTAAATAACAAGGTGAACACTGTCAGGAACTACCCACAGACAGAACCCAGGTCTCCTAAAGTTTTGTTCGGCTAACAAAATTGTTGCATTTGCTTTGTTTAAATTGAATGTTCTTAGGCAAGGTAGGCAATAGTCAGTTGACTTCCATTCTTCTTATCCTTCCCTCCTTCTTCAGCATATGACATAAATATGTTATTGTGGCTGACCTCTGAAGGCACTTGAGCTTGACACCAGCTGCATCCTGACAAGTCACCCTGAAATAACTACACGAGGGACCAAGTTTATCTTCAAAGTCTTTATGAACTTTGTGATTTCAAGAGTCTCTGCTACTTCTCTCTCTTTCCCATCTTTACCCACTAACTCCTTTAACCAGGGAGTCATTTATCAGATAATTGGCAAAAATTAGTTACAGCCTTGGAAAACCATGACTGCAGCTATTTATGCTCTTCATGGCAGGACCTAGCTTGGTTTTAGTCCCTGTGCCCCAAATATCTCACACCATAACTTAGAAACAATATTTTTACCTCTCTGGAGTTTAATTTCTTTCCTGTCTATAAAATGAGCAGATTTCAATTAGGTAAACTCTGAATCTATCTCTTCTATATCTATATAAACACATTTAGGTTGAAATAAATGTTTTCAGCAAGTATAGATTCTTCCTGTTTGGGTTCAAGCAGTGTTTCCCAAACTTTTGACATATGTGTACCCCTTCTATAATTTTCATAATGCTGAGTACCCCTCGTACTCATGAGTACTATGTAGAATTAGGCACAGCTAAGCACGGTGCAGTGCCTATCCCCACCAAACTCCAGTGCAACGCGTACCCCTGGGGGTACGGCTACCACACTTTGGGAAACACTGGTAGGGGATAGGAAGGCAGGAGAATATACTGGAGAAACAGGCTGACTTGGTAATTGCAAGGGTAAAGAAAAAGAGAATCAGAGAAAGTCCCGCCACTGAGGTGGATAAAAAGTCTGAGGACAATGAAAATAAGCTTTACAGTTCGACTTATAGTTGGCCCTATTTACTTTCCACTCAGTATGGGAAAACATAAATTATGGAGAAGTTATTATTTCATGAGACGTAATGAAAATCTATCACACATCACATCATCTGTCAACTTTTATTTTTTTAAATGGCCAACTCTGCCATACTGAAGGTTTGTTCTCGGTTTAAAGAGTAATTTGAATATCACTGTACTGTCTAAAGACTTCTTAATCTAATTTGTTCCTTAAAGGAGATTTCAAACAGTGTGAACAGTAATAGCAAAAGAAAAGAAAATATCTACAGGTCAAAAACAATAAGCAGTCCACAAATAGTTACAGCCAAGGATGGATGGGGGGAGGGAGTATCCCTAAGTCCTAGATGACTTTTTAAAATACAAAACAAACAAAAAAGCTAAGAGCATGTTATTAAGGAATTTACAAGCAAGGTTCAAGGTCATTGTCCACTTTATCCTGTGGACAATGAAAAACCGTAAGAGGTTTTTAAAACAGAGCAAGGGATTTGATCAAATCTGTGTTTCTGAACAATAGTTCCGATGGCAGAGTGCATACAATATTTACAAAATAGAGCATAAAATTATGATACAGACTGATATTGTACCACAAAATATTAACATGAAAGGAGAATGAAATACGACTCACTGGAACCACAAAATAAATGTCACAAATACTACGGTATTCTTAAATTCATAGTGAGATATGCCTTGCAAATTCCTTAAGTTACTAAATAATCACTAAACTTTAAAATCGTTTTTAAACACATTCATACTACATGTGTGTACCTTTTTCAAATAAAATTAACACTTTACATAATATTTATGGGTTTTAAGGCCACAGAATTTTAAAATATTTACCTAACCATTTAGAAAGCACTTAGCATTTTAGGTATAGAAAAATATCTCACACATGAACTTATGACTTTCAAAACCTTGTATTTACCTAGTCTATCACAAACAAAATGATCTGGCTGAAACTTTCATTGTAGAATATACATACAAATAAAATGGCTTAGAAATGTAATTTGTTAAATTTGGGCCAAAGTGTCTACATAGACAACTAATTTTTTTTTAAAAACTTCCTATTCACTTCAGCTGACTCTTGGCAAATATACGACAACTTAAGTATGTCTTTCTATTAATCCACCAAGGCAAAACACAGTTAACAGTAACTAGATTTAAACTTTAAATCTCTAAATGTTTGGCAATAACAACAAAAATACCTTGATTAATAAGTGACATACATATAGCATTTATATCAACTACTGTAAATCTAATTATGAAAATCAAATGTTTTGCAAACATAAGCCATTATTTTTCAACATGGTACCTAACATAACATCCCCAAAATTAAAAATTATTCTAAGTCTACTCTCAATTTAAAAATATTTAGATTGACATGAGTTTTGTTTTTCAAAGATGTTTATAAAATTCTTCAGGAAATAAAAGTATAATAATTTTGCTATCTCAATCCAAAAATAAATTGCATATAATTTTTTAAGATTTCTATTTAAAAAATACAGAATATTTGCTCATCATTACACCTTGGAAAATACAAGTTAGTCGTATCAACATTCAACACGTAAGTAAAACTTCAAGAAGTATAATACTAACTGTGATCTTTTAGCTATACTTTTATTCATACTTTACAAAAAATATAAACCAACTAGAAGAAGTGAATCACGAACTGGAAATTATTACGGAATTCATCTTTTGAAATCCCTGGTTTGACAGGATACTGAGGTTCAGAGGCTCACTGACTTTCCCAAGATTACACAGTAGAATCAAGACCTTACTCTCAATCCCCTGCCTAGGAATCCAGAGCATTTCTCACCATATCAAATTTTACTCAATATCTTTCTGTTTCTCCTTCACTTTCTGAAACAATGAAGAGACTTCACACTTGTCACATACAAAACGTAGCACTTGGAAAATAGAAAGTATCCGTCTTTTACTTCCATAAAAGTACTGGTTTCCTTTTCATTTCTTTAACATAATATACATCCAAACAAAACCAGAGACTCACTGTTAAACTTCATGAATAAGCATAAATAAAAATTCTTATTACGATCTCTGTTAAATTAAAAATATGTAGTAACATTTAGTAATGCCAAAATTGTATTATTTTATGACACTGAACATTAAGTAACAATATAGGTACTCTTAGCATATATTTAAGACCCCAAAACTGTTCCTTTTCATAGTGGAATGTGAATAAGGGTTTTCTGCGTTAAGGTATGACCTTTTTAAAAAATAGATTAATAAACTTTTAAAATGTATTTTTCTTGTTAATATCTCCCATTTCCCCCCTCCTCCCAACATCCCCATGTCCGTGTCCATGGGCTATGCAAATAAGTATAATGTATGACCTTTTTAAAAGCACAAATTGTGTCTGCTTCTAATACAAATAATAAATGAAGCTACCTAGAATAATAACACTGCTCTCGATTACAGGTTGAAAAAGGTTACTGTGATGGAAAAAGCACCAGACTAGGATTAAGAAAACGAAGAATTTTCCATTTACAGCACATCCACAATTGATTACACCAGTGGTCCGCAAACTGTGGCTTGTGAGCCACATGTGGCTCTTTGGCCCCTTGAGTTTTTAGCAAAGGCCAGTTTAGGAATACCCTAATTAAGTTAATAACAATGTACCTACCTATATAGTTTAAATTTTAAAAATCTGGCTCTCAAAAGAAATTTCAATCATTGTATGTTGATATTTGGCTCTGTTGACTAGTGAATTTGCAGACCACTGGTCAGATTACAGTAAAGTTCGTTAAACTGTAATGCTGTTAAATTTGGGAAACTTATCTACAAATGTGATTAGACTATGCTAAAACATTTTTCCGGTGTCTATTCACATATAGTCAACTGTTAAATGGCATGCCGTTCCAAGAAAACAGCTGATATTATTTTGCTCTACAGTTAATATCACAACTTTTCTTCTAATACAGATTTTTCTAAGCTCTATATCACTGGCAGTAAAATAAGAAAATAAAAGGCATGACATTTTTTAACAATTTTTTTTTCAAGTACTAGTATTTGGCCAAATAATTACAGACCACAAAAGCAGCCTAAAAAAAAAAGTTTCAAGAAGCAAAGTATGGTGTCATTGGAGCACTACAGAATTAGTGTTGAACACGTCATCAAACAGTTATACTGGGTCCCAATGTAAAACATATTACCAATCAGAAAGTCTGAAAACCAATGCTATAAATTCCTACTTTCCTACATAAGAGCTCTACACTCACCCTTTTCGTTGCTTAGAACATGACAATTAAAACTGAGAAATCTAGGTTCAAATCCCAGCACTGCCACTTGCTAGATGTGTGAAGTTAGGTAATCTCTCAAAAACTCATAAGGCTCATCTCCACATTGAGGTAATGTCACCACCATACAGGACTCGTGTACATATATAAAAAAATATATGTAAAGCATTTTGCACTTACAAATATTTGAGAAAATATATGTAAAGCATTTGCTATCAGGGAGGAGCTATACTTGTTGAATTTCCTGGTGATGTAGGACAGGTAAGATTTCCCAAGGCTATATGGAAGCTGGTTCCATGATGATGGTTTCAATTCCTTTTAAAAGACAAAAACATGTAAACCTACTGGACATGCTTTTGGCATCTTTCCAGACATAAGTTTAAAGGTTAAATTGTTACAACATTCTCTTCATTATGCAACAAATACACACCACCATGAGTTAGTCTGTAAAACATTATATTAGCCTATACCGCTGGAATTTGGGTTAGTGGGGATCTCTTCAAAATGATTCCCAACAGTCTTTCATCTACTAACAAGTCTCAGTTCCAAAGTTCATCAAGGTTTCTAAGATCTCAAATTCCCTCTCTCTCTCTCTCTCTCTCTCTCTCTCTCTCTCTCTCTCTCTCTCTCTCTCTCTCATATCCAAAGTAATAAAATCACACTGCTTAAAAGTAATGTCTATGAATGCTACCTTTGGGGAGACATCACACTCATAACAGCAACAGATTAACGGCACCAAAATGACGTCCATCGGAGCATGCCAAAGTGGGAGTAGCCCATCTATCACACCTCAAATAATCCATCCTTCTAATAACTCATCTATTGCATAAACAAAGTACTTTAAAGGTGCAATATAGTCTACTTCACCAAAAGGCACGTCTGTATGTCTAAAAAAAACCTCCTGTATTTTAGGACTCCTTTGCAGACTAAAACTTTTTCTTTCCCCCACCCTAGAAGTTAACATGCTTTCAAAAAATTCAACTCGGGAACTGAAGCGACAGAACCGCACTCACTTCCCTTCGCAAAACCTTGCTCTCTGCGAACCTACCTGCTCCCTGGAGATGCAAGGCAGCGAGGGTCTCCGGAACATCTTGCCGCTGCCCGGGTACGCGGCCGCCGTCTCCCCGAACGACACGCAGCTGGACCGCCGGCGGGGTCTGATCACAGGCACTTTCTCCTCCGCGGCCCCGGATAAGCGGGGCGGGTGGAGAGCTTCCCTGAGGTGAAAGAAGTGCTCCCACCCCAGGGCCAGCAGGCAGCCCGCGCCGCCGGCCAGGCAGGACAGCAGCGGCCGGAGGGCTGCGGGCAGCGGCCCGAGGCTGGAGAAGGAGACCCACCAGACGAAGCTGGAGAGCAGCAGCACCAGGATGCTGTGCCGGAGCCCGAGCCGCTGCGCGAGGGCCAGCGAGCCCACGCAGCTCAGCACCAAGAGCAACCTGCCCGCCGCCGCCGCCGCGGGGGGCGTGGACGGGGTCGCGGCGTCTCCGTCCCACAGCCAGGACCCCCACGGCCACACCAGGTCCCCCAGGTAACAGCAGGCGGGCAGCGCCAGCAGCCAGCAGGAGCCGCCGCCTGCGCCCCGCTCCGGGCCGGGGCCCCGCCGGGCGCGGGCCAGGAAGCAGGTGAGGAAGAAGAAGGCACAGGCGATGCTGAAGAGGGGGCTGAGGCTGAGCGCCCCGACGCTCAGCAGGCTCCGCAGGCGGGCGGCGCCGCCGGCAGCCCAGCTCTCGGGCGCCGCACGGAGCAGCAGCGCGAGGACAAAGGCGGCCAGGGCGCCCAGCGCGAGGCGCGCCCGGCAGAAGGGGGAGCCGCCGCGCCGCGGCTCCTCGGGGGAGGCCGGCGGCGGCGGCGGCAGCAGCAGCTCCACGTTGCAGAAGCGGCAGAGGTGGAACCAGAAGCCGCGCGGGGGGTCCTGCCGCAGGGGGCTCACGCTGCTCTTCACGTAGCCGTTCCGCAGGCTCTCGGGGGGCGAGCCGGCCCCGTCCGGCGGCGAAGGCGAAGGCGGCGGGTAGCGCATGGCTTTGGCGTCTCGCTCGTCCCTCCTCATGGTCGGACCCGGAGTGGCTGCGGGCTCCGCACGCTCGGCTGGGACTCACAGGGGCCGCAGGCGCTCTCTCGCTCCTTTAGTCCCCGCGCCCGGGGCTGCCCTCCCGCCCCCTGCGCTCAGGAGCGCGTCAGGGCTGCGCCCGCCGCCGCCGCGGCCCGGGGTCCACGCCTCGCGGGCGGAGGGGCGGCGGGGTCCGGGACATGCTGGCCGTGGAGAGGGGCGGAAGGGCTACTCCTTTCCCGCAGGCAATGGAGACGCGAAGTCTCCTCCCAACTCCCGCGGCTGCAACAGTTAACTCACGGCCTCAGCCTGGTCCGTTGGGCGCGCGAGCGAGCGGCGGGCGGGGCGGGCGCTCCTCCCCCGCGGCGGCCCCGGCCCGGCGCGCGCCCCGCCCGCCGCCCTCCCGCGCGCGCCCGCTGCTCCCTGTCCCGCCGCCGCCGCCTGCCAGCCCGGCGCCCGCCGCGGGCCGGGGGGCCCCGCGGACTTAGGTCCTGGGACGGGGGAGGGGCAGGGCAGGGCTGGGGGGCATGAGTGGGGTGCTCCTCGGGTGGAAGGGGGCGAGCCCACCATCCTGGGACCACGGGCACGCAGGTTCCCTTTGGTTGGGGGTAAAGTCATAGACATCGAGCTTAGCAGCTCCCGCTCGTCTGCACCGGGGTGTCGGGGAAGGACGGAGTTTGTGGAAATCGAGTTGAAGGGAGTGGCTTCGGGCGGCTCCTAACCTCCTCCCGGTTCAGGAGGGGCCCTGGAGCTGCCCCAGCAGGGCTGCGACCTGGGAAAGGACCAGCAGCCACCGCTGTGGTGGGGGGCAGGGCGATGGAACCCCAAGCCCTGTGGCTGGGTCTGTCCTCCGCGGCAATGTGGGCCGCACAGCAGAGGCCTGGGGTCCGAGCAGCGGCTGTTAGGGAGGAGCACGTGGAGAGTTCTCTGGGAGCATCCAAGTCGATATTGTCAAGCTTGTCTTCACAGGCAGGGAACTAGCCTCCCATCCTCCACTTCGCACCCTTGCCACCCATACCCGCTCGTCCACATCTGTATCCCACATTTCAGTAAGCATAGACAAGTTATGCTGTCGCAAAGTTATTTCCACATGGAAGGCCTTTTCACTGTAACAGCGTGTTCTGGAGAGGGGGCAGGGACGGATTAGGAGACCTTCCCAAGACCATTGCCCAGTTTGGATCGGTGCCAAGGAAGAAGCCGAATAAGAAGCGATCTGTGAATTACTAGTGACATTAAGTCACATGTAGGAAATATTTATTTGAAAGAGGGCAGAGCTTTGCTGAACTAGAGGGACTGCTCTGGAATCTAACCAATCATAACTGTCTTAGCGAACTGTTTCCCTCCACCGAAACTCCCTTCAACCTCCTGACAGGGCTACATTTCTCAAAGAGCTAATCCCACATTTTTCCAGTGAGATGAGAAACGTTACTGTGTGGTAAATCCCACGAACAGGCCCATTTTTTCACCAATTAATCTTTGCCCGCAGCCATGACCTAAAAAACAGACCATTTTCGTGTATGGTCATAGTTCACATACATAGCAGAAATCACTGAGAAATTAGCATAAGAATTTGACCAAGATGGATAAAGACCACAATTCCTGTTTCTTTCCTGTCTCTTGGATAAAGGAAAAAAAAAATTTTTTTTTTGAGTTTTCAAATTGACTATCAAATGTTTGTCCTAAAAGATAAAAATCTAAGGTGGTCTTTTTTTCACCATGATTATTTAAAATAATAATAATAATAATCTTATTTTAACAGAACTCAGCAAATATTTTTTAAATGATGTGCACAGAACTCATCATTACTATTAAGTAGGAAACTTAATGGATATATTTGAGCCTATACAAAAGGGCATGAGAAAAATTGCACTAGCATTACTGAATTTGCTCACTAAATTCCCATAGGAAATAACAAATTGATTTGGAAATTAGAATAAATCAAGATTAAAGTTGTGTGTGTGTTTTGTGGGTTTCTTGTTTTGTTTTGTTTGTTTTGTTTTTTTCCAAACTCTGGATTGTCATCTGAGGTAAGATAGACATGGTTTGTAATTCCGTAGGTTCTAGTCCTGGCCCAGTCAGCCATTTATGTCTTGTCGTGAAGCAAGTCACATAGCTTTAATAGGCCTCATTCTTCTCAGCTGTAAAATGAAACAATTTAATGTGATGACCTTTACAGTCCATTCCAGTCTTGAAAAGCTATGGTTTTTGAACACAGGGGTGCATATATTCTTTCCAGTTAGTATTTTGGGTTTCTTTGGATATATGCCCAGAAGTGGAATTGCTGGGTCATAAGGCTGTTCCATATTTAAGTTTTTGAGGAAATTCCATATTGTTTTCCATAGTGACTGCACCAATCTACATTCCCACCAACAGAGTTCCCTTTTCTCCACATCCTCACAAACACTTGCTGTTTGTTGATTTATTGATAATAGCCCCTCTGACAAGTGTGAGATGATATCTCATTGTGGTTTTAATTTGGGTTTCTCTGATGATTAGTGACATTGTGCATCTTTTCATATGTCTGTTGGCCATCTGTATGTCCTCTTTGGGGAAGTATTTATTCACGTCCTCTGCCCAATTTTTAAAATAGATTTTTTGGTTTTGAGTTGTCTGAATTCTTTATAAGTTTTGGATAGTAACTCCTTATAGGATATATTATTGGCAGATATCTCCTTCCATTCAGTAGGTTGTCTTTTCGTTTTATTAATGGTTTCCTTTGCTGTGCAAAACTTTTTAGTTTGATATAATCTCTATGTTCACTGCAGCATTATTTACAAGAGGCAAGATATGAAATCAAACTAAGTGACTGTCAATAGATGAGTGGATAAAACAGTTGTGATACATACATATACAACTCAGCCATAAAAAAGAATGAAGTCTTATCATTTGTAACATGGAGGACCTAGAAAGAGTTATACTAAGTAAAATAAGTCAAATGGAGAAAGATAAATACCGCATAATCTCACTATGTATAAAATCTAAAGAACAAAATAAGTGAACAAAAAACAGAAACAGACTTACAGATGCAGATAATAAACTGATGATTGCCAGTGTAGATGGGAATTTGGGGGCTGGGTGAAAAAAGTGAAGGCATTAAGAAGTACAAATTGGTAGTAACAAAACAGTCACAGGAATTAAAGTACAGCATAGGGAATAGAGCCAATAATATTGTGGGTACTTGAATTATTGTGGGGATCGGTCATTTTGTACATTAATAATTGTCTAACCACTATGTTACACATCTAAAACTAATATAAAATACTGAATATTTAAAAAATGGTTCCTGTATGTCCAAAATATAGAGGTAGGCAAAAGTAGGTTAATAATAATAAATAGTACATTCATTAATAATACAAGAATAAACTCTCTTGCAAACAGCTGTAAACCTACTTTTGCCAGGCACTGTGTATAGGCATCCTTCAGATTCATGTTTCAGATTGCCAAGAGCAATCTTTGAATTATTTGTACCACTGAACTAAAGCAAACTCACAGTGTTGACAAATAAAAATAAAAGGATTTACATCAAAGGACTGTTATCTGGAAAATAAAATGTAAAGCCCTCTTCATACTTTCCGGATCTCCCTTAGCCTTCTTTCCACTGTCTTCCCAGGTCTTGATAAAAGCCCAATCCTCTTAATAACCTCTAGCTGGAGTGCCTCTCGCTGAGCACTAACTCCAGCACCTGAGAGGATTCTAAAATAAAATGTAAGGACGTGACCGAAGAGCATTGGTTTACTTAACTAAAAATATGCACAAAAAGAATGAGCTAGCTATGTTTATAGCAACTCCCTTCTCTGTTTACAATCTTTGTCAAAGATTATTAGTAGGCTGCATTTCTTAGAGTTCAGATTAGTTAATGATTCTTTTGCCAGATTTAAACAACCAATAGAATTACTTAGCTCTTGTCTTTAGGTTTGAGAATATAGGACCATTGTCTGTTGTGGGGGGAAAAAAAGACCTAAAATCACAGAGATACTTTTGACTTTTCTCAGCACTCTCTGCCCCAGCCTTTTACCTGACTTTGCCTGTCCTCACATTTTGTTCTCTCCACTAGAATCATTCTCCCAGTTAGATGATCCAAGACAGGAAATCCTAGTGTTTACCACCCAGCTCCAGAGACATTCTGGTGCAGTGCAACCCTCTGTGTATTCCTATGCTACAATGACGGGGTCCTTGCCCTCCAGCTCTAAAGACCCCGTTTCCCCATGTGCCTGAGTTGGTAGCATGAAAATTTTGTTTTGTTCTCCATTTTAGGCGCCCACACCAATAAGCTGGCATATTAGTTCTAGTCTTGGAAGAACTAAAACCTAGGTCTTTCCAGTCTTAGGGCCAAAAGCTCTGCCCCTAAACACTAGACTAGGCTAAGGACCTCACTGACAGACATCCTAGATGCCACTGCCTGCCCACATGTCTAACCTTACAAGCACCAGTTGAGATGTCCTGTTACTGGGCTCAACCCAACTGTGAAAACACTCACTTCTTCATCTGTGACCTGAGACCCCTGTTGCTCATCGTTGCTGAATTGGAAGTTACCCTCTTTGTGAATTCTCTTGTTCTCTTCTTGAATATTCATCCACAGGAAGCTGACATAACAAATGGGCCTCAGATTAGGTCTCAGAACCCTCCCCACCCCACATGCCATGTAAAAAAACCCCATCCTTTTACTTATGGTTTTAACATTTTTCAGAAGATGGAGATATTTTCTAACTCTAAAATCCATACATAAAGAAAATCCATGTTTGGAACAGTATTCCCAGGAATTCCCTTCCAAAATTAAATATTTTTGAATGGATCAGAGCAGCTGCACCTGTGGTAACTCAATTATAGTTATCATGGAATACACGTGGGAATGGATGGTACGGGGGGGCAGGGGGGGTGTTGGAGGAGGGGTAGGCCTCGACCCCATCATTATCACTGACCCTAGATCAAACAACTGACTCCTCAGGATGGTTTATGGAGCAGCCTCTACAGCTTTGCTCAGAGACGTTGAAAAGCGGGAAATAATAGTTACCAGTTTTTTGTTTTGTTTTGTTTTTTAATATATTTTATTGATTTTACACAGAGAGGAATTGAGAGGGACAGAGAGTTAGAAACGTCGATGAGAGAGAAACATCGACCAGCTGCCTCTTGCACACTCCCCACTGGGGATGTGCCCGCAACCAACGTACATGACTGGAATCGAACCCAGGACCTTCCAGTCCGCAGGCAGACGCTCTATCCACTGAGCCGGTCCCAGCAATAGTTACCAATTTTTAAGAGCTTTTTATTACTGTTTCCATCCTGCACAGTCACCTCTCAACCATGGTTTTCAGATATTCTTCAAAAGAAATATGCAAATAAAAGCAAACTGCTCTTATTGAAGTGGAAGTGTCTGGGGCCAGGTCTCTGACACCTTCTCCTTTGACCTGAAGCCCCTCTTTGGAACTCTTGGGCACAAAGAAAAGGGGAGAGGGAGAAAAAAAGGAAAAGAATTTAAATTTCTAAAAATTGAGCATAAAAAGTGGATTTGAATTGGGTTTGTAAAAATGCTTAGAACTGAGTGCTTTCTCTAAAGTAGCTTTTTCAGAATTCAGTAATAAAGCAGCCTTGATTTCTTAGAGATAATGATTTAAAGCAGTCTGACAAATTCTAAATATAAAAGTTTAAGGAATGGCCAATAAATTCACCAGTATCACTGAGATTTCAAATTCCTAAAGCTAGAGCTTTCCCTAAGATAAATGGAAACCTAAAAAGGTTTTAAAAGAAGGAAAGAGTTAACATTTTCAATCTCACATTTAAAAATAAAAACAGCCCTGGCTGGTGTTGCTAAGTGGTTACAACCTCTCTCTCTCTCTCTCTCTCTCTCTCTCTCTCTCTCTCTCTCTCTCTCCCTCCCTCCCTCCCTCTCTCTCTCTCATCTATCTCTCTTTATTCTCCCTCCCTCCCTCTCCCCAATCCCCCCACCTCAAAGAGTCTCAGAGTTTGATTTCTGGGCAAGGGCATATACCTGGGTTGCAGGTCAATCTCCACCCCATAGGGGCTCCTTAGGGAGGTAACAAATCAATGTGTCGCTCTCACATAGATGTTTCTCTCCCTCTCTCTCTCCCTCCCTCGGTTCCACTCTCTAAGAAGCAATGGAAAAAAATATCCTCTATCCTTGAGTGAGGATTAATTTAAAAAATTTTTAAAAACAACAACTGATTGGTTTTTTTCTATGGAAAGGATCCGTCTGGTTCAGGTGCGCAAACAAAACATTTCTTTTTCGGCTAGCACTCATCTCAGAATCTGAACCCCACTTTGACTCACTGTTTAGTTCATCTCAACAATATTTATTGAGTGCTCACTATGTGCAGAGCACTGTGTGAGATGCCGCTTAGAACATTAAAAAACTATGAAGTTCTTTAGAACTAACTTCCTTAGCTGCAGCTTTATGTAGGAATGCACAAAGAGCATAGGGAATATTTGGAAAAAAAAAAAAAAAAAACCTGTGGGGAACAGTGCTTTCAGACCTACTAAAGAAGAATTATTCTTTTCCTATCTTCCCACTGTGTGGTTCTCTCAGCTTGTTTTCATAATTTGTTTCTCCTCTACCAATTCCAGTTCTCTCCCCTGTGTCTGACTGGATGGCTGTCTTCCTGTCTCTCCTCTTCCCGCCTTCTCCCTTTCATCTCTGTGTTTAATTCCCTCATTTTTACTTCCTTGGTATGTACCACTCCCCTCCACCAACATTTAATATCTCTCTCTCTTAGTGAATGTGTTCATTATTTCAGTGTTTATTAAGTGCTTGGCACTGTGCTGGCTGACAAGGATACAATGATGAAAGGTATGGTCCCTTCCTTTCAGGGTTCATAATGAAAGCTGGAAAAGTAAAAATACTACTAGTGCCCAGAGTGATAGGAACTGTGATGTAGAAGCAAGTAAACTCAGTGTACTCTGGGAGCTCAGAGGAGGGACCCCTAACCCAGACCAGAGTGGGAATATCAGGTACCCAGTAGTGCTCTTGAGAAAGAGTTCTGGGCTTGATATTAAAAGATAAGTTGAATTTACCTAAATAAAGTAAGGAGAAAAGATAATCTGGACAAAGGAAGCAAGCAAGTGTAAAAATCTAGAGGAATGCAATTATGGTGCATTTGGATAATTTCAAGTGTCCTGTGGCTGGCTCATAAAGCATGAAGGGCCAAGAACAAAAGTATGAGGTATGAGAAGGCCAGAGTCATGGTGTGGTGTTAATTAATATAGAACTGGAGTTTATTGTTACTATTAATTAGGTAAAGGTGGATGTTGGTATCAGATTTCTTTATTTGCATGGCTACCTCATCAATATGCACTTCAAACACAAGAATTCTGCCTTATTCAATCTTAGCTCAGTCTCCATGCTATGCTTAGCACAATATTCAGTTAGTGCTAAAAATTTTCTTGTTTGTATTTATCAAAAATTGCTTAATAATTCAGGATTTTTAGTTGTATGTCATTTCATTTTGTTATTTAATCAAGGAATTTTAATAGAAACTCTTAATATATAACTTAGTACAAAAATTTCCAGATTGTTATTGAAAAATATTTTTCTTAATATCCATTTACACAAAATCAGTAAAAGAACACTTTCTCTTAGATTGACAGAAAACATTATACATAAAATAAATGTTTAAGAGATGTGTGAATGAGCTTTTTTAAACTCAAGTGATGGCACCTGGATTTCTTTTGCTATGAAAGAGTATATTCTACTACTTTAAGAATTTTCCTTTTTATATTTCTAGCTGTCAGACAACAGTTGTATCTGTACCACAAATCCTCCATATTTTTTAAAAAACACACAAGCAGGTAAAAGTATTAAATCTTTAACTACTGATCTGAAAAATCCTGGATTTTTCGTATTAAACCTGAACCTTGAACAATAAACAGCAATGCAAACTCTTTCCAAGTTTTCCTGTTCCCTCCATAGACAAGCAGTAGTTTCTTCAGCTCTGGCTACCCTAGCAGATCTGAAGGATCACAGCCATGACGGTGGCAGCCTACCGTTGACACTGAACTTGCGGTTAATTGTGGAGTTCTGCCACAAAACCACCTCACTACCACAAGCTGGATTCTTGCCCAGGAGAACGACAAACTGCCAGGCCAACCAATATACAGAAGGCAGCAAGAGCAAACTGCCTTTTACCCCAGACAGCAGTCATTTCTGGATTCCAAATAGAGCCAGAAGCAGAGAATACCAAAGAAAAATTTAGAAGTATGCTCTCTCCACTAAACCTAGTTCAAATGTATTCACATTGTTTTACATGACAAGCTCAAAAATATTCACCCATTATCTGACATCATCAATGAAGTGTGAGAGTATTCATTAGGAAAATTTCAAAATGAGCATTGAGATTGGACATAAAATTATAGTTTTACTAGAGGCCTGGTGCACGGGTGGGATCCAACTGCCCTGCCCCAATGCGGGGCTGGGGGTGGGGGAGGGGGCAGGAGAGGAAGCATGGGCAGTTGGCAAGCTGGCCCCGCCCCCTGGCCAAACTCCTGGTTGAACTCCCTGTCGGAACTCCTGGGTCCAGGGGACAATTTGCATATTAGCCTTTTATTATACTAGGGTATAGGATTGTTAATTATTAAGTGACCATAGCCATCTGCCTATGATCATTGCAAATAGGAGCAAATAATGTGTCTTTGTGTGGGTTACTGAGCTGCACACAGCAGCAAGGCAGCTCTGGGAACTTTGAAAGGCAGAGCAGCATGCTGGGAAGGAAGGAAACTTTAGCATCAGTCAGATCTGGTTACCCTTTGTAGCTGTGTGACCTTGGAGATTACTTAATGTCTCATGTTACCTACCTCATCTACAAAATGGGGATAACCATGTCCACCTCATAGAGTCATTGTTATGAATTAAATTAAACTAATATGACTTAGCAATGACTAGATACTCAGTAAATGTAAATTTGATTCATTCTTCTTACACCCTATCCTCTTCCTTATCCCTCACCAACCTATCAGGACTTTCCAGGATCCTATCACTTCTGAGTTTGCCAAAAAGATTCCCCAGGTTACATCATTTGTTCAATTTGGTTTCAAGTCTTGCTTTCAATGACATTTTGTTCAACTAAGCTTTTGTCTTCTTATCTATGCAATCAAATAAAACAGGTAAATTAGCAGCTCTCAACACAAGGCAAGTGCTACAAAGATTTTAATGCATACTGTAAATGCAAAAAAAATACATTAATTTTTAAAGTAAGGGCTTCATGTTAGTATCATAGTTTTGTGGGTCTATGTATCTTATGTCTCATTTTGCTGAAAAGATGTTGATTTAGGGCCTATATGTGGTCACTTGGAGTAACAGAAGAAAAAAAAATCAAACCTTAACAACCAATTCTGTCCATAATGGCATTAAACATAGTGAAGACAAGAAAACATCTATGCTTAAAAAATTTATTCATTCATTCACTATGTGCCAACCATTGCCCTAGATACTAAAAGTACAAATATGAATAAGATATAGTCCCTGCCCTCAGTTTGGTGGGGGAAAATATGTAAACAAGTGTAGCACAGTATGAAATGCTCAAATATAGCTCTGACCAAGTATACTGGTGAGACAAAGAGAAGTTCACAGATGAAGGATGCTAGCCTGAGTATTAAAAAATAAATAGGGGCTTCCAAGTAGACAAGAAGGTAGAGCATTCCAGACAGGGAACAGTATTTGCAAAGACACAGAGACATAAAATAGCGTGGGCATTTCAGGAACTGACTTGGGATGTAGGGAAAAGGAGAATAGAGAAATGAGGCTGGATGCATGGGTGTATATCAAATCATGGGGAGCCCCTGTAAGCTGTCCTGGAGAGTCTGGAATTTATTCTGTAAGTGATAAGGGACTATTAAAAATTTTTAATCAGGGAGAAGGTATAGTCCTTTTTTTTTTTTGGCATGCTTAATTTTAATGTGCATTTAAATCTCAATGCTGATACTGCATAAAGAATGGTTTGGAAGAATGTGAAACCAAAGCCAGGAAAACCATTTAAGAAATCTTAATCACAGGCCAGATGAAGCTAAACTTCTGTAAGACAGGGCAGTAAGTCTGGAAAGGAAGAATTTAATTACTAGAACTTTCTGATCAATTCCACAGAGGGGAAGGGGAGTGCAAAGAGAGTTCCCTATGTCTAGCTTAGGGACTAGAATATTTTATAGTTATTATCCAAGATAAGAAGTACTAGAGAATTCACAGAGTAAAGACCATGGGTTTCATTATGAACAGGTTGAATCCAAGTTGAGATGTTTCTGGGTAGTTGGATATACAAGTGTGAAGTTCAAGAGAGCAGTCTGGGCTACAGACATAGTTTGGAGACCTGTGGTGGAACCCTGGGAGGAAAATGAGACATTCTCCAGGAGAGTACATAGTGTGAAAAGAGAAGAAGATCAATGTCTGTACTTTGAGGAACGTTAACATATGAGACAAGGAACAAAGAATTGCTCAAAAGGATGACTGTAAAGGAAGTGGCAATGCTAGAAAGAGAATCAGGCAAGAATGGTGTTACGTACCAAAGTAGGGAAGTTTCAAGAAGGAGGACAAAAAAGCACAATGCAACATCCTAAAAAGAAGAGAACAGGAAAGTGTCCACGTCATTGTCAATCTCACGTGGAACAGTGGCTGTGGTGGAAGCAGAAGCCAGGTTGCAGTGGATTGAGGAATGAGTTAATATTTATGTTGACATTAAGAAAGATTTCATTCTAGAAAATCTAGTCAGGAAAAAGCTGTACCTTTAGTCAGATCGGTTTCTTTGTTCATTTTAGCGAAAGAACATAAATAGCTTACTGATACAATATAAAGATCACACACACACATTTTCTCCTGTATAAAGAAATAAAACTGACTCCCCTTAACAGAAGACCTATTTATATTTTTGTAGATAGGAATTATAAACTAGCACTTATTTTGTATTCATAGTAGTGTCCAATAAAAAAAGGGATAAGAAGACAGGTTATTTAGAAAAAAATGCTATTATATTTTGTATAATAAACAAATATCTGACATAGCTCTGGGAGATTTTTTAACTAAGCACCAGCTTCATTAAGTAGTGCAATAAAAATAAAAAGGTAGTGCAATCTTACTCTGGTTCTTTTTCCCCCCCTTGTATTTCCTTTGAAGTCAATGAGGAATCATTATGAAAAAACTTGGATGATAAGATCTTTTAAATGGTCTTAACATTTTTTATTTAATATAATGATATTTTTATCAGCCCTGGAAATAGTAAACAGGCCAGTAGCTCTAATGAAAAAGCAAGGTGTAGATTTGTATGTTTAGAGAAATTTTTTAACTATCTGTTCAGCTTTCAGACAAAAGCAAGTGTTTTTAATGTCCTTTTCCTGCTAAATAACTAGGATTCATGAAGTGCAGCAGTTAGCCTAACATCAGCCTTCACTAGAATTATGCTTGGACGGTTCCCAGTGACAACTCTCTAGCCTGGTTTGGTGCTTTGGTAACTATATTAAAGGTAAGTGCAAACTGTGAAAAATAACAAGAACCCTTATATAAATTCAAGATTTTAATACTGTCTTTTGGGACTGTGTAATCATGCTTCAAAGGATGACTAACATCCACTCTAATATGGACAAGACTTTAAACCAATGAAAACTATGTGTGTTTTTTTAAACAGTAAACCTGGCGGTATGGCTGATTTTATTCCTTCCTTTGCGATCCCTCCTTTTCACAGGTGAAAAGGTTTATATCAGATTTCCTCTCATTATAACCTCTCAAATGTTGTCTGGACCAGTAACCCACTCTCTCTAAACAAATACCAGCCAACCAGGAAACCATGAAGTTTTATTGTGCTATAAAATAGACCAGACATTTCCAAACCTTCATAGGAATGAACCTGACTAAATCTTTACTAAAAATAATTTCAAAATAAACTGTAGGCTCCAAGTTTCTCCAACAATCAAAATTCCTCTTCCTTCATCAACCTCATTCTCAAGCTCTTGACTCTTTCAGAACTATGTCATAAGCCGTTTCTCTGGCCAAAATTCATAGTAAGAATTAAAGAGTCCACTTCGATTTGATTACTGGGATATAAGACTCAATAAAAATGCTGGCTTCATTCCTTGCAGACATTTACATTTATCAAAATTCTATTTCCAATTTTCCTGTATACTACCAGTCCCTAAATCGTGAGCTACTTCTTGCAGTATATCAGGAGTATAGAATGAATTTGTCAAAGAATTAAGTCAGAACTTCAGCTTGAGAAAATAGATTTCCTGTGATTCAATTTGGCAAATATTTGTTTAAGCTCTGTTCTAGGTACCCTTAAGGAATGCATGTTGAATGCATGGGTAAGTGTTGCACATGTGTATGTAGCATGTGTGTATGTGTTTGGGGATGGATTACTTGTCAAAGGCCAGCAGGGAGAAAGACACACACAACTAACTATGATGCAAAATGGAATATAACAAGAGATAGCTAGATTGTAATGGGGATCTGGAAAGGTGACATGAAGTAGGTAGGACTTAGGGTCCATCTTAACCCTGGCCAATGTGACTTAGTTGGTTGAATGTCATCACATGCACCAAAAGATCACTGTTTTGATTCCTGATCAGGGCACATGCCCAGGTTGTGGGTTTGGTCACCCATTGGGGTATGTATGGGAGGCATCGATGTTTCTCTCCCTCTCCCTCTCCCTTCTTCTCTCTCTAAAAAGACAATAAAAGCATATATATTTTTAAAAGTCCATCTTAAAGGATGAATAGAATTTAAAGATGATAAATGCTTTCTTTCATTTCAAGAAAGAAAATAAAAGAACATAAAGTGAGGAAAGTGTTCATGGGACTTGTTTATCAGAACATGAATGATAAATGTTACATTATGATCATATAAGATCCTCTAATCCTCTATGTTTAATCCTCACAAAAATATGAAAGTAGAAATTGGGGCATGAAGAGATTACATAATTTGTCAAAGATTACACATCCAGTAATTGGTGGAGCCAGGATTTACCCAGGTAGTGTGACTCCAAATCTTCTATGTGCTTTCCATTGTGTAAGCCATTATTAAACTTCAGTACGCAAAATTCAGTTAGGTAACTTTTACCAAATGGTAAAATGCAGACTGCAGAACCCCAACCCCCAACATTCTGATTTAGTTCACCCCATATGGGACTGAGCAATCTGCATTTCTACCATGCAATCCTGATGCAGGAGGTCTGGAATCCTGATGCAGGCAGGACAGGGCAGTATTTAGTAGGACCTAGAATGACCTTGAACATATTTGCTGATTAATGTTACATATTGAATTTTGTTCCCCTAAAATTCATATGACAAAATCCTATATCCCAAAAGGATTTAATTGTATTTGCAGATAGGCCTTTAGAGAGGTAATTAAGGTTAAATGAGGTCAAAAGGGTGGGCCCTGATCTGAAATGACTGGTGTTTTTATAAGAAGAGGAAGATTCTCCTGGAATGTGCCTGCACAGAGAACAAGTCATGACAGAATATGGCAAAAAGATGGCCACCTGCAAGCCAAGGAGGGAGGCCTCAGGAGAATCAACCCTGCCAGCACCTTGATCTTGGACTTACAACTCCCAGAACTGTGTTAAGTCACCCAGTCTGTGGTATTTTCTTATTATAAAAATATATTTTATTGATTTTTTTACAGAGAGGAAGGGAGAGAGATAGAGAGCTAGAAACATCGATGAGAAACACATCAATCAGCTGCCTCCTGGACACCCCCTACTGGGGATGTGCCCACAACCAAGGTACATGCCCTTGACCAGAATCAAACCCGGGACCTTTCAGTCTGCAGGCTGATGCTCAAACCGGTTTTGGCGGTATTTTCTTATAGTAGACCTAGCAGACTAATACAATGAGTTAAATTAACTTCCTGATTCTCTTAAATCACATACATCTTCATATATCCGAAGCTATGCCAAAGAAATTCCCTAATTATCATCACTATCATGAAAGCTCACATCTATTGTACATGACATCTTATAATTTACAAAGTCTTTTTACATGCTCTCTTGCATCAACCTCTGAGGTAAGCAACACTCACTAAGGTAATAGAACTTGTCCAGGTTTCTGACAAGTTGGAGGGTTGAAGCCAGCTCTTCTGATCCCAAATCTTAAGCGTACTTTTCCTACAGCACACATACCATAAAGTATTAATATAGTTATTATTTAAAACATCCATCTGGGCAAATGTGCTTTTTTTAGCTCTAGAGAGTAAACACCTCTACCCCTATTTTCTTTTCTTTCTTTTTTTAACCCCTATTTTCTAGTTAAGATATGGCTCAGGGATTCAAAAGATGTACCCAAACGTTAATAGCAAAGATCAGATCAGAATACTATACAAGATTCCTAATATCCGGTTTCATACCAAACAATTGACTAGACAATAATAAAATTCTCCCATTTATATAGATTGAGATTATGCTTTGAGTTAGGGCACACATAAAAAAAATAAATATTTTTATTGATTTCAAAGAGGGAGAGGGAGAGAGAAATAGAAACAGCAATGATGTGAGAGAATCATTGATTGGCTGCCTCCTGCATGCTCCACACTGGGGGTCCAGCCCACAACCCAGGCATGTGCCCTGACTGGAAATCAAACCATGACCTCCTTGTTCATAGATTGATGCCCAACCATGCCAGCCAGGCTAAGGCACACACTTTTTTTTTTTTTGTTGCAATATTATATGTATTTTTTCTTTATTAAGGAATTATATGTGTCCTTATTCCTCCATTTCCCCCCCACCATTCCCCAGCTCATGCCCCCACCCCCTGTTGTCTGTGTCCATTGATTAGGCTTATATGTATGCATATAAGTCTTTTGATTGATCTCTCCCCCTTAACCCCACCCTCCCACTGAGGTTTGATGATCTCATCAAAGCCTATCTGTCTGTGGATCTGATTTTGTTCATCAGTTTATGTTGTTCATTATATTACACAAATGAGTGAGATCATATGATATTTATCTTTCTCCAACTGACTTATTTCACTTAGCATAATGCTCTAGGTCCATCCTTGCTGTTGCAAATGGTAGGAGTTCCTTACTTTTTACAGCAGCGGAGTATTCTATTGTGTAGATGTACCACAGTTTTTTAAACCATTTATCTGCTGATGGGCACTTAGGCTGTTTTCAAATATTAGCTATTGTAAATTGTGCTATGAACATAGAGGTTCACTTATCCTTTCTGATTGGTGTTTCTAGTTTCTTGGGATATATTCCTAGAAGTGGGATCACTGGGTCAAATGGGAGTTCCATGTTTAGTTTTTTGAGGAAACTCCACACTGTTCTCCACAGTGGCTGCACCCGCCTGCATTCCCACCAGCAGGGCAAGAGCGTTTCTTATTCTCAGCAACCTCTCCAGCACTTGTCTTTTTTTTTTTTTTTCTTTTTTTTAACTTGGGGTGGCTTTATTAATATCAGACTTAGTATATCTTCCTGCTTTTTAGAGCACAGAATATTATCAGTGATAAATGGGTCGTTTCATCCTGATAAAGGGGTCAATTCATTAAGAAGATAGAGCAAGACTAAAAGCTTATTTGTCATTTATTGATGATAACCATTCTGACAAGTGTGAGAGGGTACCTCATTGTTGTTTTCATTTGCATCTCTCAGATGATTAGGGACTTTGAGCATGTTTTCATATGTCTCTTGGCTTTCTGTATGTCCTCTTTTGAAAAGTATCTATTTAGGTCCGTTGCCATTTTTTTTTTTTAATTGGATTGTTTATCTTCCTTTTCTAAAGTTGCATGAGTTTACTGTAAATGTTGGAGATTAAACCATTATCAGAAATAACATTGGCAAATATGTTCTCCAATGCAGCAGGCGTTCTTGTTGTTTTGTTGATGGTTTATTTTGCTTTGCAGAAGCTTTTTATTTTGATGTACTCCCATTTGTTTATTTTCTCTTTAGTTTCCATTTTCCCAGGAGCTGTTTCAGTAAAGATATTGCTACAACATATGTCTGAGATTTTGGTGCATGAGGATTCCTCTGGGATTTTTATGGTTTCCCATCTTATGTTTAAGTCTTTTATCAATTTTGAGTTTATTTTTGTGTATGGTATAAGTTGTTAGTCTAGTTTCTTTTTTTTTTTCATATATCTGTCCAATTTTCCCAACACCATTTATTAAAGAGACTGTCTTGACCCCATTGTATGCTCTTGCCTCCTTTGTTAAATATTGAGCATAGTGGTTTGGGTTGATTTCTGGGTTCTCTGTTCTGTTCTCTATATGCCTGTTCTTGTGCCAATACCAGCATTTTTGAGAACAGTGGCTTTGTAATATAGCTTGATACCTGGTATTAAGGTCCCTCTTACTTTGTTCTCCTTCCTCAGAATTGTTGCACCTATTTGGGGTCTTTTTTTTTTTTTAATTCCAGGTGAATTTTTGGAGAGTTTATTCTAGGTCTGTGAAATATGCCACTGGTATTTTAATGGGGAGTGCAGTGAACCTAAAGATTGCTTTGGGTAGTATGGACATTTTAATGATATTGATTCTACTAATCCATGAACATGGTATGTTCTTCCATCTGTTTATGTCCTCTGCTATCAATTTTTTCAGTGTCCTGTAGTTTTCTGAGTATAGGTCTTTTACCTCCTTATTCCTAGGTATCTTAATTTTGGGCGGTACAGTGGTAAATGGGATTGTTTTTTAAATCTCTCTTTCTGTAATATTACTATTGGTGTATAAAAATGTATGGCACACACTTTTGAGAGTATTATTATTTTCTTGTAATAGTTATAGGTTTGCTATATATATATATATATATATATATATATATATATATATGTAATATAGAAAATATTATTATTTTCTTGTAATAGTTATAGGTTTGCTCAGATGCCAAGTGATATAAATTTGCAAAATACCAGACTGTACAATGGACTACATCTTAATAATAAACACTGTAGATAGGGGGGGGAAAGTGAAAGAGCAGTTAAAGATGGAGGAAGTGATTCCTTTACTTTCATTTCCTTTTGCTAGCACTTCTCCTTTTTGGGTTAGCAAACATAATAACGTAAATGTGAATTGGTATTTGCATACAACAATGAAAACATTGCCTGAACACTTGCTAGAGATCCAGAATAGGAAGGTAAATGCTAAACTAAGCCTGTCTGGTTCATACTATTTTCCTGTTAGTTAAGATCTCATTTCCCCAGTGCCGTTATGTTAGTTCATGTCCTCTGAGAATCATATGCCAACATGGAATTAGACATGCATTAGATTTTCTGGGAAATGCCTGAAAAGGATAAAGAAATGAAAGACAGAGAAAGCAGGGAGAGCCTTCAAACTGTGATGCAAGTCTGGCATCAATGAAAGGGGGCTGGGGAGAAAAGCGCTTTATACTACAGCACAGTTCTAAGGAAATTTCCAACTAGGCCAATGGGGAGTCCTTGAGACAAAGTCACATTTTGAAGAAATCTCGGTCTCACAGGAATGGGCTGGCATTGGTACCACTGCAGTGCTCTCATTGGCTAGGCAAAGCCCAAGGGAAGTGTTGGCTCAGTGTAAAAACTGGTGGATCCAGAAGTCAATTATGCTCCCCACAGCAGGGGCTGGATCCAGAAGTCAATTATGCTCCCCATAGCAAAATTTGAGTGGCACATTTTCATGGTTGCCATAGTCTACCTCATGCTGTAGAAAAACTTGCTTCCCTGTGCAGATTTAGGAAACACATCCTCCATAGTTCCTTTGGGCCTTTCTTCCTGAAAGAAAACTTAGAAAGAGGTTAGTGAGATGAACCAGAGCCTCCACTGCTGTAATTGGTCTTGGGGCTGTACTAGGTACTCATCCTCTCCTTCCTCTATTCATTCTAAATCCCATCACCCTCAGCTGTCATCTTGGCAAGTCTTGGTAGCTTCCCTCATGGTGTGACCCAAACAAGCCTTCATTCCTGATGGGTCTTAATCCTTGGCAATCAGACCCTTTTCAAGTCAGGGTTACTGCCCAGGTCCATTCACAGTACACAGTGGTCAAAGGAGTCCAGAGGCTTCCAAGCAAATCACTTGAATTCCATACCTATTTCTATCCCTGTATGTAAAAGTAATACTAACTCTTCCTAATGATTGGGGTTGATTACCTGTCAAGATGGTAACTTCTTTTTTTTAAAAAAAAATATATTTTTTTTATTGATTTTTTTACAGAGAGGAAGAGAGAGGGATAGAGAGTAAGAAACATCGATGATAGAGAATCATCGACCAGCTGCCTCTTGCACACCCCCTATTGGGGATGTGCCCGCAACTAATGTACATGCCCTTGACCGGAATCGAACCCGGGACCCCCTGGTCCGCAGGCCAACGATCTATCCACTGAGCCAAATTGATTTCAGTGCTGACTTCTCTTCTTAATTGCTGGTCTTAACACAAGGAGCCTAAAATTTCCTGGCAGTATTCACAGCATACAGTTCAGTGAGGTACTTGCTCTGTCCCCTGACAAGAGTGTACTCCTTCTGAGACCAGAACCACCAGCCCTACAGAACCCAGAGTTGCAGGTACAGGAAACACAGAAATCCACCAGTGGGTTATGGGAAGTGATGGGAAGTGGAGCCATTTCTGATTCTACCTCTTGGTGACCATTGTGTTCTTCCTGCTGAAGACGTGGCACCATATAAAAGAAGTCTCTGACTTAGCCTGGATCCCCATGTCATCTACCACAATTACAACAGCTCCCATCCCCTAGCTCATACCTATGGATAAAGGGGATTGGGAGAGTTCCCATATACCCAGCTGAAGGAGGAGAAAAAAGCCTGAGCTTTGCTATGAAAAGGATGGCATTGCATCCTTTCAGTGTGTTGCTTCTGAGCTGTGCTTTTAGAAGGCTAGTCCGGTTGGATAATTCTAAATAGTGTAGTATATGATATGGTTAGTGCATCTCCATAGCTATGAGTCCAATACTGCACCTCCTTCACAGTGAAGCAGGTCCCCTGTTCAGATGTTTTTGTGTGGGATTCCATACCTGTGAATCAGGCATTCTTTAAGGTGCCATATTGTGGTATTGGCTGTGGCATTGCAATCATGAAAGACAAGATTGCACTCAGAATAAGTATCTATCCCTGTGAGGACTTGCTCTTGTAGTTGACTTGCTACCAATTGGCCAGTTGGTCTCATCAAGAAATAATGATAGTCCAATTGGTGTGGCTCAGTGGTTGAGTCGACTTATGAACTAGAAGGTCACGGTTTGATTCCCTGTCAGGACACATGCCTGGATTTGGGGCTCAATCCCCAGTAAGGGGCATGCAGGAGGCAGAGAATCAATGTTTCTCTCTCATCATTGGTGTTTCTATCTCTCCCTCTCCCTTCCTCTCTGAAATCAATAAAAATACATTTTTTTAAAAGAAATAATGGTATATCAGCATTGGTCTCTGTTACTGATACATAGAATATTCAGAAGCAGCAGAAGCTAGCTCAACTTTGGTAATGAAAAGTTCATGCTATTGGACCCATGCCATAGCCTCGTTCTGCTATCATGCAACTTTGTCCATATTATTATATCGGCAGTTCCAGGGTGGCCAATGCTTATGCCCACTAATTCAGTTATTAAATCTACTTAATAATTCAGTACCTATTCCATTGTGGATGCTTTCTGTTGGGTTGTAATATATGATACAAACCTCTTCATGTTCATCTATGTGCCTCTACCTTCTTGTCTCCAATTCTTTTCTTTCCAGGCCACTTCCCATATCTGTATATAGTGGGCCAATTTTCATTCCAAAAAAAAAAGTAAGTAATTAGGGGCTCTGATAACAGCTCCACCCATTGGGAAGTTAGTGTCCTCTGAGAAGCTTATGCCAACATGGAATTAGACATGCATTAGATTTTCTGGGAAATGCCTGCAAAGGATAAAGAAATGAAAGACAGAGAAAGCAGGGAGAGCCTTCAAACTGTGATGCAAGGCTATCCTTGAATGTGGCTATAATGCAGGCGTGGTCCATTTCTGTCTTGTAGCTACAGAACAGACCCATCCATAAATCAAGCTTAGGCTTTTCCTTCTCCTCCAGTTGGTCATATAGGACTCCCCATATGGCCATAGGAGCAAGCTGAGGACCAGTACTATTGTGAGTGACATGCAGCTCAGGGCTATGTGCTCATGTAGTTTATTATGTCCTCTCTAATGCTTGGGCTCAATCCCAGATATATCATTTCCATATTACCATGAACTAGTACTGGACCAATCCAACTTATGATTTGATACATCTGATAGAACCCTTAGTGCTCCATGAAGCGTTTTGCCTCTGCCAGGCCCAATAACTAAACCAAGAGCTATTTCTCCAAAGGAATGTATTTCTGTGCTGTAAATGGCATGGTCTTGCTCCAGAATCCCAGAGGCCTGCATCATCATTCTCCCAATGGGTTTGCCATAAGATGCTGCATCTTTCCTCACCACTAATACCTCCCACGCTGTAAGATTCTCTGGATTGTATTGCCCAAGTGGTGAGGCTATTTGCACTATAGTGTGGACCTTACCACTCAAAGCTGTCAGTATGTGGATTAGTATTTGTAAGTTTGGAATGTGTTGCATCCAGAACCCAAAGAAGCTTACTGGGCACTGTGTTTCCTCCTTTGTGGTAGCAAATGCAAGATGCAGTAATTTATTTATTTTTTACTTTGAATGAGATATTTGTCATGTTTATGACCACTGGACCCCTAAAAATTTCACTAAAGTGTCAGATACATGAATCATTTTTTTATTGATTTTTTTTTTTTAAAGAGAGAGGAAGGGAAAGGGAAAGAGAGAGAAAAAAATTTGTTGTTCCACTCATGTACGGATTCATTGATTGATTCTTGTATTCACCCTGACTGGGGATCAAACCCAGAACTTAGGTATATCAGGACAATACTCTAATCAACTAAGCTATCTGTCCAGGGCCAGATTCCTGAGTCTTTATAGGATTTATCTCCAATGCTCTGGAAAACTGTGTCCTATTACCATCTTCAGCATACCAACCACTTCTTGCTCATCCTCAGTGATCAGCATGATTGCCACCATTACCCAGGCCATCCAGATCTCTCAATGCCCAGATGCCACTCAATGGGATGTCCAGGCAGTCCAGATACCTTCAGCATATATTATAACAGAGAGCAGGAGAGTAAAGATAGCCCAGAGGCAAAAACTTTAGTGAATGTTGTCTGCCCTACAGGAGTCTAAACTATTTCTGACTCTCCCTTCTAATTGGAATAGAAAGGAATGCATTTGCCATACAGATTGCCACATACTATATGCCTGAAGCCTTATTAATATGCTCTATCAACTGTACGATGTCCAGCAAATCAGCTGCAATTAGAGCTACTAATTGCTTGATGCTGAACTCCTAAAAGTTGGGTACCAAGCCTTATATATTTTCTTATCTAGAGCTCCTAGGACAGAACTGAGCATTTAGCAGACATTCCATACATAGGGTTACTGTGAGAACTAAATGAGTTCCTAAATATAAAGTGCCTACAACAGTGCCTGGCTCCTAAACACACTCATTATCTCCTATTAATTTTATTTTCCCAGGTCATAGAGAGCCATCAGAGATGATAGAGACGGGACATCAGGCTAACCCCTTGACTGGAGTTTTAAATGAAATATGAGAGATTGGAGTTTTCTGTTAAAGTGAAAGTGCCCAGAATATTTTTCCTTAGGGTCTGAGGTTTCCAAGGAAAACACAAAAGAAAAATTATTGTAAAGCTGGGAAGAAATAATTGCTTATAGAAACAGACATTTAACCTAATAGGAAAAAATGGTGGTGATTATATACCAATTTTTTACCAATGTTGCTATATTTGAAGAAATCTTAAAGTTGAAATCTTGACAAATTCTTCTCACTAATAATAAAATGAAACATGATCTTGAAATAAAATGAATAAATGCACTTGTCCTCAGCAGACATCTGACAAAAACGATCTTTTCCATTACCTAAATGTCTGTGTCTATATATATAAAAAATAACACATACATTCACATTTTTCGTCTATGTCTGAAATAGTTCAGGGTAAAATCCAGTACAAGAAATTGAAAAAACATACAGGACACACACATACACACACACACACACACACACACACACACACACACTCACACACACACTCACTTCCAGTTTTTCTTAGAACAAATATGCTCTTGCATAATACTGTCTGTGATTGAGAGGACTCAAAGCCTTTATCATTTGAATTAGCTTTTAATGATCTTGATGATTTTCAGGGAACTCAAGTCTCATTTAACTTCCCCAACAACTGTCTCATAAGAGCTATGAAATAATTGCGGGGTCTCTAAGAAGGGATCCACCCTTGCTACTTTTAAGAGAGCTAGGAAAAGGGTGTTGGGTGAGGTTTAGACAGGGCTTCTTTCATCTGCAAAACAACAACAACAATAAAAACTGAACCTGAATGACAGTACTCACTCTTAGATATCAATGTGCTATCTCAAAACTAGGTTTAGATGACCTCAAAACTTAAGAAACTGCCTTGTCTTATTGTCAGTGTCTCTATCATAACAGAGCCTTCCTGCACACAATCACCAGACTGAATTTATTCCACCAGTGAGTCAGTTGCTTATTAGTGCTTTTGACATCCAGATGGTTTGAGACAAAGGCTAAACCAGGGGTAACTCCCAAGTGTAACCAGTGGAAACTCTCTTTTGCTGAGGGACTCTCGTCTACTGGGCTCTGGGCCAGCGCATGGGCTTCTTTCGCAACTGCCCAATACTGCTGTGGCCATTTCTATAACCCTCCTAAGTTGTGTCACCTGAGAGGCCAAGAGTTAAACTGGCTGTACAGTCTGAACTGTGAAGGTTGGAAGTAAATCCAAGTGGACCAATAGCCTGGATCTGTTTCATGAATAAACAGAAGAGTTCAGGCCTCGGACCCTATAAAGTTAAGTCAATATTAGTTAGAGAGGAAATCCTGTTTGTTCTTTCTTCTTCTATAGTTGCTTTAAAAAAAAACTAAAAAAAACACACAAGTAGAGCTTTCTGGTATTTTATGATGCTACAAACACCATTTAAAACATACACATACATGTACACACAAGCATGTTTATAACCAAATAGAAATAAAATCATGATGCCTTTACTATTATGTATATGAGAGTTAAAGATATTTTCCCGATATTTGTCAAAAATAGAACTTAAAATGTTTTTATTTATAAGAAACACTCATCTGGGTGCTGATACCATCTAGTCACCTTCTCCAAAAATGATAAAGAGAAGTAAGTGAAAGCTATTAAAACCCTTTAGTTCTGCTTATATGGCACATATTCCTCCCACTACTCTTTGCCTAGAAATTATATGTAACAAGGTCTGAATAATCCAGTGTTCAAACTTCTAGGGTACAACTTCAAGTTGTAGCATTCTATCTTGTGTTTCTTAGATGTCAAACTGTTCCTCCTGTGATACCATCCTCCATAGCCCAATCAAAAAGCATTATATGAAATTTTTAAGAAACCACTTAAATAAACTTTAATCTTGTAGGGTTTTATTTTGATGTTGGCTTAAAAAAAATTCCTCTTCTCTGAAGCCTGAGCCACCTTAAAGCTTGGGCTAGGAATTAACCTCTCCTGCTGCTATATTCTTTTAGTTCTTTATATAAACTATAGTACAGTATTTAACATTGTATTTTTGCTGGTTAACTATCAATCTTTCTCCCTTGCTTAAATGCGAGGAGTGTGTTATATTCAACATCTTTCCAGAAATTGGAGCACAGCGCCTAATACAGAGGAAGATTCAATAAATGTTAGTTGAATGAATGAGTGAATGAATGAACAGTGCCTTTTGGAGGCAGAAACACATAGAGGATGTAAAAATACAAAACAGGGAATAATTATTCTAGTAGTTTAAAGATGGACCATACAAGATCCTCTGTTCTAGAACTGGATACAGAGCAGTTTATAAACTGTGAAATTATACAAAATGTCACTGTTACTTATTATTTAGTAACCCGCAGGCAATGGTTTCTGAATTTGTGAATCAACAATCTATGAAAACAAGAATGAATCTGACTTACTGGAATAGGAGGATCAAGGAAGAAGGAGTAAAAGGAAGCAAACTGACACAAAGTTGTGCTATAAACACAGTGCAAGCCCAGCTTTGGAAAACTGGGTCTTACTTAAGTTTTTCTTAATTATTCATTTCTGTATCTTGGTTTATAAATGACCATTTCTCTAGGAGCTTAGGATTTGGACAATTCCTTATAGCATTCCCAAAAATACGTGTTACCAGGTATGAAATACACAGGCTTGACTGGTCAAGGAAACATGTGTTACATTTGAATAACTCTCTATTGAGAGCTAAAATAACTGACGTATTTTGAAGTGACCATTGGTAGTAAGCTTCATCGGTTCTGGAAGATGCAATAAAAATAGCAGGGCAATTTGACAAGCTACTGTAGTTCAAATAGATGTTAGTCTAGCCAAAGTTCACAATTATGTCAATGAAGCTGGATTCCATCAAGTTAATAAGTAACTAAGGAAATAGTTAATTGAGATACAATCACAAGCCAGAAAAACAGGATAAATTAAAGAAGTAAGAGGAATAATTACATTTCTCGATAGTCACATGCTATCAGACAGCAGAATCTGATGTCTGGAAGATAAAGCAGTCAGTATTTCAAAATGGAAAAGAAAAAAAAAAAAAAGGCCATAGGCTATGGCATGAGTAATTCCATAAAGTCAGTCAAATGAGAATCTTTCTGAAAAGCAGATGATATATCCGCCCCAAAGTAAATTGCCTAAAACTACTGGAATATAGCTACTATGTTACAAACATCATCTGTGCAAGGTCACACTGCTAGTAAGCTGCAAAGTGGGTTTTCAAAATCAGGTTGAATGACACCAAAGTCCATGCCCTCTTTCTGCTGAAGAAGGCAATACCAAGGTATCTGCTGAGCTGCCAGGCTGTGTGTTCCTTACTACATTTTCCGACTCCAGTTTCAGAAAAGCCAGGAAGAGCAGCAGCAGCAGTAAGTAGGAAGCTTTCAGCTTGTTCAGCTCACCTGCTAAGCCCTTATATCCTATATAATAAAGCGGTAATATGAATATTGACCGTCACGCCCTTGCACAAGATGGCAGCTCCATGTGGTCACAAGATGGCCACCACAAGATGGCCGGCAGGGGAGGGCAGTTGTGGATGATCAGGCCAGCAGGGAGGGCAGTTAGGGGTGACCATGCCAGCAGGGTAAGGCAGTTGGGGGTGACCAGGCCAGCAGGGAGGGCAGTTAGGGGTGACCATGCCAGCAGGGTAAGGCAGTTGGGGGTGACCAGGCCAGCAGGGAGGGCAGTTAGGGGTGACCATGCCAGCAGGGTAAGGCAGTTGGGGGTGACCAGGCCAGCAGGGAGGGCAGTTAGGGGTGACCATGTCAGCAGGGTAAGGCAGTTGGGGGTGACCAGGCCAGCCAGGGAGGGCAGTTGGGGGTGATCAGGCTTGCAGGGGAGGAGGGCAGTTGGGGGGAACCATACCTTCAGGGGAGGGCAGTTAGGAGTGACCAGAAATATAGGGGAGGGCAGTTGGGGATGATGGAGCCAGCAGGGGAGCAGTTAGGCATTAATCAGACTGGTAGGGGAGTGGTTAGGGGGTGATCAGGCTGCAGGCAGGCGAGCCCTTGGAGCCAACAGTCCTGGATTGTGAGAGGGATTTTCCAGATTGGAGAGGGTGAAGTCTGGGCTGAGGGACACCCCTCCCCCAGTGCATGAATTTCGTGCACCAGGCCTCTAGTTAAAAATAAAAGCCAGGAATTAAAGAGGTTGTGGATGAACTCAAACCAAGAAGCTAAAGTTTTAAAGCAGCTAAACTATATCTGAGTTAACAATGAATCCTTTGTGTATTAATTTCTTCCGTATTTTCTGGAAATTAGAGAAAAATATCTATGTGTTCATTCTCTCACTTAAGCAATTATTCAGTGTGTACCATCTGGCAGTTGCTGCAGATTCAGAGATTAACAGAAAAAAGATTTCTGTGGTTAAGAAGTGCATAGGCAAGGAAGGAAGAGGGAGATAGAAACAGACAAGCAAATTGTTATGGTGCAATGTGGCATTGATATTTAGAACTAATAAGTAGTTCATTACTAATAATAATAAGTAGTAATAAATATAGGGACATGAAATTAGGGGGGATTTTCTCTCATCCAATTTCTTATGTTTCCTTCCAGGGAGTAAGGGGCTCCATTAATGCAAAACCTCTACACTTCCTCCAACTCTCAACTCTTTTCCTCCCAGAAGCGGAGACTTTCCTTAATCTGATTGTTGAGTATGAAAAAATAAAGTGGGCATGCATAGGCAAACCACTGCTTATCCTCTCTGCTCTTCCTTGTCCCAAATTTTCCAGAGATAGGCCACGTAAGGAAGCCTGCCTAAGCTCAGCACTGTCTGTGACTAGGGGTTCACTATTAGGAACCCTTCTTGTTCATAGATACAAGTCATGTTCTCCAACATCAGTTTCATCTATAACAAAAGAGTTATATCTCAAGAGGTGGTTGGGTGTAGGGGTTGGTGCCTAGACTCTGAAGCCAAACTGGCTAATACTCCAGATTTGCCATTTAATAATGGCCACATGGCTTTGGGCAAATTACTTAACTTTCCTATGCTTCAGTTCCTCTACCTACAAAACGGGACTAGGACTCAGAAGTTGTTGTAAAGTTTGAGTTACTATGTATAAAGCACTTGGTGTTCACACTTCCAGTTACAAAGTAAGTGCTCTAGAAGTTTGAGCTATCATTTCTATTGTCATGATTATTTTTTTACTCCCTCTGTATTCATCTTTTATTTCTCAGTTTGTTAGGAAACTTGGATAGGAATGAGAAGTGCTATTTATTGGGATCTTCCAATTCTCACCTCCAACAGTTAGAGAAGTTTAAGAAATCTTACACAGATCTTAGTCCTTGCCCTTTAGCTCATAGTTCTTGGTCCCCTTACTGGATGAAATTTGGATATCAGTGGATATAAAATGCCAGGCCAAGCATCGCAGACTTTAGTTCTAGTTGGACCAAGATTGACAAAGCTAATTAGTTAGTTGGGCCAGATTTCTCAGTCCTGCTTTCTGGTTTTTCCTTTCAAGTGTAGACTCCCTTTTCAGTCAGATTGACTCCACTGATCAAGGCAGGCAGGAAGTTCAAAGATTACGCCCATGTTCCTCAGGTGTTCTGCACATTCCAAACATCCCTCCTTGCTCTGACGCCTGCATGTCCTACCCTGGCCTTTGCAAAGCCCAGATTAGACAAGTGCTTTTCTGCCTAGTCACAAGGATTCTTTTCCTGGATTCAGACCAACTGTGAGGAGTTTAATAGGAGAAATGGGCATGGAGGCAAAAATAATTGAAATACAACATGTTAAGTACTGTTGAGGAGATATCTAAACGGTACCATAGGAGTGAACCAGTCAGGACAGGAAATAGATGGCATACTCAAAAGGAGTGATTAAAGAGAATTTAATAAATAATTTATTTACAAAGATGGAGGCAGAGTTAGAAATAATTAGGCACCAACAATGAGAAATTACCCCCTGAACAGGCAAAGAAAGGAGCTATTACCAAAATGCAGAAAGAAAGCTCTAGCTATAAGGGAGGTGTACCCAACAGTAACCTCTTTCAATAGATGCAGCCTCTGGAGGAAGGGAGTTAGGGAAATATTACTACAATCTTACTCTCTTCTTCCCTCTGAACTTCTTTCAGGGCCTCCCATTGTTCACAGCCACCAGAAAGTCAAGAGAGTAGGAAAACCTGGTTAATGTTATTCAAAGAGGTCAGTCCCTGAGGTCCTACGTAGGGCAGGTGAAAATGGTAGCGATGGGATCTAGAGGACAAAAAGAACAGCCTAGAACAAAGTGTAGAGGTACAAATTCTTCCAGAGGCCTTCAAAGATGACCTTTAAAGAAGGTGGTATTTGAGCTAAGTCCTGAAAGATAAGTAGGGTTTTACCAAATAGAGAAGTGAATTCTAGACAAAGAGATAGCATATTCATTCGTCATAGATATAAAAAGAGCATGCATGGGATAGTTAGAAGAGCAATCCCATTAGGTAGAAGCATGTGATACTTTTGGGAAGGTGGATCTAAAAAAAACAAACAAAAAGACCTTTAGAGTCAGAATATAAAGATTCTTATGCCATGCTAAAGTGATGGGTCTCAATCCTGTGGTTAATGAGGGGATCCATTCAAAGAATTTCAGAGTGCGAGTGACAAACATATTTAAATTAGAAAAAGATCATTTTAATGGCAGTACAGAGATTGGAGTAGTGTGTTGACAGACCAAAAGCAGGAAGGTCATTCTGGAGGTCTTTGCAATAGTCCAGGAAAGATAAAGGTGAGTGGCTCCATAGCAGTGACATTTGTAATGCAGCAAAGATTCTGAAGATAAAAACTAACAGTACTTGATGACCTAATAACTATGAGTGCCAGCAAAGACAGGCTCTAGATGAGTGTCCAATTTCTAGATTGAGAAACTAGGTCAATGGTGGTACTATTAATTACAAGAAGAATTTCAAGAAGACTGGGTTTGTGGAATATAACATAGAGTTCAGCTTTCTACGTGCTGAGTGTGTTGTGCCTGTGGAACACTATTGGGAAAATGTCTAGTTGGCAATGGATAACAGATGACCAGGACTCTGAAGAGTGACTAAGGAGCCAGATATACAGTTTGGGGAACAACTGTTTTCTGTAAACTGTGTAAAATATAGCCACCAGATTTTTCTCTGTAACTAACCAAGAAAAAAATATATGACTTCACATATAATGAAATAAATGATTTAAATAATCCTTGCTGATGCTCCTTGTCTTTGGGAAGAGTTTTACATTTGTTTGTTAGTAACAGAGACTCACCACTCAGAATTGCATGGTAATTTAGGAGTGTTCTTTAATTAACAAAGAAACAAGCAACCTTCGGTTTTGAAAATGGAGTGCTACTTGTTCTTTATAGTTAAGCTAGTTTGTTTTATAAATAAACTCTAAGTTTCCCATAGCAGATTTATTTTATTATAGAAACCTGTATCTCAGTGGCATGTAATTGTTCTTCCACTGAGGCATTTGGTAATAAATACTGTCCATCCAGCAAAGTAGTTTCCCTCATAATAGGTACAGAATAAATGTTTACTGGATGAATGGATGGTAGACAGATGGATAAGTGAAACCAATAGATTATATAATGTTAATTTTGTTAGGGATTTGAAATATATCCATACAAGTGTGTAACATCATCAAGGGAGAATTAGAAGCTGTCTAGTTTTGCTTCATCAGTGGAAGAGAGCCATCATTAGGCAACGGAATTTTCTCCTTTGCATCCAGCTGCCTTAACCATCTTACTTGAGAACTAAAACACTTTTCTTCCAGTTCCTTGCTATATTAAATGATTATAGGTTCATATGAACGGGGTCTCACAACTCTACTTCTTTTGAATAGTTCCAGCATAATTATTTAGAAATTTTAGAAATTGAGTTATGTGAAACCAATAGGACATAATGAAGCACAGGCAAAATCAGTTTATTTTTTACTCCTGACTATATATTTATATGGTCAATATATGATTTAGTATACCTATGAAAAATTGTAAAATGAGTGGCTAGACTCTATTTTATTAAAATCCTCTTTCCAAATTTTTATCCAAAATAACTTTAGGAAAAAAATGTTCTGCTCTGGTGGGCTATCCTTCTTGGGAAATTTGGAATGAGTCATTAATACACTACATACATACCATGCCCTGGATTTTAATGTCCTTTCTTTGTCATCAACGGGCACTATCAACACTGCACCTTTTATCACTCATCCACCCAGTCCTTCTAACCAGTGTAACAAGTGGAAAGATTTATTTCCAACTGCTGCCTCTCTAAAGAATGAAGTGCAGATACATGTGGTCTAAAGAGAACTGGACCTCAAGTTAAATCATAACACTGCCCAGGCACCCACAGATCATATGATCTCTGGGTAAACAGGGCCGACCTCTAAATGCCTGAGTCAAAGGTAACAGGAAGATCCAGATGCTTGGACAAACATAACCTTTCATTGAATATTTAAAATACCTGTATTTTATCTCTAATCTGTCTCCTAGCAGGCCCAGTCCATGTCCTAGTCACCTGTGTATTTTTCTCAGTACCTAGCATAATGTCTGTTGTTAGAATGAAATGAGAAATTGCCCCATACGTAATTTTTTCTTTCTAATTTTTTTATATTATCCAATTTTTATTTAATGAATATAAACTGCTTATATAATAAAAATAATTAACAGTCTCAATATCTATGTTTTAAGATGTATATTTTATACAGATCTATGATATTGTGTATATACAATATATGTTATACATATATACAATCATACTTGTAATTAAAGGAAAGTAAGGAAATAATTTAAAACTGACTTGTGAATCAGCACATAATACATTTTCAACAACTTAAGGTAATTTTTTGGTTATAGAATATTTAAATACTAAATATGTATTTGTATTATTCTAAAAATTGGTTAACAAAAACTGAAATGAATGTTTTGATTGTTTTCTTATGACACAACTGGGTGAAAAGCAGAACTACACAGAAGTTTCATAATAAAACTCCAAACCACATTAGACTTGTCTATTGTCAGGTTCTGTTACATTCCCCCTAACTCAACCCAGACTCCCTGAGGTTGGCAAACAGGGCAAAGTTTGAGTCAAAACCACGCCCTTCCTTTGAGCTTTTGGGATACACTTGGAATTCTGGGAGAAACCAAAAGAAACAGCAGTTTTTTTTCCTCCAGATGTGGCAAGTCTGTCACTTTCAGTGGTTATTCAAATTTCAAACTCAGCCCAACAAGTAAGAGCAGTTGCCCGGGAGGAGAAGAAGGGAATGGGCAGGAGAATCCCAAGGTTCTTTTCCACTCAGAACAAAATGTTGATATAAGATTCCCTAGGAGAAGGAGCAAGTTAGAAAAAAGGCAGGGCAAGAGGGAGGAAGGAATCAATGAGCAAAGTGTGTCCTAAACAAAGATTAGGATTAATCCAATTCTGTTGTCCTGAGATCCAAGAAAAAAAGTTTACATTAGATGAAATAGTGTTCATTTGCCTAAAGGCTGGTTCCAAGATTGTATTCATAGATGATCATTAAAAGGACAATTTAATACTCAGAGTTTTATTCTTAAGAAAAAAAACTCTGGGGGGAAAAAATCCAATATTGTAGATTTTGCTTGGTTGTCCTACTTCTATCATATATACTTTTTCTTTAGTTCTGTAAATAATTTTTATCTTAATTTTTCAATTCTTTTTCTGTTTATAATAGTCAACATTTGTTGAGTACTGATCTTTATTCAGGCACTGTGTTAAGTATTTCATATACTTTTTTTTAAATCATCACCGGAGGATATTTTTTTCCCATTGATTTTTAAAGGGAGTAGAAGGGAGAGGGGAGTGAGGGAGTTAGGGAGAGGGAAAGAGAGAGGAAGAGAGGGAGGGAGAAAGAGAGAGAGAGATTGGTTGCCTCCCGCACATGCTCGGACTGGGGCTAGAGATCGAATCTGCAACTAAGGTATGTCTCCTTGACCAGGAATTGAATCCATGACCTTTTAGTCCACAGGCCAATACTATAACCACTAAGAAAAACTGGCTAAGCTATATACTTTTATGGGGAAGCACTCCCCACTCCAGTATTTCCTTTCATATAGGAGAACATCCATTATAGTAATCTTTCTGGCCTGTATACTACTTCCAAGGACAGGGAGAAGAAACTTTGATGAGTCTAGGATGTGGATCAGGGCACCTATAAAGGTCAAGCATAACTGATGTTCCTTTCCCCTTCTGCATTCTCTTTCAGATATTCCAAAACAAATGTGTGCTAGTCTGCTCTCAGGAGACCAGCAGCAGAGTGGTAAAGATCTTGCCCCTTCAAGGCAGTAAGTCAAGTCCAGGACTGGGATGGATACTGATCCACTATGAGACTCTTTCCTGGGAATATTATGCAGCTGTGAGAAATGAAGGTGAGAATTTCTTTGCTTTTGGCAAAGATAGAATGCATAGATTTCATATGTCTCACTATGGGAGATCCCCCACAAAGCAAAACTTAGAGGAGTATGTAAAAAAAAATGCATGTCCGAGCCATAAAACAAAAGGAGTGACAAAGAAAAAGTGTGTGAGGAAGCAAAGGAAAGCTGATACTTGAATCCAGCAAGCAGTAGGAGCCTTACCATAGGTAGAGAAAGAAAGGGAACAATCTAAAAAACAGGTTGAACTGTTCTAATCTGAAATGAGTCTTTCTGAAAAATAGCAATGGAACATAGGTAACAGAAATTCACCCGGCCCATAGGAGCACAAGTTCAAAAGCAGCTTTAATTCAGGTCTTTGCTGAGGGTGATATATGTTGTTGAAGCAACTGTAGGAAGCAGGAGAAGTCATCCATCGGAGACAGTGTCTTAGCCGTGGCAAGAGGTAAAGGGAACAACCCCTGTGGCTCAGAATTGACGAACTGTTCATAAGATATCTTGAAGGTTAATTAACTAGACAGAGCCCCACTCATTTAAGCAAGGGGCGCTAGAAACATGGGACTCAATGGGAAAGGGAAATTGAGACATTTTGAAGATGTTAGACAGGAAGGAATGGTCCTTCACGTAAAGCCTATTGACCAGGGCTGCCATCATGTGAAGATTTTTAAACATTTTTAGAAGCCAGGAGTGTCACAGTTGCCACTCCCTCAGAAGGGAGACTGATTACAGAGGTGGCTCTTCCTCTCAGATTGGAAGTGAAAGATTAACTTTTTGATGGATGATTTCTCCCAATTGAGTTTTAAGCTCACAACTTCTCAACTCCAAAAACTGGAAATGACTACCATTAAACTATATAGAGAAACACCACCTCTCACTGCTATTGCCTTGGTCCAAGCCACAATCATTTCTTCCCTAGATCATTGCAGTTGCTTTCTAAAAGATCTTCCTGCTTATGTACTTGACCCCTTTCAGTCTCTTCTCAACTCAACATCCAAGGTGATCTTAGTTCTAGTTGATAATCTGCTGTGAACCCTCCACTGGCTTCCCAGCTCATCAGAGCAAATGCTAACAAGGCTCCACATAGCATGTCCCTCTGATCTTATCTCTTATCACTTCCCACCTTGCTTACTCTACTCCAGACACATGGCCTCCTTTGCTGTTTATTAAAACACTCTAGGAACACTCCTGCCTTTAGCCTTTGCATTTGTCATTTGCTCTACCCTAAATGATCGTTCCGTTCCTAAATATCTTCCTACCTTATTCTTTAACATCCTCGGGTTTATTGTTGTTTTTGTTTGTTTGTTTGTTTTTATTGATTTTTTACAGAGAGGAAGAGAGAGATAGAGAGAGTTAGAAACATCGATGAGAGAGAGACATCGATCAGCTGCCTCTTGCACACCCCCCACTGGAGATGTGCCCACAGCCAAGGTACATGCCCTTGACCTGAATCGAACCTGGGACCTTTCAGTCCACAGGCCGACGCTCTATCCACTGAGCCAAACCGGTTTCGGCCATTCTCTAGGTTTTGATTCAAAATTGCCTTCCCTGATTTTCCTAGCTAAAATTTGAATCCACTCACTGTGTCAGAACTTCTTTTTTTCTCCTTATCATGCCACTAACATCTTACATATTTTATTATTTATCCCATTTAAAGAAAATCTTCCCTGTTAGTGTGAAGATATGGAGCAAAAGCTCCATGAAGGTAAGTACTACTTTTGTTTATTTAATTCACGTCTAGAATACCTACTGGGACATAGTAGGTGTTAAAAAATTATTTGAGATATGAACTAATGAATCTTGGTGAGACAAAAACTGAGATTATTCCACTTTAATTCTGATATATTTGATACAGTCTTTGGTGTTACCAAATGGTATGACCTGGAAGCATAATTTTCCTATGGTAACTGTATTATAATCTAGGGATTAGCTTTCTCTCCTTTTATTTATTTATTCATTTTTATTTATTTTTTTAGAGAGAGAGAGACATCAATTTGTTTTTCTATTTATTTATGCATTCATTGGTTGTTTCTTGTATGTGCTCTAACCAGGAATTGAACCCGTAATCTGAGATCTAATTTTTAATCATGACATGTGAAGTATCTTTGTTTGTTCCTTTTGTTTTTGTTAATCCTCACTCTAGGACATTTCTCCATTAATTGTTTTTAAGGGAGAGTGGAAAATAGAGGGAAAGACAGAGAGAAACATGGATGTTAGAGAAACACATCGATTGGTTGCCTCCTGAACAAGCCCTGATCAGGGCCTGGGCCAGGGAGGAGCCTGCAACTGAGATATGTGCCCTTGACCGGAATCGAACCTGGGACCCTTTGGTCCGCAGACTGATGCCCTATCCACTGAGCCAAACAGGCTAAGGCTTAAGTATCTTATTGTTAGTATATTTTTATTTTTATTGGAGTACCTTTGCCTATTGATAACATTGTGGGACCTTTAATGAACTCTATACATGTTGTAACCATAAAATGCACTGCCTAGACATTTGACTTTGGGATCATAATTGACAGACAACATCTGGATCTAGCACCATGTTCATACTGAGGCCACCTCCCCACCAGCTGTTCCTAGCTAATGACTGAGGGTGACTAGGTACTAGTCAGGCCCAATCCACAAAACTCCAACAAGTAACTCTGGCCCAAAGACTTCCCCTCAGCCATGTTTAACCTTTCTAGGAACTGCATTACAGTCTAAGATTCTTCCTATCCAGTCTTAACCCCTTCTTCCTCTTTTTGCACAGATATCAGACCAAGGTTTGAAGGTTCTCCTTGACTTGTGTGTATCTCTCTTCCAATAAACTTCGTATGTGTCTGGTTCCTCTTTGGTACCTGCTTCTCAGCAGGTAATTAATATGTAATTAGACAAATAGGCTGTACATAATTTGGGTTAGAAAATAAAATAAGAAATTGATTTTCAGCCTAGGATACAATGTTGTCTCCAAGTTAATTTACTAAGTATACTCATCTGACCTATTTCAGAGCATTCTGAGGACAAGAGTAATACAGCTGACCTGGAGTACACTAGGAGGACCCACAGAGGAGCATGAATAGCATTGGGGGAATATCCTCATGAAAATGAGAATAGGACTATCCTGAGAGTCTGCTGATCTCTTCCCTACAAAAGAATAGTCATACCTGGTTGAGTATAGGTTAAATGGTCAGTGCCAGTAGATTAAGAAAGCAAAAGTCTAGGAAATGTTAAGGAGTAAAACTTTCCCCTGAATCCAATGTTTTCCTTGTAGAAGCTTTACTATGTAATACTCTTGTCCATTTTCTGTCAATCCCTCTTTACTCCTCCCCAGAAAAAAGAGGAGTGACTTTTCTTCTTGATATACTAGAGAGAAAACAATTTAAATGCCTTCCTAAGCTCTTTTAACTTGGGATCCACAGAGAGCATGCATTATATCCTGCTTCCCACAGCATAGGATTCATGGGTCAGGACTTTGCACGGGGAAACCAGCAGGTTCAACACTGCCTAATGTCTGAATAGTGTTCCATAGTAGAAAACCCATTGTTGCCATACAACTAAGCCACATCTTTAATCCCAGCTTTTAGAAGTTTAGCAGGTGATATTTTGACCACCAGGTATCTCCTCCTTTAAAAAAAAAAAAAAATCTCGGGCAATGTTAAAATATGTACACAGATAATAATTTAATTTAAAAAAAAATCTCAGAACTAATTCTGAAAGCCAGTGGAGGAAACTGAGCTTTCCCAAGATCACACAGTAACAAATGGCAGAGTTAGAATTCAAGTAGAACTTAAGTTCTTAGCTTCTATGCTTTTTAATTTTGTCATTTCTTATGATAGCTCTATTTTAATGATGAAAGCTTTTGATACAAATTAAAAACATACCACTAGTGGATACATGTGGAGTGTTGATAAGGCTATGTCATGTAGTCTCCAATTTATTTTTCTTAGATTGTTTTTAAACTTTTAAGTTGTCACATTTGAAATCTCATTGAATGTCTTAACAAATACTTCAAAAAAAAAGTTGTTTGAAGGAAAACATAACCTCCAATTATCTTATTCTCTCATGTGACCTCTAGCACACGACACAGAGTGGACCAAAACTGTGTTTGCCCCAAATATTTTCATCTGTGTGTTGGGGACCTGAAAGGCTTGAATCTAGATATTTCAGATAGTTTGAACATAATAGAAATAGAATGAAAATGAGAAAGCACTCATTGTAAACATCAAGTTGAATATATCAAACTTACAAATCTACTCCACACACCCAAAAGAAAAATCTACTCCACTCTTTCCAGGAAGTCGTTGTCAATCATTGTTTCTGTTGTGTCTGGATTGTCTTATTATCTGAAAAAAACAAAAACAAAACTGCTGGTTTATGGAATTATGTGAATATTTTGTTTGAGCCTACTTTATAAAAATGAGTGGAAAGCAGAAAAAGAAAATGCTAATACTTATGATTATTTAAGTGAGACAAAGATGGAAATTATTAGTTATGCTAAAAGCAGCAAATATTTGGCCTCAATTAAATTCTCATTGGACTTAAGCTAGTCAACTGTTTAATTAGAAATGCAAAAAACAAATTTTAAGTTTTGTCCAAAATGCAGAAAAATAGATGTATGAAATTATGAATTGGAAATTAGCATCAAGAAGTATCCCAGGAATCCAAATGCATAGGGAAGCATTAGTTCCATGGCTCAGTGAACAGGCATACAGTTTGTGGCTGGATTCCTCTGTAAGGAGAGGAAAAAGATGGATGTTAACTTTTTCTTTAGAACATTAGCGTACAATTTCATGTATGATTCCCTACAAAACCCCCTGACAAATTTCCCTTAACAAGACCTTCCCAACATTTAGGTACATTTCTTCTATTTTTTAAAATAAAAGTTCTCTTTTTTTCTTTTTACTTCAGAGAAAAAGGGAGAAGAGAGAGGTAGAATCATCAGTGATGAGAGAGAATCATTAATCGACTACCCCCTGCATGCCTCATACTGGAGATTGAGCCCACAACCCAGGCATGTGCCCTTGACCGGAATCAAACACAGGACTCCTCAGTCCACAGGCCAATGCTCTATCCACTGAGCCAACAAGATAGGGCTCATCTTTTTTTTTTTTTTTCTTTTTTTAAAAAATATATTTTATTGATTTTGTACAGAGAGGAAGGGAGAGAGATAGAAAGCTAGAAACATCAATGAGAGAGAGTCATCGATCAGCTGCCTCCTGCACACTCCCCACTGGGGATATGCCCGCAACCAAGGTACATGCCCTTGACCCGAATCGAACCCAGGTCCCTTCAGTCCCCAAGCTGACGCTCTATCTATTGAGCCAAACCAGTCTCAGCAAGATAGGGTCTTCTGACTTTTAAATATCCTTTCCAGTAAGCTGAGAGAGCTAGAATTTGAAGTAAAAATTATTAAAAATTCATTTTTGTATAAATTGCTGTTTAATCCATCCATGGAATATTTGAAGTGGTATTAGAACCCTTTCAGTTGCAAATGACAGAAAAGTACAATTCAAAACACTATGGCAGGCACTTTGAGTCAGTGAACTCACAGAGTGCACTCAAAAACAATTTTTCCTTTCATCCTTATTGCTCATACTGAGAAACTGGTCCTTCCCTCCGAGACACTCCTAGATAATAAAAGTCATCTGATGACATCTAGTTGTATGAATCAGCTTATTTCATTAATCAAAATGTCCAGTAATTTAAATGTAAAAGTCAAAATCTCAAATTTCATTTAAAGTTAAAGCTTCTCGCCCAGCTAGCATGGGTCAATGGCTGAGCGTCAACCTATGAATCATGAGTCACGGTTCAACTGGGGTCAGGGCACATGCCCGGGTTGCCAGCTTGATTGCAAGTGCAGGAGGCAGCTGATCAATGTTTCTCTTTCATCTTGATATTTCTATCTCTCACTCCCTCTCTCTTCCTCTCTGAAATCAATAAAAGTATATTTAATAAAACAAAGTTAAAGTTTCTCCCCGTGAAAAAGTGCATTGACTGGGAGATTTAGTTAGCTTCATCTCTATTTTTCGACTTGATATTTCTACTCCTCCTTTCTCAATCAACAAGAGGCTGCCTCTTGATCCTGCAGGGTTAAAACAGAGATGAATAAGAAGTCAGGGGCAGGAAATGTCTTACCCAAATGGCATTGAGGTACCTTGCTGTGAGTCTCCTCCCTCTGTGGCAAATGTTTAAATCTATCTCTTTCTGGTAGATGTTCTCCTGGGTACTTTGGAGGTGTCCTCATTGAACTGCCTGTTTTATGGATAAAACATTTACCTCTAGCTTGTTGCTCATGTTTTCTCCCACAGCAGTGGGAATCAGATAAACGAACACTCTGTTAGGGTCACGTCAGCTCACTGAGCATGACTTTTGAGAATGGCTCCAGGTTAACTCTCTTCTGTTCAGCCCACAAGTAATTGATGAGAAACAGTTTTATCCCTGCTTTCAGTGAAAATGCAATTAGCACTCAATGCAGACTGTCTTCTTTTGCTCTCTTCACTTTAGACCATTAGCTACAGCTTCTTGTCTTGCCTCTCCAAATTTATTTATTTAAACTTCATCTCCACCTCATCTGTTGCATCACCAACAGGCATTTTTTTTTAACCTGTCCAAATATGGTTACTCCAAGATTATCAGCATGGTTTCCCATTCCTCCCTGCAAAAAAGGGTCATATTGCAAGCATTTTGTAAATTATAAATTTATAAGATAATAATTATATATAAAACAATAAACTATGAAATGATTATGCTATATAAATTATATAAATATAATTATAGTTATAATGTATAAATCTATAATAATAAAAGCATAATATGCTAATTAGATCGGACATCCTTCCGTATGACCTTCTGGACTAAGCCAGGACTACAAGTGAAGCCCAGATCCCAGGTGTCAGAGGAAACCTGGTGCCAGCAGCCAGGGGAAATAAGGCTTATTTCTTGCATTAATTTTGTGCATTGGGCCTCTAGTATAATTATAAAATGAACAATAATTTTACATATAACATATATAATATATATAAAATATAAATTATATATAATATAATAAAATTTAAATACATATAGTATCATTATGTATTATTATATATATGTATATATATATATAAATATACAAAGAAGTTTATATAACTATAATTTTTTCATGCCTTTGAAGGTACAAAGGGAGCTAGAAAGCCTGGCACAGAGCTCCTTGTCCAATGAATGTACCAAGTCAAGGAAGAGAATAGGAAACAATTTCTATTCTCTTATCTCAAACAAATGCCTCAGTGATGATAAATTGCCTAGCCTGTTCATTGCCAAAGGCAGCTTTACCTAAGTGTCCAATTCTAGGAAACCATCTCCATCATAGTAACTGAGATTATCTCTCTAGTCAAAGTTTAGGAGTTCATGGGTTCTCCATCCTACTGGTTCCTCTTCAGTAGAAGGAATATAAATGACAAATGTGCCCACAGTTTGGGGTGAAGATTAGTCTCACTACCTTTTCTTGACTTAACAAGATTTTCTCATGCATAAAGTTACTTGGCACAAACTTTTAAAAAATATATATATTTTTATTTATTTCAGAGAGGAAGGGAGAGGGAGAGGGAGATGGAGATGGAGACTTGAATGATGAGAGAGAATCATTGATTGACTGCCTCCTGCACACCATACACTGAGGATCGAGCCGCAATCCCAGCATGTTCCCTGACTGGGAATTGAACTGCGACCTCCTGGTTCATAGGTCAATGCTCAGTGGCTGAGCCACGCCAGCCTGGCACTTGTCACAAATTTTGACAGGTCTCATTTAGTATAATGATTATATGCAAAATTTTTGGAGTTAGACAAGTTGGGTTTTAATTCTTATTCTTCCACTTAACTGTGTGGCTTTGGACAAGTTCATGGAGTGAAGTTCATAGAGTGAAGCTCGCGTCTGTTCTTTAAAGCATCTAAAAATCTATTGAAATCAGACTCTGAAGCCAATGGCAGTCTGATTGCTGTAAAGGGAGCTTATAGACAGGATTATCTAGCCAAAGAGAACCTCCTGTTCTATTGTTATTGAATCTCCATTCTGCCAGAGAAACCAACAATTCAAGAGGCAATTCTGACAGAGTCTGCCTCTTCTCTAGGACAGATCTAAAGGCTCCAAGTCAAGAATGTAGGCACCTAGCCTCATGTGGAGAGATGGCAAACATGGCAGGTTTCAAGTGGGAATTTTACAAGATCCCCACTTGGATGTAGCTGGGCATCCAAGAAATAAGAACCTAATTTAGAAATGAAAAGAATCTTTAAAATCTTCAGCTGCAGTTTGGGGATCTTTACTCGAGTACTACCTCATTGATCTGACAGTTACGCCCCTCATGTCGCCCCTCAGTACAAGCCCCACTTACGCCAATTGAGGCAGCACTCTTGTGCTGGCACTGATTCATCTCTTTTGCAACATTTTGTGCAAGCTACGTGCGTAATGGAGATTCAGACCTTCATTCCTGAAACAGTCAACTGACAGTCACCTGAGATAGGGACTGATAGCTGAAATTCTGAAGCAGAATAATGCTATTTCCTGGAATAGAGTGACTTTTTTCCTTATCTAACATTCAATCACTTTAGTATACCTCCCAAGGTATCTCTTTTTTTAGCTCAAAAGAAAACTAAAGAGAGAATATTCAATTTTTCTGCTCCACCATTCTCATTAGTGTTAGCTTTGCCCAGTCCTTGACATCACATATAGACAACAACACTTCTTCTCATGAGTCTCTTTATCATGAAGAGGCAAACCTTTTTTAGAAGTCTCCAAGCAGACTTGATTTTATGTCTCACTAACCAGAATTGAATAAGGTGACCTATTCGTCAAAGACAGTGACTGGCTTAAGGAAGCTCAGGACTGAGTGAAAAAGGTAAATTACAAGGGAAAATGTGGGATTTTTTTTTGAAAAAGGAAGAAAGAGAACAGATGTTGAGTAAACAATACCAATGTCTACTCATCCATTGAGGTTCTGTGTGCTCCTCTGTGTCACAGATCAAACTTAATTTTCTGCTCCTTTACTTACTCAGGCCCACATCCTGAGCAGTTGCAGAGTGCACCTTCCTCTTTCTATAGCTACCTTTTTCTTATTTGTCTCTCATCTACTTTTCCTCCTCTACTGCTTTTGCTGCATTTGCTTTCCTATTGAGACATCTACTCCTTCATGGGATTACAATGAAATTATGTTATTGACTTGTTAATGAAGCTCTACCAACTTCCCAGTTAAATTAGCTAGAAGTATATGGCAGATGTCCAAAAATTTTCTAAAGAACTCTAGGAATATTACACACACACACACACACACACACACACACACACACCAAAAAGAGAATTCTGTGGTCAGGTAAGTTTGGGTAATGTTTTAGTTTTTATTATTTTTTAATATATTTTTATTTATTTCAGTTAAGAATGAAGAGTAAAGAGAGATAGAAAAATCAATGATGAGAATCATTGATTGGCTGCTTCCTGCATGCCCCACACTGGGGAATGAGCCCACAACCTGGGCATATGCCCTGACTGGGAGTACTGGTTCATAGGTCGACGCTCAACCATTAAGCCACGCTGGCCAGGCAAATTTGGGTAATGTTGTATATGCTTTCCTACTCTTTCAGGAAATGTTGTATATGCAGATTCCAAGGCTCTGAGAAGTCCTACAGTTAAATAAACTAACTCAAAATGAATACTGGAATCAAACTGCTCGTGTTCAAATCTGGGTTCTGCCTCTGTCTACCTGTGTAAGCTCTTTAAACCTTTGTTTTGTCACTTGAGAAAAGAAGAGTCTATTAATGCTACTTAATGGGGGTTGCTATGAATAGTAGGTGAATCAATCATGTGAAGCCTTTAGCACAGCTTTTACATTCATTTGACCAATATTTATTGAATGCTATGTGTCAAGATCTCAGGTCTTAATGAAGCCTATGTTCTAATGGAGAATGGAGGGGACAAACAATAAACAAGTAAATAAATAGAATAACTTAAGATAATAATGAGTAGTATGAATAAAATAAAATGCGATGATATTATAAGGCATAACTAGGATCAGAATAGCTGTTTTAGGTTGGGAGGATGAGATAAGACATTTCTGGAAAAGGCATTTTATTTGATACCTGAGATATGAGGAGGAGATGTTCCAATGTTTTAATGTTTCAACAGGGTTTCAGGAATCCCTCACTGAGAAGATGACACATAAACAAATAAATATTTGAAAGAGATGATAAAGTGAGCCATACAAAAATCTGGGTGAAGATAATTCTAGGCAGAAAGAAATAGAAAGTGCAAAGAGCATGCCATTCCCTCTGCCTGAACTCTCCTTCCCTGCATCCTTTGCTTGTGGGAAGGCTTCTCTTCTTTCAGAGCCAGCAGAGTTCCCACTCCTCAGAAGCTGTGCCTGCTGTTCCTAGACATTCCTTCAGCTATGTACCCACCAGTGTCACGTGTGTATGTTTGGTGTGTTTGTCAGAATGCCTTTCTGCAGATTTGTGTCACGTCTCTCACTCCTGTTAAACTGTAAGTACATTGAAAGCAAGGGCTTTATTTGTGTTGTGTTTTCTAGAATTAGTGCCCAGCACAATAGCAAGTACATAGCAGGTGCTCAATAAGTTGCTGATGAAGTGAAACTTAAGAGGCAGGAATATGACCTTTATAAAAAGCACTAGATCTGTGTGCTAAGTGGTTAGAGCATCACCCTGAGCAGCGAGCCGCGAGCAGTGAAGGGTTGCGGGTTCAATTCTTGGTCAAGGGCACATACCTAGATCAAAGGTTCAATCCCTGCCCCAGTGGGGGCCCTTGCAAAAATGAATCAATTGATGGATCTCTCTCACATCAATGTTTCTCTCTCCCCCTCCCACCATCCACTCTAAAAATCAACCAGGGAAAAAATATCTGGTGAGTATCCAAACAAACAAAGCACGAGGACACAAAGAGAATAATAATATGGCCATGCTGTCATGGGGTTTATAAGTAAACAATAGTAGCTACTACTGATTGAGTCCTACTTATCGTATAGGAGCTATCCATCAAGTTTGCCATTTAACATTCATCATAATCCAATGATGTAGGTGGTAGAGCCCCTAGTTTATAGAATGGGGTTTAGTCGCTTGCCCAAATTCATAGAGTAACAGGACTCAAACGTAGGGCCCTCCAGCTTCCAGGCTTGTGCTCTTTCCACTATACATTGTATGTATCAGTTGGGATGTAGCCAGGAAAATAAATGGGTCTTTCACAGAACAGGACATTTTATTTTTACAGAGGATTAGTCACATAGATGAATGGAAGAGTGAAGAAGCCAAATAAAGAAGGGTGAAGCAACCCAGAGATTTAACAAAATTAGGAGGTCACTCCCCTTGTTCCATGGTGACACTGGAAGAAGATAGTGCTACCAGAGCCCAGAAGCCTGAACTGACAGGCAGGGGAAGCTAGAACCACGAGGGGAATTGCCCAGGGGAGACCTGGGGCCAGGAAGGGAGAGGCTGTCCAGTGGGCCCCTGCCAGATTCCACAGGAAGCAGGGAAAGAAAGAGTGAGAAATACCCTGGCTTCTCCCTTCCTCTGCGTTCAGTCTTTGATGGTGCTCCCATTGCTTTACTGTACCAAGAGCCAAAGAACAAGAGAGCCTGTGAGAACTGAGCCTGGGAAGGATGAGGATGGGCCTGAGAGAGTGCAAGCAGGCTGTCTCTCTATCTGAAATGAAAAGGGCTGTGAAATAAGACAGTATTTAATTTGGTCTACGAAGAATGGCAAAGATAATAAGCAAATTCAAAAGAAGGGGAGGTTAATGGTGGCTGCAGTAGCCAGAGGGAAGTAGGGAAGTTATGTTGATTCCTTAAGAAAGGTAAAATTTCTGTAGGTGAAGGAGAAAGCATGGGTGGTCTTGATAGAAATGGAATAAAAATTTCCTGCAAGTAAAAAATACTACTCATTCTTTTAATGTCCTAGCCAGTTTGGCTTGGTGGATAGAGCATTGCGGACTGAAGGATCCCAGGTTCGATTGTGGTCCAGGGCATGTACCTTGGTTGCAGCCTTAATCCAAAGTAGGGGCCATGGGCTGTGGAGGAGGCAGCTAATCAATGATGTTCTCTGTAATTGATGTTTCTATCCCTCTATCCCTACCCCTTTCTTTAAAAAATAAATAAAAGCATGTTTAAAAGACTTTCTATTCTGCAATATCTATAATATATGTGTACAGTATAAAGAATAACGAGCCTGGCTGGTGTGGTTGAGGTCACCAGTTCCATTCTTGGTCAGGGCACATGCTCAGTTTGCAGCTCCATCCTCAGTAGGGGGCTCATCAATATTTCTATCTCTCTATCCTTCTCCCATCCTCTCTCTCTTAAAAAAAAAAAAAAAAAGCAATAAAAGCACATCTTTAAAAAGAAATAATAATGAAACACATACACGCTAAATTCAGGAAATAATATATCATTATTTGCAATTTACTGTTTTAAAAAACTATGATTAAAAATACACATTTGCCAAAACCGGTTTGGCTCAGTGGATAGAGCGACGGGTCTGCGGACTGAAGGGTCCCAGGTTCGATTCCGGTCAAGGGCATGTACCTTGGTTGTGGGCACATCCCCAGTGGGGGCGGGGATGGTGGTGCAGGAGGCAGCTGGTTGATGTTTCTCTCTCATCGATGTTTCTAACTCTCTATCCCTCTCCCTTCCTCTCTGTAATAAAATAAATAAAATATATTTTTTAAAAATACACATATGTACTATATGCACATATAATGTCTGTATGATAATCAATTTAACTGTACAAGTTAGTGGCATTAATTGCATTCACAATACTGTGCAACCATCACCACTATCTATTTCTGAACCCTTTTCATCACCCTAAACAGAAACTGTGGCCATTCAGCACTAACTCTCCATTCTCCCCTCTCCATAAGTCCTAGTGATTAATTTACTTTAAAATGTATTTAAAAATGGAATGGATTAATGGATGTTTAGAGGAACGTTAATAAAATGCTAGAAAATGGGTAGACATGTAGAATAAAAGCTAAAAGGATGACCTAGGTGATGGATATATATATATATATATATATATATACATACATACATACACACACACACATATATATATGTATGTATCTTGCAAATTGCATTATGCAGTTTTTCTCAATAAAATGTTAAGGGGAAATTTCATGCATGGGCCCCACCCATAATTCTGATTTAATTGGTTGTGTTGGGCCTGGACATCAAAAAATTTAAACTTCTCCCTGTATGATTCTGACATGGGGCCAGGTTTGAGGATCACTGCATTCAAGTGTGCATGGGATGGCAAAGCAAGGGGGAGCAGAATTGGGCAAGAGGGGTGGGAAGAAAGGAGGAAGCTTCTGCGTGTATATTGAAGGTGGGCCTCCGGGCTGGGCTCCCCTGTGCTTTGTGGCTAGACAGGCAGATGGACCAGCTCCATGTGAAGCAGACAAAAAGCAGTTTCTCAGAGGGTTGTTGAGAGCATGGTATTGGTCAAGATTCTCTGAAGTTCTTCAAGTGGAACAGATGTTTGTACATTAAATTTTGCATGCTTTGTCTTTTGCAATGTTTTCTATAGCTTACTCAAGAGCATCCATTCCTTCAGAATATTTTTAGCATGTCAGCTGCCCTTAACCCTTACAAAGGGTAAGATCCATTTCCACATGTACATACATACATTTTTATGTTTTACTAACTCCTCTTTATGTCTTTTTTTATGGAGATGAAGAGCCATGTCTCTAGAAGCAGAAAGAGGATGTTACTAATATAAGCTAGGTGGGTTTGTGGTCGTGAGTCAGCAGAGAGAGAAAAAGAGGAAGCTGGGCCTGGGCAATTCAGGGACCAGCAATTGAACCTAGCTGTCAGGTTTGGAAATGTAACCATTCCAACAAAGCATCTATAACCCAATTAACCATGGTAACTGACACTCCCCAGAGAACTGATATCTGAACTGCCCAATTACAATATGCCCCCTGCCGCAGTATGAATATCTGCAGTAACCCTACTTCCACACCCAGATATTTTGTCTTACTCGAAGGGCTATGGTGGTGTGTAAGGTTGTTTGTCCCTGAAGTAAATGATCTCAGGCCATTTAACCATGTGAAAGGCAACAGGAACACTAGCATCTGATCCCTTGTCATGGGACCCTAGCCTGGCTCAGTACAAGTGCCAGCTGGAGGCAGAACAGGGCCCAAGGGCAAAGGCAGAATGGCATATGAGGAAGAGGACCAAAGGTCAGATGCAGAGCAGTTGGATCACAGGTGAGATCCAAGGGGGGAAAACTGCTGGACTCAAAGCAGGAAGCAAACCGAAGTTCAAGAGCCAGAGGAATGCAAGAACACATCAGGAAGGGAGATGTAAGACAGGAAGAGAATCAGAGCTTTGGCCATGAAAGAAGCTCATTCTTGTGGGGAGCTCGCCCTGTGGTGCTTGGGTGAGCAGGAAGGAGCTAGGAAGTGCAGACTGGGACAAACTTAAAAAAAAAAAAATCCCCAAACGATGTTATCACACAGAAAGAACTATTCATTCTGATGACTCCTTGCCATCCAGTAGAGGTTAAATGTGGCATCTTTCATAAAGTAAGGGAAGTATGTTAAACATTTCAGAAAAGTCTGTGAATAACATGTTTAAACAGAAAAAAAAGGTCCTTTAATCCTTGAAAGAATAATTTGCCAGGAAAATTCACATATGTGTAATCCCACATTGCCTCTATAAATCTGGGTAGCTGTGGCAGTGGTTCAGGGAAGTGGAGGCAAACCGTTTAACTTTAGATGTCTCCATTTCTCCTAGCTAGAGTGATAGCTGTTTTCTCTCCTCCCTCATTTTGGAGTTGTAAGGTATATATATTTTTTAAACATATTTTATTGATTTTGTACAGAGAGGAAGGGAGAGAGATAGAGAGCTAGAAACATCGATAAGAGAGAGTCATCATCGATCAGCTGCTTCTTGCACACCCCCCACTGGGGATATGCCCGCAACCAAGGTACATGCCCTTGATCCGGGACCCTTCAGTCCACAGGCCGATGCTCTACCACTGAGCCAAACCGGTTTTGGCTGGAGTTGTAAGGTATATTAACATTCATAGAGACACTGGGACACTGTCACTGGCCCCGCTGGGTACTATCACTGAGGGATAGGAGAGGGGAGGGGCTGGGATTAGGAGGACAGAGCTCTGAGCCTTAGAGAGCAGGAAAGCAGTGCCCCAAAGGAAAGTAGCTGCTATTTCCAGAGGTAGCACCTGGGAAAGAACACTTGATAGATATCCACCACCACCTTTCAAGTTCTCACAGGTAATGAGTGACACAGCAGGCACCTGAACCCACGTTTTGTATATCTGAAAATATGTTGTTTCTCCTACTGATATGTCTCCTCAGCTGGGGAGAAAGCATTTACAGTTGCTGCCAAACTCCTGGTGTTCCACTGTGTCTGCCCTCTCTCCTAGCCTCCTTTTACCCTCAGCCTGGAGTCCGCTTGGATGGAAATGCAGCATATAATGGGCTCAGAGTTAATCATCTGCAGGTTTCCCCTGATAAGTCACAGTATGTTTGCTGCGCTGCTTCCAAGAGTCAACAGCAGCTATGGGGATGTGCTGAGAGTGGCCTATGGCATTCAGAGCGCTGGCCCAGATGGGAGGCAGTGTGCTGGGGAGCCTATCTGAACACCGCCATCTGGAATGCCTCTGTTGCCCTGAAGGCACTTGTCTGCGTCTCCAATGGACACAGCTCAAATGCCAAAAACCGAGCCAAGTTCACTGGATGTACAAATGGCCTGACGTCAGTGGAATTTGCTCATAATTTAGGCCTCATGTGTGATGTACTGTCTGAGCTGAAAGATCTGTCAAAACAATCAGGGGGGAAGAGGAAAGGGGAGAAGGAAAAGTGGAGGAAAAGAAGAAGGAAGAAGAGAAGTAAGGGATGGGAGAAAAAGTAGACGAGAAGAAGAAGGAAGAAATTAGGACATGACCAGGAGCTGAGGCAGAACAGGTTCAGCTTTTGACTCCTCAGGCCAATGGTCCCTGTAAATTTGTTGAAAGCATCAGTGCCAAATAAAACATGGCCTTTTAAAGCACTGAATTACGTGAGTGCAGAGCTGTTAAAATCAGTGTAGCAAAAATCCAGCTGGGTTTGGCCAGTGCCACAAAGTACAAAATGATGATCAGTTGTTCTGCCAAGACTCAAGGTTCCCCAGACGCGGTGGCCTGAGCAGAGTTATTTGGATATATGTCCAGATCACCATTCTTTAAAACAAAACAAAAAATTGCTATGAAGAAATAGACATCTGTTGTGTTTGCTTGTCCTATGTCCAGAGTTGAATTTATTGTGAAGCTAACAAAGTTTTAAGCCTCAGAGTCCTTCACTTGCATGGGTCCCTATAAATTCTGGGAGGGTCTACAAATTATAGAACTTTCTAGATGGGGAGAGGAAGCTACATTACAATCAATAAGTTATTTATTTATTTATCCTCCCCAAGTATATTTTTCCATTGATTTTTTTTTTGGGGGGGGGGAGTGAAAAAGAGAAGGAAAGACAGAGAGAAACATTGATTTGACAGAAACACATCTATTGGTTGCCTCCTTTCATGAGCCCTGACCAGGGCCTGGGCTTGGGAGAAGCCTGCAACCAAGGTACCTGCCCTTGACCAGATTTGAACTTGGGACTCTTTGGTCTACAGGCCAACACTCTATCCACTGAGCCAAACCAGTGAGGGAAAACAATCAAAAAGCATTAAAATATAAGCATTTCTAGTAAATTGCCTAAACAGACTTAAAGAAAAGAACCAAATCACCAACATTCCAATAATTTGATGTGATTTATTTTTTCATTCTTAGTAATATTCAGTTTAATACTCATTTTTAAATTGGTGATTTTATATTATTTTTATTAAGCAAAGGCCAAAAATGATAAAGCTTTAGGCTCCCCCAAACCTGAATCTGTCCCTCTCTGCCTCTGGGTGCTTTTCTTCTGGACACCACACCTTAATTTGTCTTTGTGGAAAGGCCCTACTAACTCACTCAGTGGTAGGCACACAACCCAGGCCTAGCCAAACAGAATGACAGTGGTTGGGTTAGGAATAAGCATTTGATTTACTTTGGACCAATGAGAATCAGTGTTGAAATTTTTGCTAGATCTCTCTACCATGATTAACTTGTGGGAATGCAAGACTGAAATTGTCAATAGCAATATTGTTTCTACAAAAGGAGCCTGTCTGAGAATAAAATTAACGTAGAAGAAAGCAGAACTGAGAGATTAAATAAAAAGCCAAGTCACTGTGGTGTCACTTTTTGCCTCTGAAACCAACTGTATTGATGCTGGTATCCATAACCTTGGGCTTTTCAGAGAGACACATCAAGAAAGTCCTCCTTGCCGAAACTAGTTTGGCTCAGTGGATAGAGCATTGGCCTGCGGACTGAAAGGTCCTAGGTTCGATTCCAATCAGGGGCATGTACCTTGGTTGTGGGCACATCCCCAGTAGGGGTTGTGCAAGAGGCAGCTGATCAATGTTTCTCTCTCATCAATGTTTTTATCCCTCTCTCTTCCTTTCTGTAAAAACTAATATATATATAATTTTTTTTTTTTTTTTTTTTTTTTTTTAAGAAAAAGAAAGTCCTCCTTTTGGCTTAAGCTCATTTGAACTGGAATTCTGTCATTTGCATCTTTAAGAGTCTGGACTAATACAGATCCCATCATGCTAGAAAAATATAACCATTATTTTTTCAGTTCAGAAGGTCATACTTTAGAGAATTTGCCTCCCCCACCCCAGCTGTCTAGAGAATTGACATATCGTGTAAAATTAAGTTGTATAACTTGGTGATTTGATACACATACATATTGTAAAATGGTTCCTTCAATAAGGTTACTTAACATATCCACCATCTCACATAATCACAATTATTTTGTAACTGCCTCTTAATAGTTATAATAATAGACAATACTTATTGATCACTCTTATTAACAGTTAAATAATCCATTATATATTTAATACAACCTTATGAGGTATATACTATTAGTATCATACCCATTTTACTAAAGAGGGAATTGAGGCACATAAAAGTTAAATAACTTATCCAATTGGTGTGCACTCTGGTTTTAGACCTTGCATTTTACTGTTGATACTTGAGCCAACTGATTCAGATGTTACAAACATTAATTTAAGAAGAGTTCTAATCCCAAGACTCATAAATTGTTCCCAGCCTATGGATCATATGTCTTAAACAAATGCCAGAGGTGGACAATATGATCCACTTTTTTCAGAATTAGGTGAGAGTGGCAAGTACTAAGAATGTAATAGACTCTCAATATGTGTATACTAGCCAATGAGGCCCAACATCAAATCCGTCTTATCTTTTTTTTTCTTTTCTTTTAAAGAGAGAGAATGAAATACAGGGTTTATTTGGAGGTGAAGTGGAGGAGGGACAGCCAAGGTCTAAAGACGCTTGGGAATTTGAGCCAAGTGTAGGCTGACCGTGGGCGGGGGCTGGGTTTGTAGGCGACCTGAATGAGACTTCAAACACTCAATCCTAAAGCAGAAACCTGAGGTACAACTGTGAAAATGCTAACGTTCACACAGAAAGTAAGTCAAGAGCTGAAATGACCAAAAAGAAGGGTCTAGCTCAGTGGTTTTCAACAGGGAAGCAGTATGACCTCTACAAGCAGATCAGTGGGGAAGGGCGGTCTGGGTTCTGGGGAGACCTGGCCATCAGCAGGCAGGGCCAGGGATGGTGCATGCACAGTGAAGGACTGCCCTGCCTCAAATACCAGGGGCACCCCTCGTAATCTACCTGGGACCAAGCAACACTGGGAGGGGCATCCTTCCCCTCTGCTACCTCTCTAGTTGGTGCTCATGGCTTGCCAAGAATGATAGCTGTCGGGACTTTAGAAACTAAGAGGGTCTCAGAAGACCTGCACACAGCTGCTACTCGGGTCCTTTTCCGTTCGGGCAAATGAGCTTCAGTTAATTTATGGTTAGGACATCACTCAGGATCTTGTGGCTCAATTGTGTCTATAAATCACTCAGCTTCTTCTTCAACCCAGAGAGGGCTGAGAGAACAATGGTTTCAGGGCACAGAGAGCTACAGGACTCCATGTTGTAGTAAAACCTCTCGGGTTTGCTATTGGGGTCGTACGGAGCCTGGGACTCATCTTTATCCAGCTCTGAGTACTCATTCTTTGGCCATTCCCATGGCTTGGTATACTGTGCCTCTGAGCATTGTCGGGATCATATTCAAAAGCCACCCCTGCAGGTGGGTTCGACGTAGCATGTTCCTTGCCAAAGCCCTTCTCGGCATAGGCGTGGAGTCTCAGCTTCTGGCCCTTTCTCAGCTTGTTGATGAAGTTGTCATCCTGGTGCACGTAGTCACTGGGATCCTTATCTCGATTCCAGGATGTCACTGGAATGACCCGGGGCTGCTGGAGTTGAGGTCTCAAGAGGTGATGCACGGAGTCTGGTCTTCGTTGCACCGCACGTCAGAATGAACTCCAAGGAGCTCTCGGGGCAGAACTTCTCACACGTGCAGTCCCAGGAGTACTGCAGCTTCTCCACAAGGTCATCACTAGTGAGGGGGATTAATCCAAGCCTGTGAGTGATGAACTGGTCGTGAAGGACTGAGGGATTGGCATCAATCTGAACCCAGTCCATGGCTATTATGGGCCCCTTAGGGATGAAGACCTTCTGAATAGAATTGGCCACCCTTAGAACTTGACATTCTCCTTGGTGAGCTCCCTAAGCCTTGGGGCATGGAGCTCCGCTTCCAGGCAGGCCGTTGGCCTCAGCCCTGCAGCGCACCCCGCACCCAAGTCCCTCTTATCTTGTTCAGTAGGCTCCTAAGGGGTCTCACAGATGTTTCGTTTAATCTTCTGTTCCCCAGTTCATCCCACTACTATATAGCTCCCTGCTATCAGAATTGACACTTCTTAGTTGTAGAAGTGTCATCCGTACCCTTTCTGATGTGTTATCCCTGGCATTGATGGGAAACCACAACATAGTTCCACTTCAGCAGTAGCCTTCATGCTGATGGCAGGGAAATGGACTGAGGGCTCTCACTCTGTCTTAAACCCCATTAGTTCCCAAACTGAATAACTCAGTTTCCTACAACTCCTTCTTCCTGTGCCTCTTCTAGACTTATAGCTAGGGACTTCCTCTGTGTTCTTCTGTGGCTCTAGCCTGACAGGTTTATAAAGATTAAAAGCCTGGGTGGATCCCACTGTCAACAAACCAAGTATTTCAAACTTGAAGTCATGATGACTCAGTCCCTTCCTTTTTCAGCAAAAGTTTATTGAGCACCTGCTCTATTGGGGACTCAGGGATGAATATGGCAGTTCTTTCTAAAAGCTCTAAGTATTGGAGAAAGGTTGGGCATAACAAAGGTCAACACTTCCCATGAACAAAGTGACTTGAAGTCACAGCAGAAGAAGGTGCCGATTAATAGAAAGGAGTAGGGAGGCTTCTTAAAGAAAAATTGCAGATGAAGCAGCAGGGAAACTGCTCTTGAAGTGCCAGTAGGAATTACCAGGCAGAGCACAGAGAAGAGCATTCCAAGTAGATGTAACAGAATGTTCAAAGCTAGAAAAGCAATAAAGCACATGACTTGTTTGGGAAATAGCAAGAATTTTGGTGTGGCAGGAGGACACAGTCTTTGAGAAAGAGAGTGGTGAAAGATGAGTCTAACAAGTAGTAGAGGCCAGTTTACAGAGTCCTTATGTGCTATGATAAGGAATCTGAAATTCATTTAGTATTCATCGGGAGCCAATGAAGATCTTAAGCAGAGAGTGTCATGACTACATTCGTATTTCATACATGTCACATGGACAACAGTGTCTCTCCTATGTAGTAATCATGCCCTTCCTTCCAATCCTGGCCTTTGGATTTTGAGGTTTTCGATTCAACTTTGAACCTCCATGATTACTACTGTTCTTAGGTTTTTCTCTTTCTTTTTTCAACATACAATCACCATACCCTGAGGCTCTCCCTTACCCATCAGTCTGTGTTATACCATTCCCTCAGAGAGAGAAGTAATTCTCAACTATGGGTGGCCATGTGCTTTGTGAGAAGGGTATGTCATCTTCACTTACTGTGCATTATCAAAATACACTTTGAGATATACTTTCCTTGCCCTGAAATTCTGATAGACCTAAGGTTTGGTGGGAATGGGTAGGAGTACTTGGGGAGAGCAGCATTTTGGAAAAGTTTATTCTTCTAAAGAATGAAGATCTGGCCATGGGAACATTAATCAAGATAATGTTCTTCTCACCCTGACCAGTGTTGCTAAGTGGTTACAGCATCGGCAGAGGGGTCTCAGGTTGGATTCCTGGTCAAGGACACTTATTTGGGTTGCAGGTTCAATCCCTGGCCCTGGTCAGGGCATGTAGAGGAGGCAACCAATCAATGTGTCTCTTCCACAGATGTTTCTCCCTCTTTCTTCCCCTCTATACCTCCCTTATATTCTCTCTCTAAAAAGCAACAGAAAAAAATATCCTCAGGTAAGGATTATAAAAAAGAAAAAGATATTGTCCCTTTGAAACTTGTGGTTATTAAAGTACTAAAAAATCTGCATTTATATTTTAATAATGATGTCCCCTCATTTTGGTTGAATGGTGGCTCCTAAAAAGATATGTCCATGTCCTCATACCTTGCCCAATAAATCTAATAATGAGTGTCCTTATAAAAGGCAGAAGAGAAGATAGGAACAAAGAAAAAAGTTCATGTGAAGACAGAGGAGGAAAATGGAGTCATGCAGCCACAAGGCAAAGAATGTCTGGAATGACCAGAAACTAAGAGGAAGCAAGGAAGTATTCTCCCCCTACAGCCTTCAGAAGGAGTGTGCCCTGCCAACACCTTGATTTCAAACTTCTGGCCTCCAGAATGATGACAAAATGGATTTGCTATTTTATGCCAGCAGCTTTGTGGTCATTTGTTATGCTACCCTTAGAAAACACATACACCCCCTTTATAATAAGTTATGCTTAACCGTCACTTTTATAGAGAAGAGACAGTTTCCAAAAGTACTATATACTGGTATAATGTAAATGGATTTGGGCAAGGTAACAATCTCTTTGAGCTAGTTTTCTTGCCTAAAAACATGGAAATAGTAAATCCATTCACACAAAATGTTTAGACTCTTAAATGAGATAAGGTAAAACTACCCTAAGCAGACAACTGACAAAAAACAAAAAACAAAAACAAAAAAACAGGTGCTCCAAGATTTATCCATGTAAGAACAGGACCCAGCACACACGGAGAAACCCTGATGAAAGAAGGCCTCCCGAGAGAGCAGGGATGGTTAACATGCAAAGGCTGGGCCTGTATCAGAATCTCTTTTGCATGTAACCGCTTACGCGGATCTGGCGTCAGCTCTTGTTCTCACCAACTAACCACTGCCCTCTCCCCCAACCTTCTCAACTTCCTGTTTACGTAAATTGCTGCTTCCTGGCCAAGGGAACTGAAAGGTTTCAGCCAGACTGCTTTTCCCTTGGACCTATGCCAAGATTACCTTCTTTGCTCTCCTTCTCTCTTCTTGTTTTAGAAGCTTTCAGATTAATGAGGAGCAAACTGCTGCCCTGTGCAATCCCAGGTAAGCAGTTGGTCCTTGTCTTGGCTATTAGATCAAATTAGATGGACGCGAGAAAAAAACACATCAAGTTTTATGAAGGCATTAAGAAATCTGTCTGACCCTGCTTGCTGCAGCCTCTCTAAGCTATTGAGACTGATGCCTTTTTTTTTTTTTTTTTTTAATTCAATTGTGCTGGTCATGATGCCTCTATTCTCAGGCCAAGTGCTGACCTGTTCCTATGAAGTGGGCCTAACCAAGGCTGGCAGGACAACAGTAGGTTGAACTCAACCAGAATGCCAAGTTGGGAGGTTGTTGAAATTATCTAATTCGTGGCTCTCAATATGCAGCCAATGTCCAAAGCATCTGAGAAGCTCTTTCAAAATAAACAAATAAGCAAACATTTGGAACTAGAGAGTAGGCATGGGTAGTTTAAGAAAAAAAATCCCCAGATGGTAATGATTTTCCCCACAACTCCAGGTTTATCATCCTCAGCACGGTAGATAAGAATGTGAACTCTGGGGCCTGACTGAATTCAAATTCTGACTCAATCATCTATGAGCTGTGTGACATTGCACTTGTTACTTAACCTCTCTGTGCCTCAATTTCAATTTCTTGTCTGTAGAACAGTGATAATGCTCCTGACCTTTGTCATTAAATTATTGTGAGGAATAAATAACTTAACACGTGAAAAACACTTAGACCATATGTGTTTTATTATTATCATTACTTTATTGTTGCTTTTATATGACCTGCTGGAGGATGAGGAAGTTGTTGAGAGGAAGAGATGGCTGAATTAGTGATATGAAGACAATAGAGGAGATGGCAGAGTACATGGTAAAGCAGTGGAAGTTGGTAGCGGAGACTGAATGGAAGAAAGACCAACACTGGAAGGAGAAAATCTGTAGTAGTACTGAATGAAGCATATGCTCTCTGGGACTAGTGTGCCTGAGTTTAGATCCTGCTTTCACTACTTAACGGTGACAACAACATGAGCAGATTACTTAACTGTTTGCTCATCCGTAAAATGGAGATGATAATAGCAGTGACCTATTTTACAGAGCTGTCATGAAATCAAATGAGTTAATACGTAACATGCTGATTTCTTGGATTAATGATTGGCATATAGCAAGTGTTAGCTCTTATTTTTATTGGAGATGAGAAGGTCAAGGAACTGAGGGACCAATTGTTAGCAGGACATTGACATTAACCAAGATGACGGCAAGGTTTGAGATAAACAGGAAGACTGTGAGCCAGGTGTAAAAGTCTCCAATGAACAAGATGATCAGGAGGCTAGAAGTAAAGCAGTAGGAAGGAGGAGAGAGATAATACCCAAATGACACCAGCCTCCAAGTGGTTGAGTCTTTCACAAGAGCATGACGGCAGTAAAGAGGACCCTAACCATATAGCTAGCCCTTAACTGAGGAAATAAAGGCCCAGAGGCAGAGGGAACCATAGGAAAAGGTGCTGAGCTGTTGGAGGGTTTTCTGTTTAGGGAGAGACAGTTTAGATGGCATGGGAGGAGTCTGGGAGGTTCAGGAAGGATAGAGATAAGGCTATATTAGCTAAGCATCACAGCAAGTGCTGTGGAGAATAAACAGTCCAGTGCTATCCACTAGAACTTCAGGCAGTGATGGAAATGTTCCATGTCTGCATTGTCCAATAGGGTGGGCACTAGCCACATGTGGTCCATGAGCTCCTAATCACCGAGGAATTTTGTCACCATGCAGAACTCCCAGCCCACCTTTGTTTGCTGAATTAGAATCTCTGCAGTTTGGTCCAGGACTGCCCTTCCAGAGATCCCAATATAACTAGATTTAGGTATCGCTGCATAATGTAAGGAAGCTGAAAAAGGAGGGTATCCAGGTGGGTTAAATATAGAAAGGGCTATCACATAAGGTCTAATTTGAGAAGTTTAAACCTATTCTTTTATTCTTAGTGATATGGATAGTTTTTATTTTGAAAATGGCTTGGTTGACATAAAAAATTAAAACCAAAGGAATGTAACAGTAGAGAAAATTGTATTACATTAAACATGAGTATTAGTGTTCCTAACAGGGGAGAATTCACTGCTTGAAAAGAAATATTTTGATAATTGCTAAAATCCAAAAATGTGAGAGTGGAAATCCTTTCTGCCTAAAAAGGAAGATGGATATGTAGCTGGCCCTCTGGGATGGAGAAAGTTAGGGTGGAGAAAGGAGAGGGGAGAGGAATTATGCAAGATGCTAATGGACTGAGTGCCATAGAGAGAAATAGCAACCCCTCCCCCCCAAACGAAGTCAAATAAGGTCCACTAAATTACAAATGTTTATTGAACCTCTTATTTAACTCCTCTGTTCCTCAATTTTCTCATCTGTAAAACAGTGGTGGTATTACCTACCACTTGTAGTGCCTACAGATTTTTTTTTTTGTGTGTGTGTGTGTGTGTGTGGGACTAACTTGTGAAAGAGCTGAGTTTTCTAGCTCTTGGGGAAACTTAGGTTGGTCAGGGGTAACTTTGAGCTGAAACCGCTGAAAATTCCCCAAAAGCCAGAGAAAGCTTTGTGTTACCTGTGGAATAAGGTAGTTGAGGCAAGCTCTCATTGGTAATGGTGACCTCAGCTTTAATCTGGGTTACAGTAGGAAAGGAAACAAAACATAAAATGGCCTATGGATCCTGTTGCCAAAACTCCCTGACACTTAGGCTGGCTGCAGAGTTTCTGCTCACTCGTGGGCCTCTCTGCTGATCTATCTGGTCTTTGGGGCTATTTGCCTGATGTCCTTGTCCTCTCATCTCCAGAGTGGCCCAGATAGATCTTGACTCAGCTCTTATCACTCCCCAAGGGTGTCACAAGGAAGTTCGTATATAATAAGTGCTCTACTAGTAGTCCTAGAGTCTAGGGGATTAGGGAAGAGAAACATCAGTGTGCACCTGAGTGATTCAGTATCTGATATGCCAGGCAGGAACACAGGCAAAAATGGGGCCCAGGAGGAACAGCTTTGGAAACAGGGGTACAGAGTTCCCCAGAACAGTTGGGATATAACTGAGACAGGGGGAAAGAACAAATATATTCCAGGAATACATGTCAGCAATCGAGCCTTAGAAGCCAAATCTGGTTTAAGTCCAAGGAATAAGTAATGGTCAAAAATGAAAGAAGAATCACAATGTCAGAGCAGGTAAATAAAGGAGCAGAGCAGAAGACAAGGTCAAATGCAGGATTTCTAGTTGTAGTGCTAGGTCAGCTGGGGTTTCCTCTCTTCAATGGGAGGTAGAGGTTGGGGAAAATAATGTATGCTCTACACACTGAAACATATCTTTTTTGTGAATGGTAAAATACTCATAACATAAAATTTACTATTTTTAATCGCACAGTTCAGTGGCATTAAGTGCATTCACCCTGTAGTGCAACATCCACCATTATCCATCTCCAGAACTTTTTAAAAAATATATTGTATTGATTTTTTTTTTCAGAGAGGAAGGGAGAAGGATAGAGAGCTAGAAACAACAAAGAGAGAGAAACATCGACCAGCTGCCTCCTGCACACCTCCTGCCCGCAACCAATGTACATGCCCTTGACCAGAACCTGGGACCTTTCAGTCTGCAGACCGACACTCTATCCACTGAGCCAAACTGGTTTTGGCCAAAACTTTTTTTTTTTTTATCATATCATTAAACAACTCCCTATTTCCCCCTCCCACCAGCCTCTAGTAGCCACTGTTCTACTTTCTGTTTCTATGAATTTGACTATTCTAGGTCCCTGGTATCGGTGGAATAATACCACATTAATCCTTTTATGTCTGGTTTAAGAATTGCACATTTTTACTAAGTTTACTAAGGAATATATTGTCAGATTTGCCTCACCTTGTGCCTTTACTAGGTCTTCAAATAAACCAGCCACCTTCCCTCTATCCACCACTGGTTCTGATTCTCCCCTGGATGGAGATGTGCACTTTCTCCCATTCCATTATTTCTGCAGCTGCTGCCAATTTGCCTCCTTTATTCCACAACCTTGATCACTACTACCCATGTAGCTCTATTTAATTACATCACAGCCTTCTCTACCCCAATATGGAATGAAATTACCCTGCTATAGAGTTGAAAGCTTTTTCAAAAGCCTTGGATAATCTGGCATCTAAACAAGTACATTTGGATTCAAACAGATGGCCATTATTTTAATTAATAGAGGGTTCAGCTGGATGCACTCTGTGACACTGCCTCCCTCAGCATCCCTCAGCCTCCCTCACCTATCTGATTTGTGCCCACAGTAAGGTGGATATGCCCTTCCACTGCCCACTACCACCCCAATTCTCACCTCAAGCTAGTTCTCTGCTTTTCCAGCCTCTGCCCTCCTAAGAATAGGGCCTTCTTCATCATCCCCTCTCTGTTCAATGGTATCAACCATTTTTCTAGAGCCCCAATCATTAGTTCCCATGGTTCTTTTTACCATTTCTCCAAGAAGGTCTAAGACCTCTGGTGGCTGCTGTGACATCTCAGAACTCTCAAGGTCACCATGACTCTTGTGGCTCATGAATTTTATTTTTCAAAGAGATGATGGAGGGGCCAGTTGAAGTCTGTACTTACATGACCAGACATTACCAGAGGGCATTGATGAAAGGCTCTTATCAGCCACAGAAGGTCAAAAACTATCACCTTCATGGTCTAGAAGTGAACACTGAGAAGGAAGGAAATACATGGGATTTGGCAAAAATCAGGGTTCAGATCCTGACTCCTTCATCCACTAGGTAGGTAACCTTGGCAAATTATTTACTCTGGCTATGCCAGTTTTCTCATTTGCAAAATTGAAATAATATAGTAATATATAGGGTATATCAATTTGCATTAGTATTGGCTCTGAGAAACAGAAACAAATGTAAGTGGTTTAAACAATATATTTATTTTTCTCTCACATCAAAGTCCTAAGGTAGAAAATCCAGAGCTGCTCCAAAATGTTCTCAGAGAGTCTCATCTCACTGCTCTTCTTCTTCTTCTTCTTTTAAAATAAATCTTTATTGTTCAGCTTATTACAATTGTTCCTCTCCCCCCCCCCTCCACCCAGTTCCCACCACCCCCCCCCCTCTGTCCTCATCCATAGGTATACGATTTTTATCCAGTTTCTTCCTGCACCCCCCACACCCTTTCCCCCCGAGAATTGTCAGTCCACTCCCTTTCTATGCACCTGATGGTATTATATTCACCAGTTTATTCTGTTCATCAGATTTTTTATTCACTTTATTTTTAAATTCACTGGTTGATAGATGTGTATTTGTTGTTCATAATTTTTATCTTTACCTTTTTATTCTTCTTCCTCTTCTTAAAGAATACCTTTCAGCATTTCATATAATACTGGTTTGGTGGTGAATGAACTCCTTTAGCTTTTTCTTATCTGTGAAGCTTTTTATCTGCCCTTCAATTCTGAATGATAGCTTTGCTGGGTAGAGTAATCCTAGTTGTAGATTCTTGCTGTTCATCACTTTGAATATTTATTGCCACTTCCTTCTGGACTGCATAGTTTCTGTTGAGAAATCAGCTGACAATCATATGGGTGCTCCCTTATAGGTAACTACTTTAATCTTGCTGCTTTTAATATTCTCTCTTTGTCTTTTGCTCTTAGCATTTTAATTATTATGTGTCTTGGTGTGGTCCTCTTTAGATTCCTTTTGTTTGGGGTTCTGTGTGCTTCTTAGACTTGCAAGTCTATTTATTTCACTGAGTCTGCCACTTGAGTGTGTCCCTTATTGACCTGAGGAATTGTAATCTGGATGGTCTTACTCTGACCCCTGAGTACACTGGCTCTTGGATCTCCAAGGAGGTGCTAATTTAGCCTTTGCCTGAGGCCACCCAGCAGGAGCTATGGAAAGATCTTCAGATTCCTCTTCTCTGTTTGGGTTTTGGAAGTTCCCAGATGAGGCCCAGCTGTGAAGCAATGCAAGCTGCTGTGCAGCCTTGGGCCTTCTTTTGGATGTTTTGGGTCTCACTGACTCAGCTGCAGTTTGTTAGGTAAGTTTAGATTTAAAGGACCAGGCCATTCATATGCAAAAGCCTCTGTGCACAGCTTGGATTGGGTGGAGTCTTATGGCAGAGCAAACAGGAGGGCTCCTATCAGCCTTGCCCTAAGAAGCCCCTGGGTCTTAGTGTCCCTTGGTAATCACTGCAAGCACCTTTGAGAGAAAGCCACACTCAAGTTCTGCCCAATGCCAGACAGTCCAGTTTCTCCCCGTACAAGTCTGGGTCTCCAGAGTCTCTCCTGGAACTGGATTTCAGAGCAGTCAGAAGCTTTGTCTCCCTCCACTTGAAAAAGACAGCCATGTACTCAGTTGCCAGCCCTCTCCGTGCATACGTGGCTCCGTATCTCTGCCTTTACTTCCGCACCTCCTCTGAATCTCAGTGTGCTTTTCTCTTCCCTTCTAGTTGTAGAATTTCCACTTAGCCAGCCTTCCTGTGGTTCTGGATGATGTTTGTTTTGTCTTTTAGTTGTAGTTTTGAAGTTGTTGTGCGAGGCAGCAAGTTCGGGTGTTTATCTATGCTTCCATCTTGGTTTATCCTCACTGCTCTTCTTTCCTCCAGTGTGGCCTTCACCCTCATGGTCCAAGAATGTGGCTAGTGTGACAAACATCACATCTGTGTTCCAGGAAGCAGGATGGTGGAAGAAATTAAGGAGAAGAGGCGCAGGGCACGTACCATCTGTCTATTGAGGAAGATTGCCAGAAGGTGCCATACCTTCTACTTGTATCACATTATCAAGAACTTAGTCATATGGTCACACCTAGCTGTAAGAGAGGCTGGAAAATTCCAGGAAGCCTTGTGCACAGCTAAAAATTGGGAAGCCTGTTACCATGAAAGAAGAGTACAGTGAATTTGGGGGGACATTTTGAAACTTGGCTTCATAAATTACCTAATATAGAAATTAAAGTTGTCCATCAATAAATGTTGGCTATATTTAATATTCTTCCTTGAGGGGTTACTAAGGAGTAACTCAGGGAAGCAAGGATAAGAGAAGATGTGGCTTTCATTTTACCCTTTTTCATTACTAAGATAGGATATAAAATTTTCAAAGTTTTTACCACCTTTACAAATTTAAATAAGTAATACTTTAGTGGAAACTCCACTTGCTCTGTATTATATTAACTCACTATAAGCAAGCAGAGTCTCATTAAACTATCACTTGCTTCTTCTCTATCTGAATAATTTCTGCATAATTCACTGAGATGATCTCTTTCATTCTAGAGAGTATCATCCCTCCCAAAATCCCTAATGCACATTCAGTAAGAACTAAGTCATTAGGAAAATTGATCAATTCATTGAGACAACTAGACAGACTTCCCAGAACCACAGGGCCACGGTGGTCAAATTCTAGTCTAATGGCCTTCAAAAGACTTATTTAGTGGAACAACACCCCGCCTGTTTTTCTATTGAAACGTTACATAGCAGCTCAGCCAGGATGGCTCAGTGGTTGATTCCCAGTCAGCGCATATGCCCAGATTGCAGGCTCAGTCCCCAGTGTGGGGCATGCAGGAGGCAGCTGATCAATGATTATCTCTCATCATTGATGTTTCTATTTCCCTCTCCCTCTCCCTTCCTCTATGAAATCAACACACACACACACACACACACACACACACACACACACACACACCGTATTTTCCGGCGTATAAGATGACTTTTGAAACTAAAAGAAATGTTGCATTGCATCCCAATATGTAATACTTTTATAACAGCAGAGCTAGTCTTACAGAAGATGGGAAGGACCTAGGCCCAGTCCACTCATCTTGTCTCTTACGAATGCCTTTACTGCAGTGTGATGAGTCCCTGGGTATTTCCATGAAGCTCTAGGGCTCACACCACTAATCTTAATTTGAACATCCTTATTCTATTCCATTTGCTTGTTTTAAAAGCTGGCCAGGTGAAAGGGAAAGCAAACATTTTTGGAATCAGGCCAGATATCAAATGTTGAGCTCTTACTAGCTATGTGACCTGTGGGCCTCAATTTCCCCATTTGTAAAATGAAGATGAGGAAGGTGTTTTCATGCATTATGATGAGAATTAAAGTGAATTTACAAACATCAAGTTCCTAGAACAGAGCAGCTTAATAAATATTAGCTCCCTTTCTTCTTTTCCTTCCTTTTAAGGTAAAATATGACATCTAAACACCTTTAACAGATGTTTAACATCTTTTTCTCATCATACCGATCTTGTGTGTGTGTCTGTGTGTGTGTGTGTGTGTGTGTGTGTGTGTGTGTGTGTGTGTGTAGATGAGTGTGCCTTTATGCATGCATCCAAAAAAGTACAGGTCACCTCTGGGTAGTTTGAGGAACCGTCAGTTAATGATTATTGTAGTTTGTGTAAACAGTCCTTAGGCATTAATCAACTTAATGAAAGTACTATCAGATAAGGCTGTGACATAGAATGGATAGAAAGTCTTCTTATGTTTAAAAATACTAATTAAAGAAAAGTCACATCTATTAGCTGGCTATAACAATAAAAAATCTGAATATTGTTGAAGAAATAAATAATAGTTTCTGCTACCCACCAGTTTAGGCAGAGCAGCCAGAATACCCTCATAAGGCACTGAATGTCACTTGCTATAAAGGTCAAGTGAGGCAGAGGGAGGCACTCAGGCCAGACATCAGATCTTCAGGCATGGAATTCATGGACAACATCACAAAGAGGATGGCTCAGGCCCAGTAACTGAGATAATTTATTAGTCTCAGTCCTAAGTCTAGAGTCAGAGAACAGGACATAATGGATAATGGCTATTGAAGGCAGAACAATGATATCCAAAGACATCCACCTCCTAATCCCTGGTTCCTATGAATATAGTATGATATATGGTGAGGGGCAGTTATGGAATTATAGCAAGGGTTACAAATGGAAATAAAGTTTCTAATCAGCTGACCTTAAAATAAAGAGATTATCCTGGACTATTCAGGTGAGCCCAGTGCAATTATAGGGGTCCTTAAATGTGAAAGAGGGAAGTGGAAGGGTTGGAAGGACATGTCATGATGAAGCAGAGGTTGGAGTGACTCCATGTGGGGACTCAACCTGCCATTGCTGGCTTTGAAGATGGAAGGGGCCATGAGCCGAGAAGTGCAGGTAGCCTCTAGAATCTGGAAAGGGGAAGGAAACAGACTGTCTGCTCCAGAGCCCCTAGAAAAGAACACAGCCCTGCTGACACACTGATTTTTGCCCAGTAAGACCCATTTTGGTTTCCTCACCTCTAGAACTGTAAGATAATAAATAAATATGTGCTGCGTAAGCCGCTAAGGTTGTGTTACAGCAGCATTAGAAAACTAATGTAAGGGGAGATGGGCATAAACTGGATCATCGTACAGGACAGTGATGGTAGTGGGGAGTGTGCATCAGTGAGTCCAGCTCTGGGAAACTAACTTCCTCAGAAAATGGAGAGGTAAAGCCAAAAGTGATAAGGCTGACAGTAGTGTAAGAGCCATCTCTCTGGCTTACTGGTTCAATGTTTTGTTAAGTTAGAGGTGGCCACTCCTCACTTTCCACAATTGCAAAAGAAGGGCAGCAGGAAATGTGGGCAAATTTCCCCCAAATAAGTCTTTCATGTTTTTCCTAGCCAGTCACCCTATAATCTTGCAAACGAATGGTCTCCAGAGCCCCCACATTAGTTTCTGCTATGAAATCCACAGGCTTCCTGACACTCATGTGATCACGATTACTTCTCTGACACAGACTCACATGTCCCTGCAAGCACCTGTCTTCCTCACAGATTCTCAGAAACTCAGTTTATTTTGCTTTCATCCTCAGAGCTAAAAAGAAAAGGAAATGCCTCACAGTACACAAGTAAATACCACATGATGATCATGTTATTTAGTGATAACAACAGACATCATTTGAGTAAGCATACTTTACAAAAACTTTATAGGCCTTATTTCTTTTAACCATCATGGCATATAATGTACATCCTACTATTATCTGCATCTTACTGACAAAAAAAGAAAAACTAAAATCTAGCATGGTTAGGAGCCAGCCCCATATCTTACTTCAAAATGGTAACCTAGTTCAATCTTACTTCAAAGCCCATGGCCTTAGGCACTTTATCACTGCTGCCCACTGTCTTAGGTACTACATCACTTCTCTAGAACTAGCTGCAGTTTAGGGCACTCAGTTTCCTGTAGTTCTCCCAACACCAGAGCAGAGATTATGACTGAAAATCATTTACAATAATAAAATAACTAACATGGTTCAACTATCTCACATTCTTCCAATCCTGACTCTCATGCTATATTGGCCCACTAAGTGATGTTCCCTCCTTAGGCTCCACCCAAATACTGGTATAGCCATCTCTTCTGGTCTAACTTCCCATCCCCTCTTCCCTATTTCCTCTCAAACCCCTTTTGCTATGACTGATGGAGGAGAAAAGAAGGGGAAACATAATAGAGTGGAGGAAGAGGAATGGGCTGGTCAGAAAGAGGGGTAAGAGTCTCAAGCCCTACATGAGAATGGACAGCAATAGTGCCCAGCAGGTCTAGAAAGCTGAAGGCTAGGGTTCAGAGCCCAGATAAGTTCCCAGCTCAAGCAGCATCCTTCCTCTTCAGACCATTCATGATTGGGATTTTTCAGATCCATCTAACTGGAAGTAAAGATGTAAGCCATGGGAAGAGAAAACATAAAGAAACTAAAAAAAGAGATAGAAAGAGTCAATAGAATGCTGCTCCAGTTCAGTTCCATTTTCTCCCTGAGAAAGGTAGTTGGAAATCTAGGTGACCAGGCATTCATTCAACCAATATCACTGAGCACTAACTCTATGCCAAACAATGTTCTAGGCACAGGCAATTCAGAGGTAAACAAGAAAGATGCCCCCATCAAAATCTTTCAGCAGCAAGAATCTTATTTAAAGGAATCCAGAAAGACTCTCCAAAGTAGAGTCAGCCAGACATGAGAGCTACCCTAAAGGTCTAAGCTTCAAAACAGACAAATATATTTGCTTAAATGCTAAAGTTCCTTAAGCCTGGGAACTCAGATCCTCCAAGCTTATGCTTAATCTTATAAGGACACAGGTCATCGTGCAAGGAAGATAAAGGTTTCGTCTTAGATGCCAATTCTGATTGACTGATAATGATCACCTGGAGTCCTTTGTTGAGAAGGATTGTGAAACCCCATCTAGTCTCAAGCAGGAAAATGGGCTGTGATAGACTAGCAATATCTGCCACATATATTTACTACATTACTATCCCAGCCCTAATGTAGATTACCTTACATCTTTCACAGTTGTTTCTTACCTATTCATTTCCACCAAGACAACAAGTTCCAGGGAAGGCAACACCATTCAGTGGAAGGAGCACTGGAAGCTGAACAGAGGAACTTTTCTTCCTCTTCTGGAACGGGGCATGGTGGGATGGAACGAGCACAATTTGTCCAAGATCAGAGGCATGGCTTTGGAGCTAGTTGTCTCTCACAGGTTGTCTGATCCTCTGTGTGTTACAGTTGATTCTTGCGTCTCTTGGTAGTTATGTTTGATGAAGTCTCTGTAAATTAGCAAATGCTGAGCTATTGCTTCTAGGGGAAAAATAGGGTTAGGTTCCTGCAAATCTATGCTGAGAACATTTTCATCAACCTGTCAAAACATAACTTCATTTTATGTGTTGATTCAGTAACATTGACCTCACAGCCAACAGCACTAAACTCGGGCCTGAAGGATCCTCATCTAACACCTGGTTTCTCTATAAGACACATCAGCCTTCGTGCTCATAGGAATAGTAGATAGCACTTTGACATTATTGGGGGGACTGGGCGCTCACATAGTGAAATCACCCACAAAATGCACAAAAAAATGTGGCACCAAATAGACTTCAAAAGGGAAACACGTTTACAGAATAAGAGCTGAAGGAAGAAGGCAGAGAGTGCCTAGTATATCTCAGCTGGGAACATGCATGTTGGACAACTGAGTTTTTCCACTGCTCTGCATGTGACTGTGAATGACCAGGAAAGTGTCAGGAGTATGATTAGGGGTAACTAATTTTAGTGAGCAGGCAAATTTATAAATACAGAATTCATGAATAATGAAGGTAAATTGTACTTACCCTCTGTGAGCCTTGATTATGGGAACTCCCAGACCCTACAGATTAAATGAGAGAAAGTATGTAAAATGCTTCCCATGATTCTAGTTACTTCTTTATACCAAATATTTGCAGTGTCGCCTTTGCTACTTTATCTGCCATGCTCAGTCCTGAGAGATAAGAAAATACCAAGAAATTTCCAAGTTTCCAGGCAAAATGTACCATCTTTTTCCCCTACGCAAGCATGTCAAACTTGCAGCTGGCGGACAAGTGGCCTGCCGGGCATGTGGCCTGCCGGGCATGTGGCTTGCCGACTGTGAGTTTGATATGCTTACAAATACTCAAAATAACTGAAGGAAGAAAGAAGGTATTTTGAACAAATTCAAAAGGCTATCTCCTGGGGCATTAAAGTGCAGGGATCAGCACAGTTTGGCCTCCCCCACACCCCCTGGGATGGGACTGAAACAGGAAGATTAGAAGCAGTTCCCTCTCTCATGTGGCTGCCTCATCTGCCATGCCCACTTCTCTCTGAGCATTGCTACACTTTTCTGCTTCTCTAAGCAGACAGATTTGTCTGCTTTCTCTGGCCTCCTTGAGCCCTCATATTTCAGCCTGTACCTGATTCTGGCTTTCCTGGTACTGCCTGCACTCTGACTCTGCGTGGCTGGTGCATACCTGTGGTCTGTGCCAGTCTAGCACCATTTTTCCACTTCTGGTAACAGAGTTTGACTGCATGTCTGGCTCAGGGTTGGCCTGAGAATGTGATGCTTTCTTACTCATCTTACATCACTTCTGTCATTACTCTGTATATCTTTTTGCTGCCTTGTGGCTTCTGTTTGCTTAGAGCTCTTGTTTATCCATGGTCTGTGCTTACTCATGAATTATGAATATTGCCTTCGCTCCATGTCTTGCAGCTTCTGCTCTCACTGATCATTCTTTTCCTTGTCTCTTCAGTTCTGATTCTTGAAAGAAGAAAATCATTGGCACAGTTAATTGCCATTTATTTGAGCAAAACTTTCGTGCCAGGATATCCTACAGGCTAATGTCCAGCTTATGGATCAGCTGCTCCTAGGTCAGTGCCTGCCATTGTCCAACAAGCTGTGGGCAGGGTTTGTAGGGAATAGAAAGTGTGCGTATGGTTTTAAATGTGGTCACCTATGTTTAATGATGTGTATCAAGTTGGTTATCTAGATGTCTATCTTTTTCTAATATCCCAAGTCCAATCTATGAAGAAATCCTATTAGTTCTACTATCAAAATACTTCAGAATGTAATCACTATTCCCACTGCTATCATTCTGCTCCAAGCCACATTACCTCTGACTTGCATTACTACAATAGCCTGCTAAGAAGTCACCTGCCTCTAGGCATAGACTATTCCAAACATAGCAACCAGAGTGATTCTTTTAACATCTGAACTATGTCATGTTATTCCTTTGCTTCACCTACTGCAAAGGCTCCCATTTCACCCAGAGCAAGAGCCAATGACCTAGCCCCTATTATGCTCTGACATCATCTTTACCATTTTCCTCCTTGTTTACTCAGCTCCTTGCTTTTCCTTAGATATTCCAGGCATGTGCCCACCACAGGGTCTATGCTCTAGCTGCCCCATCTGATGGATAGATACTCTCTTCTCTTCACTAACCCCTTTAGATTTTATTCTCATCTCATCTTCTCCACAAAGACTGCCTAACTAACCTATCAATACTAAAACTGTAGTCTTAAATGCAGTGCAGTCAATATTGTAGTTTTCAATACTATAGTTCCAGGTATATCCACTCCTTCTTACCCTATACTACTTTTTGTTCCTTTCCTGACCACTTTCTACATATAAATTATGCTTGTTATTTATTGCCTGTCTCCCCCTGCTAGAATGTTGAGTTCCACAAAAATAGAGATCTTCATCTATTTTGTTGCTTGATGTATACTGAAGATTGAGAACAGTGCCTGCTAAACTGAATTGAATTCCTCAGAAGGGAGCTATAAGCATGGCAGCTACACTAACCCCACATAGAAAAAAGAAGAAAAATCTCAAATTAATTATCTATACTCCCATTCAAGAAACTAGAAAAAGAGCAAAATCAGCCCAAAGCAAAAAGAAGGAAAAAAACTTAGAAGCAGAAATCAGTGGATTTGCAAATAATACTATGAACAATACTATACATATAAGTTTGACAACTTAAATGAAATGAGTCAATTCCTTGAAAAACACAAACCCAATTTACCCAATATGAAACAAGTCATTTGAATAGCACTATAATTATTAAGGAAATTCACTACATATCTACCAGAATGTTTAAAGTAAAAACTAACACCAAATGCTGGTGAGGATGAAGAGAAACCAGATCACTCATGCGTGTGGGTGGGACTGTAAAATGGTACAGCCAAGCTGTAGAACATTCCTGGGCATTTATCCCAGAGAAATGACGACCCATGTTCACACAAAAATCTATAGATGAATGCTTATAACAGCTTTATTTGTAAAAGCCAAAAGCTGGAAACAACCCAGATATACTTCAATGGGTGAATGGTTAAACAAATTGGATATATCCATTTAAGAGAATACTTAATAAAAATTTTTTAAAAAATAATAACATTATTGGTGCATGCACAATCTGGATCAATCTCCAGAGAATTATATGTGAAAAAAAGCCCAAAAAGTACATAGCCAATGGTTAATTTATAGAACATTCTTGAGATGACAAATTATAGAATTGGAGAACAAATTGATGGCTGCCAGAGGTAACAGACTGGGTTGGAGGTAAGGAGAATGGGAGGGAAATGGATGTGGTTATAAATTGGCAACATGGGGATCCTTGTGGTGATGAAATGTTCTGCAACAATATTGACATCCTGGTTGTGATACTGTATTATAGTTTTGCAAGATATTCCAAGTGGGGGAAATTTGGTGTCTTAGGCTTCTCCAAAGAAACAGAATTAATAATATACATAGATAGGTACAAATATAGATATAGATATTTATATAGACATATAAGAAGCTACTTATTATAGGAACTAGAGGCCCGCTGCACAAAATTTGTGCACATGGTAGGGGGTTGGAGGTCCCTCAGCCTGGCTTGTGTCCTCTCACAGTCCAGGAGCTTTCAGGGGATGTTAGAATGACAGCTTAGGCCCACTCCCTTAAGCCATCAGTCAGACATCCTTAGTGCTGCTACAGAGGCAGGAGAGGCTCCCACCACTGCCACTGCATTCGCCAGCTGCGTGACCCCAGCTTCTGGCTAAGTGGCACTCCCCCTACGGGAGCACACTGACCACCAAGGGAGAGCTCCTGAGTTGAGCAGGATCAGGCTAAAATAGGCTCTCTAAAATCCTCCAAGGGGTCCCAAATTCAGAGAGGGCACAGGCCAAGCCGAGGGCCCCCACCGGTGCATGATTGCTGGGCCAGAGAGGGACCCAGGAGGTTGGACAGCCAGGGAGGGACTGCAGGAGGACTCCAGGGAGTGTCTGCCCCATCTGGTTCAGTCCCGAACAGCTGGACCCCAGCAGCAAGCTAACCTACTGATCGGAGTGTCTTCTTCATGATGGTCAGTGCATGTCATAGCAGCCTTAGCATATCATTAGCATATTATGCTTTGATTGGTTGAATGGATGACCAGACAACTGGACACTTAGCATATTAGGATTTTATTATATAGGATTGGTTCAACCAATTATGAAGACAGAAAGCCCCAAAATCTGCCATCTGCAAGCCAGAGAACCATGAAACCAACCAGTGGTACAATTCAGTCCAAGTCCTAAGGCCTGAGAATCAGGGAGGTCGATAGTGTTAAGTCCAACTTCCAAAGCCGAAGAATCAGGAGTCAGTGGTACAAGTTTCAGTCTGAGTCCAAAGGCCTAAGAAGGAGGAGCACCGATGGCCAAGGGCAGGAGGAGATGGATGTCCCAGCTCAAGCACAGGGAACAAATTCACCCTTCCTCCACCTTTTTGTTCTATTTAGACCCTCCAAGGATTAGATGATGTTCACCTCACTCTCATTGGTGAGGATGACCTTCTTTGCCAGTCCACTTATTCAAATGCTACTCTCTTCCAGAAAGCCCTTTACATGCACACTCAGAAACAATGTTTTACTAGATACTAGGCATCCCTTAGCCAGTCAAATTGACAAATAAAATAAACTATCACACTGGCTAAGGGGTAAAAGGTATTTTCTGTATTATTTTTTACAACTACATACAAATTTACAATTATGTGAAAATACAAGGTTTAAAAATCTCTCACAATTTTAAGATACCCTGAAATATATTTAGTTATAGTTATTTGGAGGAAGAAGAGAAGTACTATATTAAATATAATTACTCATTATAAAACTGCATCTCGACTTCAAATCATAGAAATCAGTATCTTGCAAAGCAGCCCAGGCAACTCTAATTATTAGAAATGAGAGCTATTGAAAGCAAAAGGTCTGTACTGCCTGTGCCTTCAGCGGGTTTAAGGACATGGATTTGGTCCCAGCACAGGTCAATTAACTTGGCTTATTCATAGAGGAAAATAGTAAAGGTACACCACCCGCATGGCTCACACAGATTAGGCATTACTCAAACACTATCCACAAGAGACACAAATATGTGAAAGCAAACAGGCAACACAAATACACCTCTGCTAAGCACCTCTTCTCACCCTGGACAATTCCTCATTTCCTCAAGTGGATGGCAGGAAACATGAACCAATTTTAAAAGTTGTCAAAAATCAATAGCCAGAAACAAAGTGTAAAAAGCAATTCGTTCAAAACCGAGATCCCAAACCCTTATTAAATATTTAAATGTCAACGTAACAAGAACTAGAAAGAAAAAAAATCTGAAGCCTTAATGATACAGTAGAAGGAAGTCATGCTATGAAGAGTCATTCCTGCTCACAACTAGAAAGACTAAACAAATGATACAGTAACACTTCCCATTCAATGCTATGCTAATCAACAGGGCATTAAGAGTTTTATAAATACAAAATGCAAAATAATTGTACAATGCACTGGAAAGAAGTATACAAATGACACTGTTCTGGGAAGAGAAAAGACAATGTTGCAGGAGAACCAAGATGGCAGCGTAAGAAACTGCATATACTTGCTGCCTCCCACAACCACAACAAAATTACAACTAAAATATACAACAACCATCATCCAGAACCGCCGAAAAGCTGGCTGAACAGAAGCCCTGCAACTAGAGAAGTAAAGATGAAAGCACACTGAGGCTGGTAGGAGGTGCGGAGGTGAGGACAGGCTGGTCCAGCATCCACGTGAGCTGCTTTTTTAATCAGGAAGGAGGTTGTGTCAGTGGAGGCCACCTGGAGGAGCAAGGCGTCCAGCTCCACACCAGAAGCCCAGCCTATGGTCCCAGATCTAGGAAAAGAAGTCCTTATGGGCAGTAAGAAGTATGGGCTGTAAAAACCAGTGCAGATTGGAGCTAAGTGACACAGAGGCTGCTGAAGACCCAGCTGCTCCTCTTAAAAGGCCAGCACACAACCTGAACTTTTAAGCTCCTGCTTCCTCTGAGCTCCATGCCGGGGGAGGCTCTGGGAGACCCAGACACATATGAGGAGAAACTAGACTGTATGGCATTAGGGCAGGAACTTCCGGGCGGCTTCTCCCAGAGGGAGGTCTTCTCAGCGGTCATTGTTCCCATGCTGAGACCTTCCCAGTCACAGGGCTGGCGAGCAGCCATTTCCATTTGCTCTGCTCTGGTGATTCCCTGAGACCCCACCCCATCCAATTTACAACCCCATCCAAGCTGTGCATAGTGGCTTTTGTATATGAATGGCCTGTCAGACAAGCTGCAGCTTGATCTGGAAGCCCCAAACCTATCAATAAAAGGCCCAAGACCCAGCACCAGAACCAGCCTGCCTTGCTTCATCTGGGCACTTCCAAACCTAATACAAAAAGAAGGAATCTGCAGATCTCTCTGTAGTTTCTGCTGGATGGCCCCAAGTAGTGGCTGACTTTATATAGTAATAGTTCCCTGGAGACCCAAGAGCCAGTGTACCCAGTGGTCAGTGTCAGACCATACCAAATTACAACTCTACACATCCATAAGTGATGCATTCAAGGGGCAGATTCAGTGAGCATCAAAGCCCCACTGAAGCAAGTCTTGCCCCATAAGTGTGTCTCCTGCATAGCAGCTCTTCCATTGTAGATACAGCTGGTCCCCACAGCCAATTGTCCTGTGGGTCAATTCCTCCTAGTGACACCAACAGCAATCAAGGCTTAACTACCACAAGATTGCACATCACCCACAAAGGGATGCACCTAAAGTGTCCACTTCAGGTGACTGGGGAGGCTGAGCCACTGAGCCCAATAGGACACCTACTACACAAGACTACTCTATCAACTCAAGGAGACTTAGCAGTTACACAATACATAGAAACAAACACAGGAAAACAGTCAAAATACCGAGACAAAAATATGTCAGAAATGAAAGAAATGGACAAAAGCAACCTCTGGCTATAGAGATCAAAACCATGATTATAAGGGGGTTACTTGAGAATCTTCTAGAAACCTCCAAGGGACTTAGTGACATTTTCAACGATCTTAGTGAAAATGCCAAAAAAAAAAATTAAAAAGGACTAGTAAAAAATTAAGCATACAATGACTGAAATAAAGGATAATAGACAGGGATTCAACAGTAGATTAGAGGATCACAAGAATCATCAACTATCTGGAATATAAGGAAGCAAAAAACACCTAACCAAAAAAGCAAAAAGAAAAATGAATCCAAAAATATGAAGACAGTGTAAGGAGCCTCTGAGACAACTTCAACTGTACCAACATCCAAATTATGGAGGTACCAGAAGAAGAGAGAGAGCAAGATATTGAAAACCTATTTGAAGAAATAATGACAGAAAACTTCCCCTACCTGGTAAAAGAAATAGACTTACAAGTCTAGGAAGTACAGAGAACCCCAAACAAGAGGACTCAAAGAGGACCACACCAAGACACATCAAAATTAAAATGCCAAGGACTAAAGACAGAGAGACTCTTAAAAGCAGCAAGTTAGTTACCTATAAGGGAGTGGCCATATGACAGTCAGCTGATTTCTCAACAGAAATTATGCAGGCCAGAAGGGAGTGGCAAAAAATATTCAAAGTGATGAATCGTAAGGACCTACAAAAAGATTACTTTACCAGCAAAACTATCATTTAGAATTAAAGAGCAGATAAAGAGCTTCACAGAGAAGAAAAATCTAAGAGTTCATCACCACCAAACCAGTATTATATGTAATGCTGAAAGGGTATTCTTTAAGAAGAGTAGAAGAAAAAGAAAAAGATAAAAAATATGAACAACAAAATGGCAACAAATACACATCTATGAACAATTGAATTTAATAATCAAACGAATAAGAAATTTAATGAACAGAATAAACTGGTGAATAAAATAGCATCAGGGGCATGGAACTGGAACAGACTGACAATTCTCAGAGGGAAGCAGGGTGTGGAAGGTGGGAAGAGATTAAACGAAATCTTATACCATGTACATATTACCTATGAACACAGATAAGAGGGTGATGAAGGCCAGGGGCAGGGTGGGAATTGGGTGGAAAGGAGATATGGGGGAAAAAAGTGGGACATCTGTAATAATCTCAACAATAAAGATTTTTTAAAAAAGACAATGTTGTAGTACTTCCCTTTCCCAGATTTAAAAGCATTGTGATGTCACATATAACAGCAATGATCAAAACTCTAGGGCAGTTCAATTCCTAATTAAAAGGGTTGTTCTGAGTCAGCCTGGTGAAGGAAAATGTAGGGGAAGAGGCCTGGGCTAAACGCCACTCAGACACAATGAGTGTCGTGGGAGGGCTTTTTTGTTTGCAAAACAAAGGCTTCCTTCAAGGTAGCTCAAGTAAGAGAAGACTTACCTATATAACAAGTGATTTCACCTCATCTAACGGTGGAAACAAGGAATAGCTGGACCTCACTGCACTAAAACTATGAACCAATGCAACTCTTTCCTTATCTTGAACATTTCCTAGTAGTGTGAGCACTAGTGGGTGACACCGCAACCCACCTCCCATTCAGTACCAGAAGCAGTGGCAACTCTGGAAGATGTTCATACTATCTCTTCACTTTTGTCTTCCCATGTTAGAGGTAATAACTGGTTTTTCTAGCTTCCTTTTTCTCTTTTCCAGCTTTTAAACAGCAGTATAACAAATTCCCTGAATTCAATTCCTTCTATATAGCATGTCTACAGTGGTTTCTGTTTTTCTGATTGGACACTGATTGCTACATTTCCAGCTCCAACACTGACTTTTTTGTTTGCTTGCTTGTTTTGTTTTGTTTGAGCCTGAGTGCACACGTCACAAGCTGTTTCTCTTTAGGGAAGGTGTCCACCTCTGGTCTGAAAAACTATGTTAAGGGCATAGTTATTCTGAGCAGATGATCTGTCATCCCAAACTTTCTGGTGCAGTTGAGAACAGGACAGAAGTTGATTGAGGTAGGGGGTGAGTGGAGTGTATGGGGGTCAGGAGGGTTGACAGTTGAGGAAGGACTACATAGAGATATGAATAGAGTTACCCAAACACACAAAGAGCAAAGTCTGATATTAGAAATCCAGAAAGAAATCAATGACCTGTAGACAGTGTTGTAACCAACTGGGTCGAAAACCGAAGGCAGGTACAGTTGCAGTCACAGGCAGTGGTAGATTCCAGGGCTGAGACAGACTGGGACAAGAGAAGTGCACATTTTAGAAATGTCAGGGGCAACTATGCAGACACGTGCTCACACAGAGTTCTGGGTAGTGTTTAGTCACATAAAAAAGGACTTGGGAGAACAAAAAAGGATACTTGGGAGCAACTGTAGTTATCCAAACTTGATCTTATTGTGACTGATTCCCCAGAACAACTCTTTTAATTAAGAATTGAACTGCCCTTCTTTTTCTTTTCTTAATAATTATATTTTATTACATGAATATTTTTGTTTTTTTTATTTTATTTGAATAGTTTCTCCCTTTGTAACACGTGATATGTGTTAATTATAATTTAATATGTATTAGAATTTATAGATAAATGAAAAGAAAAATATAAATTTCATCTATAATCCAGCCAACCAAGGTTAACCTTCCAGACTTTTTTTATATCTTTATATTCATATGCATATTCCTATGGACATATGTATATATTTTAAAACCAAAATTATTTAACTTTTTAAGGGGGAAAAGTCTTTTTTTAAATATATATCTTATTGATTTTTTACAGAGAAGAAGGGAGAGGGACAGAGAGAAACATTGATGAGAGAGAAACATTGATCAGCTGCCTCCTGTACAGTCCCCACTGGGGATGTGCCCACAACCAAGGTACATGCCCTTGACAGAATTGAACCTGGGACCTTTCAGTCCGCAGGTTGAAGCTCTATCCACTGAGTCAAACCAGTTTCGGCGGAAAAGTCTTATAATACTACTTTTAAAAAGTAGACTAATTAAGCAAATCAGAAATAAATTCAAGTCTATTCAATAAGTTAATATATAAAAAAATTGGTGAAATAAGAATGAGTAAATAAGCCTCTATTAAATGAGAAACCACTGAAAATAAATGTCAAATAAGTTTATTGTCTATAAGGGACTGATAAAAATATAAAAGATCTCTATTCTTTTATGGAGAGATAAATAGCTAAAATATAAATAATAAAAAATACAAAGATTAAAGAAACACTTTGAAAAGTTCTCTGTCTCACTAATAATTAAGGAAACTGAATTTAAACAATGATGATTTAACAATTCACTCTACCATCTAAAGTAGGGGTGTCGAACTCAATCAGAGAAGGGGCCAAAATCTAAAATCCAGCCTAAATCGTGGGCCGAATGGTTTACTGAACAGTCATAAACTGTCATTGTGATGGAAACGCAGCGGAGTGCAGTGATGACAGCGCAGTGCGGGCCACATTGCAAGGCCTGGCGGGATGGATTTGGCCCGCGGGCCTTGTGTTTGACACATGTGACTAAAGTAAAAGTGAGAAAAGTCCAATGTAAGCATAATAATGGGTAAGTATGTATTTGAACATTACTTGTAGTACTAAAAATTAGGAAAACCTTTTTTAAAAGCAGCATGGGACTATATCTGTTAATCCCACAAGCAATCAAAAAAAGAGAAAAAATTTTAAACTATTTTTTTATATCTGCACTACTTATTAGTGACTAGATAATTCAAATGCCCCAAATAAAGGGGATAAGTCATTATTTTAAAACATTGATATATTATTATGGTAAAATATTGAGTTGATAATAATAAATTTATGAACAATGCATATTAATGGAAAGAAAAAAACAAAAATTAAAATAGTATCAAAACTTCTTGATATGACTACGTAAATATTGTTTCTATACAACAATAAATATTTTAAAAGCAAGCAAGCAGAATTTTGTAAATTCTGTATATCCTATATAATAAAAGGCTAATATGCAAATCAACTGAACGGTGGAATGACTGGTTGCTTTGATGTGCACTGATCACTATAGGGCAGACACTTAATGCAGGAGCTGCCCCCTGGTGGTCAGTGTGCTCCCACAGGGGGAGCACTGCTCAGCCAGAAGCTGGGCTCACGGCAGGCAAGCACAGCAACTCCCACCTCCATAGCAGCGCTATGGATGTCCAACTGCCAGCTTAGGTGGGGAGTGGGCCTAAGCCATCAGTCAGACATCCCCTCAGGACTCCCAGACTGTGATAGGGGGCAGGCTGGGCTGAGGGACCCCTCTTCCAGTGCATAAATTTCATGCACTGGGCTTCTAATCTTATGATAAAGGAATTATTTGTGCTTTTTGTTGATCTGTTTTTAAAAGTTTTGCTTGTTTCAATTCTTAGTTTGGTTACATACATATAAAATCATAGTATATGCAGTTTTCAATAAAATTTTCCTGATAATCAACTATGAAATTTGGCAGGTGACATATCTCACAATCCTATATCCTCCTCCAGTTCATCCCCATTCCAGGACCTTAGGAATAGGTGAAATTTAGAACAGAAATTTTAGTTTGTAGTGTATTTTGTGGTATGCTGCCCACCTAGATCTCTCCTTCAGGACTGAAACACTCATTCTCCCACTGGCTATGGAAGTTGGCTGACAGCTCTTAGATAAGTGTCTCTCCAAGAATTGCCTTCTCTCAATTGAAGAAAGTGCCTTGTCTAAGATCATGCCACTCTCCTTGGGGACAGCCACTTCTTACTGGCCAATAATAGGGGATAAGGGATCCAGACTCCCTTGCCTCAAAGAAGAGCTCCTCTGAAGGGTCATCTGAGCCCAGAACTGTCTTTGGAAGCCTTTGTTACAACTACATCAGTTTACTCCTCCTTCTGTCCAACCTGCCACCAAGTGAGACTAACACTAAGCCCCAAATATCCCACCATTCTTCCAGGAGACCAACCAGTCATTTGATAGCAAGTTACATTGGATGGGGCAGTGATTAATTTTGACTGGAATAAATATGTATCTTGGATGTGAAGTTTGCCTTTCCTGCCCTCCGGGCCTCAACCAGCACCACTATCTAAGGGCATATGGAGTATTTGATCTGCCAATATGGAATCCTATGTAATATTTTTATTGAACCCAGGAATCCATTTCATAATGAAGCTGGTGTAACAGTGGCACATGAGCATGGGATCCACTCTTCCTATTTCATACCACACTCACAGAAACTGCCAGCTTGACAGGTGATGAAGCTCAGTTGCATCTTTTGAAGGTGCAATTGAGCTTCCCCTTTGGAGGTGATACTGTTCAATAACATCTTCCAAGTTGCAGAATACACCATAAGTTAACAACTATTATATGAACCTATGTTCTCAAAAGGCATAATACATGGTTCTGGAATGCAACGGAAGGAAGGAAGTAGGAGTGACCCTGAGCCCTGCTTACCATCACTCACAGTGACCCACTTGTGGTATTTATGCTTCTTGTCCCAGCAACTCTGGACTCTGTGGGTGTGGAAGTGCTGGTAATTGGGTATTTCTTTGCCCAATTTTGACAGTAAATGGAGCAGCCACAGCCTGAGAAGGGCATGGTATCAGAGGCCCACCAGATAAGCCATTTAGACAATAGAACCATGGGTGCGGGAAACAGAAATAGGCTGAAAAACAGTGAGACAATGAATACCAATTGCAACCCTCAAACTAGGAGCAGTAGCAGGGAACTGTAGTTTGTCTCACTGTTTCCCCAGGGAAAGAGACCAACCAAGACCTGAGAAGAGCTGTTCCTAGAACGTATTATATAAAGTGACTGGATCCAGTGCAAAGGGCAGGCTGTAATAGATGCCATGGTGTGCTGCTCAGATTCTCCATTCTGGATTGAGGCAATCATTCCCTCCGCTGCTAGAAATGTTGGCAGCTGATAGCTCTCAGGCGAGTCTCTCTGTTGATATTGTCCCCAGCTGAAGAGAGTTGCCTTGCCAGAGCTGAGAGGCAGCCTACATCTACGACTAGTCCTTGCCCATCCCTCTCTGCTCTCAGTCCTCTTTCCTCACAGAATTGGCTGACAGACCTTTGCTCTGACGCCATTGCAGTTCAATTCCTCTTTCTATTTGATCCTACTTCCCTCACTCCTGTTCTGGTGTTGAATCCCTGGGCACTCCCCAGTAAACTTCCTGCATGCAAATATCCATCTCAGTGTTGGTTTCTGTGGGACTATGCAACAGTTACATTAGGTTGTATTTTGTGGGTGTGGTGTTTTTTTGTTGTTGTTGTTGTTTTCCATACAGAAAATACTGTCTAGCACACAAGGCTTTGTGTGACTATTATGTAGAGACTAAGAATTCCAGGGTCATCTATGTCTGGAAAACTCATTGGCCTCACCAGTAGCATTGATACTGTTTCTTTTCCTTTGGAGACTTCATTTTTTTGGGACACCACTGAATGTGCTGATTCCAGAAGCAGTCAGGAGGCCCTTCAGTTCTGCTTCTGTCTGATGATCATTTCCTTTCTTCTTCAGCTCTCTAGTTGCCAGGCCCTGAGCTTTTCTTTTTTTTTTTTTTTTTTTTTTTAATATATTTTATTGATTTTTTTACAGAGAGAAAGAGAGCGGGATAGAGAGTTAGAAACATCGATGAGAGAGAATCATCAATCAGCTGCCTCTTGCACACCCACTCCTGAGGATGTGTCCACAACCAAGGTACATGCCTTTGACCCGAATCGAACCTGGGACCTTTCAGTCCACAGACCAATGCTCTATCCACTGAGCCAAACCGGTTTCAGCAGGCCCTGAGCTTTTCTATCCCTTCCTTCCAGAAAGCACTGGTCCTACCAGCTGTCACTTTCCTTCCTCCACCCAGAGTCAAATAAGTTCCAGATGCTGAGAGAGTTGTGGGAATCTCTTCAGTGTCACCGGGAGGAGGGGAACTTAAATTCCTCTGGCTAGCAGTCACCATCTTGTTTCTCTGTTTCTTTCCTTTGCCCCCATTGCTTTTCTTTCACCATCAGAGAGTGAAGTCACTTCCTGACTCCACTGGGTCTTCAAGTTCCTCTGCCCGCTAGGATTTCAAGACCTTTTTATGGTAAATCTCTATATTACACTTTAAATTTTAATGTTGTTGTTGTTGTTGTTGTTTTACACTAAAATTTCTGGATGACAAAGCTATAAATGGGAATTAAAATCCTTTCCTTCCTCCTTTCCTGTCTGTCTGCCTGCCTTTCTTCCTTCCTTCTTTTCTTCAGTAAATTTCTTGTGTACCAACTCTGAGTCATCTCTTACATGAAGCTAAGCTATACCTACCGTTATTTAAGGTTATTAAATGTGATATTAGGGACACAACCATTCCTTTTTGAAATCTCCCTAGGGGCCAAAGTTGGCAGCAGATTGCTGGTCTGGCTGAGTCTTGCAGCACATCCCACTGGAACAACAACCCAGAGCTCATGCCCTTGGATGGAGAGCATATTAACAGCATTCTCTTTGTGTAAAAAGGCCTCCAAGTTTTGTAAAGGCCCACTATATTTAGTGTAGTAAAGTGAAATGTCCCTAACCAGTAGATTTCTATCGACCAGCCAGTCTTCAAAAGCCAACTGGACAGGGCGGCTGGAAACCACAACCCATCCCCCTCCCTAGTGCCCTTTAAGACATCGGGCCCTCTTGTGCATTTCTAAATCAAGACCTACATAAAATTGGACCTACTCCATCCTCACATTGTTGTTGACCTTAGTCCTGAAGCCTGGAAACACATCTCAACCTTTCTATAACCTCCAGGTAGCCTTGCTGTTCCCTCAGGGCATAGCTTGGGGTCAGCAGAGGAAACTATTCCTCTTCAGCACATTTTCTCAAAGTATAGTAATGTCACATGGAGAAATATGTAGAGAAGGACGACAAAGACAGAGACTTTAATATGATTACTCTTCCAGTTGTAGAAGCCTTTATTGGTTTTTACTCATCATTTTTTATCTGACTGTAGGCACCATTTCACTGACTTTGACTTCAAACTCTTGTTTTGCTCCTTAATCAGGATTTAGGCTTGCTCATATTGGGACAAATCAAAGAAGACTGAAAGAAGGAAGATAAATCGTACCCCAGAACGCTGGAAAATTCTGAAATTAGAGGTACCCAACGCCCCCTGAAGAAGGGAGTAAGAGGTAAGGATGAAAAGAAAAGATTGTTTGAAAGTCTTTTTAATGACTAGTTAGATCCCAAGATCTTTTTTTTTTTTTAATTGAAAAGCGCTCTTGCTTATTAAACTGCTGATAGACTGGGAAGCGCTTCTTTCTTTCTTCTTTTTATTTATTTATTATTTATTTATTAAAAATATATTTTATTGATTTTTTACAGAGAGGAAGAGAGAGGGATAGAGAGTTAGAAACATCAATGAGAGAGAATCATTGATCAGCTGCCTCTTGCACACCCCCTACTGGGGATACGCCTGCAACCAAGGTACATGCCCTTTACCGGAATCGAACCTGGGACCTTTCAGTCCAGAGGCTGACACTCTATCCACTGAGCCAAACTGGTTTCAGCAGATCCCAAGATCTTATTCCCAACGTAGCACAGCCATGTGACTACCCTTCCACCACTCTAGACGTGGCCAGGAAGTTTATTCTCTTGAGAAGCTGGGTCAAAGGATCTGGGCTTGGTGCATTAGGAAGAGCTGAAGATGAGGAGGGAGGGGGTTATATGGAAGGCTCCATAAGGAATGATTAGCTACCCTCACCCCCAGCCTCTAGCCCCTTTCCTTTAAAAACCTGCCAGAAGGCTAGAAGTCAGATTTGTAAATGCCCACACAAAAGAGTTTATCTGATTGACTGACCAACTGAAGAGAAAAAATTTTCTTTTTTTTTATTGATTTTTTACAGAGAGGAAGAGAGAGGGATAGAGAGTTAGAAACATCAATGAGAGAGAATCATCGATCAGCTGCCTCCTGCACACCCCCTACCGGGGATGTGCCCACAACCAAGGTACATTCCCTTGACCGGAATCGAACTCGGGACCTTTCAGTCCCCAAGCCAACGCTCTATCCATTGAGCCAAACGGGTCTCGGCGAGAAAAATTTTTCAAATAATGACATTTGGATGTCCCTATCCCCAAAAGAAATGTGGCATTACTGTGAAGCACAACAGTTAATAAGCTTTGGCCATTCATAGGGGATTTAAGTGCGTCACTCATTTTTTTTTTTTAATTGATTTCAGAGGAAAGACAGAAACATCAATGATGAGAGAGAATCATTGATTGGCTGCCTTATGTACACCCCACACTGGGGATTGATCCCACAACCTGGGCATGTGCCCTGATAGGGAATTGAACCATGACTTCCTGATTGATAGGTCGATGCTCAACCACTGAGCCACACTGGCCATGCAGGAAGAAAAAAAAAATAGTAAGAAAATAAGATTAGTTTGAGTGATCCAATGACTGAATCGGGAGAACTAAAAAGAGTAAGCAGAAAAAAAATGGAGGGGAGGGAATTACTAAAATAATAATGTATTGTATATGATAATTTCTCAAAACTGAAGGAAATGTGTGTTCATATTGAAATGTTTTCAGCTGAGGTTCATTCTGCACACTGGATGTAAAAGACCCTATTCTAAGGTGTGTCATCATGAAATTTCAGACCATTAGGGAGAAAAGAGGACCTCAAAACCTTCCAGGGAGGAAAAAACAAACAAACCAGCCTGGAGTCCCAGAGGAGGTATTAGTGTCAAACTTCTCAGTAGCAACACGGGAAGCTGGACGAAAAGAAGCAATGCCTTTACATTTCTGAGGGGAAATTACTTCTAACCTAGAATTCTATACCCTACCATCCAATTGCTGTTAAAAAATAAAGACATTTCACTCCTGCTAGGTCTCAAAAGTTTTTACCTTTCATGAGCTTTATCTCAGGATAAACTCCATTAAACCAAATGAGTAAATAAATCAAGAGGAAAATACAAAGTTTAGGAAGCTGAAGATCCAACAAAAGAGAGATGCAGAAAAATGCTCAGAATAATAAAAAGGGAAGTGTCAGGATGACAGATGGATCAGGGGCCTAGCAAGCAGTCCGTGCAGATGGGAACTGGACAATGAAAGGCTCAGGGTGGCATTAGAAGAAAGGTCTATGAGAAAACAAACAAAACAAATAGAGAGATTTATAATTCTGTCAGAGGACTTGGTTGAAATTAGTGATTGCTGTATCGAAACCGAAGTTTAAAAGAGACAATCATTAACCTAGGGGAAAACAAAATGATTATATACGATGCAAAGTGAACAGGAAGCAGCTCATCTAGGAACAATATTTCCTAGGCACAACAATGTAAACTCCAAAAACAGGTTTAACCAAAATTGTAATATCTTTAAAATGGAAGGATGGATACAGGTGAAGAGTATGTTGAGTGTGGTATTTAAAAAATGAAATATTTTCCTCATATAAGGAAATCAAGAGGTAATACCTAAACTAAAAACTAAAAACTAAAAGTCAAGGGGGAAAAACAATCAAAAAACCAGTATAAGCCCCAGAATAAACAGCTAAAAGATATGAGTCTAGTTGGCTTTGAAGAGAAGAAAGCAGAGAAGAGAGGAGGGGGCAAAGGGACTGCCATTTTGTTTTGTTGTTGAAGTTAAAAGCTTTCTATTTGACTTTTTATACAAAGTGCTTATATGCTTTTTCATTTTGAAAAAAGACTAAAGCAAAAAAAAAAAAGCGAGTTAGAGAGGAAATGAGGGAGAAGGGAAAATTAGGGTAGAAAAAAAATGAAGTCAGAAGTAATATTAGATGCGGTACACATCATTACTAAAGATAGGCTGACAATTTGGTTCTGAGCTTTTTAGCAGCCAGCACAAAGTGGAAAATGTAATCATTTATACAGTTTCACAATGTCCAAGAGATAAAAACAAACCACTTATTCAGGAGAAATATATCTATTCCTGGTACTGAGATTTGAGACATTTTTCCCATCTGTCCTCCTAAAGAGGACATCATGTGACATAGTCAACCATATCCTCATCAACTTGCCTACAGTAAATGCAATAATAAGTTTCATAGAGTTTTTTCTTATCACATCTCTCAATGTAGACTGAGGGCAAAATGCCAATGCAGAGTCCAGAAAAAAACAATTCTGTGAGGAGATAGAAATCTTTTCATTTCAGAGAGGCAATAAAACATAGTGGCTATGGTATGGGCTAGATCTCCAAATCTGTCTCTTACAGATACTTAATGACTCTGTACTCAGTGTTTTCATCTATAATATGGGCAAAATATTATCATCTCATTGGATTTTGTAAGTATTAAATGAGTTTATGCATGTGGAGTACTTATAAGAAGGCCTGGCAAATGTAAGCATTCAAAAAAAAAAAAAAAAAAAAAAAAAGATAGCTTACCTGGCTAGTGTGACTCAGTAGTTGAGCATCAACCTATGAATCAGGAGGTCATGGTTCAATACCTTGTCAGGGCACATGCCCAGATTGTGGGCTCAATCTTCAGTATGGAATGTGCAGGAGGCAGCTGATCAATGATTCTTTCTCATTTTTTTATGTTTTTATCTCTCTCTCTCTCTCCCTTCCTCTCTGAAATCCAATAAAAAATATTTTTTAACAAATATAGTAGAAAAAAATAATTAAATAAATAAATAAATAAATAAATATTGCTATTATTCAGAGAAATGCCTTTTTAAAATGGATTTTAAATGTTAAGACTACAATAAACAAAACAGTGTGGTAAGTGGTATTAGGATACATATATAGATTAATGGAATAGTAGATCTACATAAGTACAGCTGATTTTTAACAGAAGTGCAAAAACAATTCAATGGAAGACAGATATTCTTTTCAACATATGGTGCTAGAGCAATTGGATGTCTATAGGCAAAGAATTGAAATTCAACCTAAACCCCACACCTTCTATTAACTTAAAATGGATCATCGATTTAAATGTAAAATATCAAAAGATAAAGCTTTTAAATGAAAACAAAGGAGAAAATCTTTGGAACCTAGGGCTAGGTGAAGAGTTCTTAGATGTCATACTCAAAGCATAATCCATTCAAGAAAGAGTCACAAAATGGGCTTCATTAAACTTAAAAACTTTAAGTTTAAACAAAAGATCCTCCAAGGGGACAAAAAGATAAAACACAGACTGGAAGAAAGTGCTTGCAAACCAAAGAGTACTTTGGGAAGTACTACAAATCAAACATCTGCAGAGAACTAGTAAAAGAAAAATCGCTTAAAAATTTACAGTATGGAACATATAATCCAATTAGAAAATGGGCAAAAGACATTAAAATACATTTCTATAAAGATGATATACAGATGGCAAACAAAAATATGTTCAACATAGGTTAAAATTAAACACAGTGACAAAGCCAAATGCTGGCAGAGGAATTGGCTCTATTATATATTGCTTATGGTAACATAAAATGGTACAGCTACTCTGCAAAAATAGTTAGGCAATTTTTTAAAAAATTAAATATACACTAACCAGATGATCAGCAATCACACTCCTGGGTATTTATCCAGAGAAATAGAAATTTGTGTCAACATTTACAAGAATGTTTACTGTAGCTTTATTTGTAATTGCCTAAAATTGGAAACAACCCAAATACCCTTCAATGGGTGAGTAGTTAAGCTGTAGTATGTCATCTCAGGGAATACTACTGAGCAATAATAATAATAAAAAACACTACTTGGATAGATCTCAAAAAGATTACATATAGTATGCTAAGTGGGGGGGAAAAGACAATCTCAGAAGGTTGAATACTACCTAATTTCATTTATATACTATTCTCAAAATGATAAAATTATAGAGATGGAGGACAGATTAGTGGTTCTAGGGATTTGGGTTAGGGGAGAAGAGGAACTTAAGTGGGCATGAGAGATTTTTGTGGAAATAAAGCAGTTCAAAATCTTAATTGTGATTGTGGTTACATGAATCTCTACATGTGGTAAAATTGCATAGAATACACAAACATATACATGCACACGTGGTGAAATCTGAATCTGAATAAAGTCTGTTGATTGTATCAAGATGTTTCCACTGTGGGAAACTGGGTGAAGGATACATCAGACCTCCCTGTTCTATTTACAACTTCCTGTGCATCTATAGTTATTTCATAATAGAGTTTAAAAAATAGATGCTATGAAACATGCTGGATAAACCCTATAGAAAAATCTTATTAATTTGGTGATTAAAGTTACCTTTATTTAGCAAACTCAATTCTTTCTTTCTAGGTTGTATAAAATGATAATTTAAAGATTTGCAAGGTTGGTAGAATTCGTAGAAATTCATCAAAATATGGTGAAGGCAAGAGGGGTTGTGTATGTATAGAGGAGGTGTTTATGGCAGGTGTCCACTGTTTCAAGAAGGAAGTAACATATTTCCAAGAGTCCTTACAGAATGACACTTCTTGTCATGGACCAGTCTCTGGCCCTCAAATTTTCAGGTTCAAACACCTGATTTTCTTGCAGACTAAGCTTGATTCCCATTACCTGAGTTCATAACCTGATAAGCTATACTCAACAACTTCAGCCACACTCAGATGTGCAAGAAAAGTCATTTCTTTCTATTAACTTACTTTGAAAAATATAGAGATAATGAAATAAAACCAATGAAATAAAACCAGAAAAATATAGAGAGAATGAAATAAAACCAATACTTTAACAAATCATTCCAGACCCCATCCTAGTAGATGGAGGAAATGCAACCTAAGTAATTATTTGCAAAGACACTGTTGGCCCAGTTACTGCCAACATCCACTGTTGTAGTCCAAGTGACCACCAAGAATGGTCACTGGCTTTTGTGATGCATGGGACTCAAAAGTCTTCATGCTATGATCCAGCTCCCCTAAGCACTCCAAGCAGTCATTTCCTTCCTAAGCCTTGCACTTTCTCAGGCTCTGACATCTCCAGCTCCATCCTCAGAGAAACTTCTAAAGAAGCCTCTTACTTCTCTAAGACCCTTTCTCTCCCAGCTCTCTAGGACACCCAACGTCAACTTAGATTTTCTAGAAGGTGGGAAAAACCACTAACTTGAAATCACTTTTTATCCTTTACTTTTTGGGCTGCCAAAATCCCTGCGATAGGGAGTTTGAGGCCTCACTACCTTTAGAATGTAGAGAAGAGAAAAATATAGAGAGAATGAAATAGAACCAACACTTTAACAAATCATTCTGCCAAAATCACACCAATCCAGAAAAGTCACTTAATTAATTTGCAATAAGCAATGGATGTCACAACAGGTCACATCCATGCGGCTAGCCCATTCTCCCCTCATGTAAAGTAGGTGTTCAAGATCCTAATTAGACTGTTGTTTGGTGAACCTAGAGTCAGAACCAAGGACATTAGAATAATTCAACATTTAAAGATGTCAGGCTCTCGCTGAAACCGGTTAGGCTCAGTGGATAGAGCATCAGCCTGTGGACTGAAGGGTCCTGGGTTCGATTCCGGTCAAGGGCATGTGCCTTGGTTGAGAGCACATCCCAGGTGGGGGTGTTCAAGAGGTGGCTGATTGATGATTCTCTCTCATCGATGTTTCTAACTCTCTATCCCCCTCTCTTCCTCTCTGTAAAAAATCAATTAAAAATATTTTTTAAAAATAAATAAATTAAAAATAAAGATGTCAGGCTCTCATAGCCTGTTTCATGAACACCACAATAGGCACAGATATTCATGTCATACCAAAAGAGCTAGAAACACAGCAAGTTCATTGGTTATAATCCCCCAAACGTTCACTTTGAGAATGTCTTTGCCAATAGAGTTGCAATATTCAGAGGCATTTTACTGGGATTCTCTTGCCTAGAATACTTGGAGGAGTACTACCAATGTCTGTCCTAAAGATGGTCCTTTTTCTATGCTTCCACAACTGACCACCTCTTCCATCAAACAACAGGCCAATCCTGCTGGCCTAGGATTCATGTCCCTTCTGAATGATTCTGAATATAATAGATATGTTCCAATCAATTTCATAGGAACTTTAAATTTGACTTACAAAAGAGCCATACAATTTCGTTTTTGGGTTAGCCTTCCTGTATCTACTACATCCTGATAATGATATATACTAAAACAAACTCTATTAGGAGATCTTCGATGTGGGATTCTAAACACCAGGAGCATCCTAACAAAGAAATTATTTTAAATAATTTAAACATAATTATACATCTTAGCCCTGGCCCATGGATAGAGTGTCAGCCTGTGGACTCAAGAGTCCCAGGTTCAATTCTGGTCAAGGGCATGTACCTTGATTATGAGCACATCCCCAGTAGGGGATATGCAAGAGGCAGCTGATTGATGTTTCTCTCTCACTGATGTTTCTGGCTCTCTATCCCTCCCACATCCTCTCTGTAAAAAATCAATAAAATATATTTTAAAAAATTATTATACATTTTAGATATTATATCATTGTAACCATTGAAGAATAATCAATTGTTAAATGTAGCATGCATGATAACGGGTAAAATCTGCTGGATGCAAATGATCCAATTATAACGTCAGTGAAATCAGATGTTTAAGTATTGAGTGCACATTGTTAAGTATTGGGTGGTCTCACTATAAAAGTTCTTGGGGGTTTATGTTTTTGGATTATAGTATGTGTGCTGTGTTACCTAAACTTTAGGCACATCAATAATCTAGAATTCAGGCAAGTCCATGCCATTCCCTCCCACCCTTAGCAGAGAGATAATGAATGTTCTAATGAAAGCATTATACTTTGAACTTGCAAAGTGCTTAAAATCAATCTCTAAGGTAATTCCTAACCTATATATCTATGTGTACATTAATAACTATCTCATTTTCTGACAGGTGCAGTGACCACCGAGCAGCTGTGAGCCCCAGAACGCTGGTCCCAGGCAGCACGAACACTTGGACTCAAACGAGCACACCACCACACGGTGAAAAGGAGATAACTACATAACCAGACATCCTGAAAAGAGAGGTCATGGGGAGACAAAGAAACAGCCCGCACATGAAAGAAAAGCAAGCATCACCAGAAAAGGAAGTAAACGAGTTAGAGGCAAGCAACCTACCAGAGCAAGAATTCAGAGTAATGATCATAAGATGGCTAAAAAGAATGGAAGACAAATTTGACAATATGAGTAAGAACCAAGAGGAAATGAAGAAGAACCAAGAAGAAATGAAAAGTGACATTGCTACTGTAAAGAACTCAATAGAAAGCATCAAGAGTAGACTAGAAGAAGCAGAGGACCGCATCAGTGAGCTAGAAGACAAGATGGAAAAAAATACCCAATTAGAGCAGCTTCTGGAAAAAAAAATTAAAAAGCAGGAGGAGAGCCTAAGGGAACTTTGGGATAGTACAAAACAAAACAATATTAGAATAATAGGGGTTCCAGAAGGAAAGGAAACTGAGGAAGGCATAGAAAAAATGTTTGAAGAAATAATGACAGAAAACTTTCCTGAGATAGAGAAGAAAAAACCCACACAAATCCAAGAAGCTCGCAGAGTCCCAAGCAAAATGAATCCCATAATATCGACACCAAGGCATATTATAATTAAATTGGCAAACACCAATGACAAAGTAAGGATCTTAAAAGCAGCCAGAGAGAGACAGAAAGTTACATACAAAGGAACCCCCATCAGACTAGCAACTGATTTCTCAACAGAAACTCATCAGGCCAGAAGGGAATGGAATGAAATATACCAAGTCATGCAAAGGAAGGGTCTGAATCCAAGAATATTGTACCCAGCAAGGCTATCAATCAAAATTGAAGGTGAAATCAGGAGCTTCACAGGCAAAAACAAACTAAGGGAATTTATCACCACCAAACCAGCAATGCAAGAAATGCTAAAGGGTCTGCTGTAAAAATAAAGAAATAGGAAGTGAAGAAGGAACACAGGGGTATAGAATAAAAATGGCATCAAATAAGTACCTATCAATAATAACTTTAAATGTAAATAGGTTAAATGACCCAATCAAAAGACAGAGGGTAACAGATTGGATAAGAAAACAAGACCCATATATCTGCTGTCTACAAGAAACCCATTTCAGAAAAAAAGAAGCACACAGACTGAGGATGTAGGGATGGAAAAAGGTTTTCCAGGCAAATGGAAATGAAAAAAAAGCTGGTGTAGTAATACTTATAGCTGACAAATTAGATTTCAAAGTGAAGGACATAACAAGAGATAATGAAGGCCACTTCATAATGCTAAAGGGAGCAATCCAACAAGAAGAAATAACTTTGGTAAACATATATGCACCCAATACAGAAGCACCCAAATATATATAAAAGAAACTGCTCGAGGACACTAAGGGAGAGATTAATAGCAATACAATCATAGTAAGAGGTTTTAATACCCCACTATCACCTTTGGACAAATAATCTAAACAAAAAATCAGCAAAGAAACATCAATCCTAAATGATGCACTAGACCAGATGGAATTAATCGACATCTTCAGAACATTTCACCCCAAAGCCACAGAATATACATTCTTCTCAAGTGCACATGGGTCATACTCAAAGATAGACCACATGTTGGGACATAAGCAAAGTCTCTTCAAATTCAAGAAGATAGAAATAATATCAAGCATCTTCTCAGATCATAGTGGCATAAAACTGGAAATCAACTACAATAAAAATAATCCAAAGAAATCAAACACATGGAGACTAAACAGCATGCTATTAAACAAGGACTGGGTTACCAGAGAAATCAAGGAAGAAATTAAAAACATCCTGGCAACAAATGACAATGAAAACACAACAATCCAAAATCTATGGGACACAGCAAAAGCAGTTTTGAGAGGGAAGTTCATATCCCTATAGGCCTATTGAAAAAAAAAAAAAATGATAACAAATTATCTAACTCTACAACTCAAAGAGTTAGAAAAAGAGCAACAAGAAAAGCTCAGTGTAAGCAGAAGGAAGGAAATAATAAAAATAAGAGCAGAGATAAATGACATAGAAACCAAAGAAACAATACATAAGATTAACAAAACCAAGAGCTGATTCTTTGAAAGGATAAACAAGATTGATGAACCTCTAGCCAGGCTAACCAAGAAACAAAGAGAGAGGACCCAAATAAACAAAATCAGAAATGAAAGAAGTGAAATAACAACAGACCCCACAGAAATACAAAGGATTGTTACAAAATACTACGAACAACTCTATTCCAACAAACTGGACAATCTGGAGGAAATGGACATATTCCTAGAAAAATATAACCTTCCAAAACACAATCAGGAAGAATCTAAAAATCTCAATAGACCAGTGACTTGGGAAGAAATTGAAACAGTCATCAAAAAGCTTCCAGCAAACAAAAGCCTAGGACCAGATGGCTTCACAGGAGAGTTTTACCAAACATTCAAGGAAGAACTAAAACCTATCCTCCTCAGACTATTCCAAAAAATTCAAGAGGAAGGAACACTTCCAAACCCCTTCTATGAAGCCAGCATCACCCTAATGCTAAAACCAGATAAAGACAACACAATGAAAGAGAATTACACGCCAATATCCCTCATGAACATAGATGCCAAAATCCTTAACAAAATTCTAGCAAACCGGCTCCAGCAGCACATCAGAAAATCACACACCATGACCAAGTAGGATTTATTCTGGTAATGCAAGGATGGTACAATATTCGCAAATCAGTAAACATGATACATTACATAAACAAATTAAGAGATAAAAATCATACAGTCTTATCAATTGTTGCAGAAAAAGCATTTGATAAAATCCAATGCCCTTTCCTGATAAAAACTCTCAACAAGGTGGGAATAGAAGGATCATACTTCAACATAATAAAAGCTATATATGACAAACCCACAGCAAACATCATACTCAATGGGCAAAAACTAAAACCATTCCCTCTAAGAACAGGAAAGACAGGGTTGCCTACCCTCACCACTCCTGTTTGACATGATACTGGAAGTACTAGCCATTGCAATTAGACAGGAAGAAGAAATAAAAGGCATCCAAATTGGAAAAGAAGAAGTGAAATTGTCCTTATTTGCAGATGACATGATATTGTACATAAAAAAACCAAAAGACTCCATAAAAAAACTAATAGGTTTAATAAATGAATTTGGCAATGTAGCAGGATACAAAATTAACGCCAAGAAATCTATGGCATTTCTATACACCAATAGTGAACTTAGAGAAACAGAGACTAAAAAAGCAATCCCATTTACCATCGCACCAAAAAACTTAAGAAACTTAGGAATAAACTTAACTAAGGAGGTAAAAGACCTATACATAGAAAACTACACGACACTGAAAAAAGAGATAGAGGAAGATGTAAACAGATGGAAGAACATATCATGTGCATGGATTGGTAGAATCAACATTATCAAAATGTCCATACTTCCCAAAGCAATTTATAGATTCAATGTACTCCCCATTAAAATACCAATGGCATATTTCACAGACCTAGAAAGAACTCTCCAAAAATTCATCTGGAACAAAAAAAAAAGACCCTGAATAGCCACAGCAATCCTGAGAAAGAAGAATAAAGTAGAAGGTATCTCAATACCAGATTTCAAGCTCTATTACAAAGCCACTGTTCTCAAAACAGCCTCGTACTGGCATAAGAACAGACATATAGATCAGTGGAATAGAATAGAGAATCCAAATATCAATGCAAATCAATATGCTCAATTAATATTTGACAAAGGAGGCACGAACATACAATGGAGTCAAGACAGTCTCTTCAATAAATGGTGTTGGGGAAATTGGACAGATACATGCAAAAGAATGAAACTAGATCACCAACTTACACCATACACAAAAATAAACTCAAAATGGATATAGGACTTAAACATAAGACAGGAAACTATAAAAATACTAGAGGCATCCACAGGCAGCAAAATCTCAGATATATGCCGAAAGAACTTCTTCGCTGATACTGCTTCTAGGGCAATGGAAGCTAAAGAGAAATAAACAAATGGGAGTATATAAAAATAAAAAGCTTTTTTACAGCAAAAGAAACCATCACCAAAACAACAAGAAAGCCCACTGTATGGGAGAACATATTTACAAATGTTATCACTGATAAAGGTTTAATCTCCAACATCTACAGACAGCTTATACAACTTAATAAAAGGAAGATAAATGATCCAATTAAAAAATGGGCAATGGACCTAAATAGAATCTTTTCAAAAGAAGAAAGAAAGAAGACCAAAAGGCACATGAAAACATGCTCAAAGTCACGAATTATCAGAGAGATGCAAATCAAAACGACAATACGGTACCATCTCACACCTGTCAGAATAGCTATCATCAACAAATCAACAAACGACAAGTGCTGGTGAGGATGCGGAGAAAAAGGAACCCTCGTGCACTGCTGGTGGGAATGCATACTGGTGCAACCACTGTGTAGAATAGTATTGAGTTTCCTCAAAACACTGAAAATGGAACTCCCATTTGACCCAGTAATCCCACTCCTAGGAATATATCCTAAGAAACTAGAAACACCAATCAAAAAGGATATATGCACCCCTATGTTCATAGCAGCACAATCTACAATAGCTAGGATTTGGAAACAGCCTAGGTGCCTGTCAGCAGATGATTGGATCAAAAAACTTTGGTACATCTACACAATGGAATACTATGCTGCCATAAAAAGAAGGAATTCTTATCATTTGCAGTGTCCTGGATGAAACTGGAGAACATCATGCTGAGTGAAATAAGCCAATCAATGAAAGAGAAACACCACATAATCTCACTCATTTATGGATAATAAGGAACATTATAAACTGATGAACAAAAAGATAGATACAAAGACAATAAAGAAACAAACAGACTGTCAAATTACAATGGGGAGGGGAGGGATATATGGGGGAGATAAGAGATCAACTGAAGGACTTGTATGCATGCATATAAGCATAACCAATGGACAAAATACTATGGGAGGGAGGGCATGTATGGGAGTAGGGGGGGTGGGATTGGTAAGGTATGTACACATATAACACCTTAATAAAAAAAATGAAAAAAAATAATTATCCCATTTTCTATTTTATAGGAGAATAAGAAAATATAATAATAATGATACTAGTAATAATAATAGATTTTAAGGTTCATATTTCCCATAAAAAGTTTAACAAGTTACATGGCAACAAGAATAAAACTCAGCTTGTGCCTGCTCTCTCGAACTCTGTATAATAACTCTGTATTCTCTAATATCTTCTGCTTGTCTTTTTCTTTTTTTCTTCTTCTCCAGTTTTCGCACTAACAGGGTACTCATTATTACTAATGAGATCGTCCCAATCTTAATCAATTCATTATGACCAATAAAGCCAGAAAAAACACCAGCCAACTGGTCTTCCAAATGACTTTGTAAAAGCTTTATCAAGATAAATGAATATGCTGTAGCATGTTAGGATTTCTGAAATAATTCCAGTATAATTTTAGGAATCCAAAGACAGTATATGAGAAAATGAAGGTGTGTGTGTTTTTTTTTAAATTCACTTCAACTGGTTTGGGGTAAAATGTAACAGTGTTTCCATCAAGTTGAGCTCTTTTATTTTTATTTGATTCCTTAACTATTTATGAAACACATCAATGTTTATGAAATGCATGAATATATTTACTTTGAGCTCTGCTTTCCTCCAACTCATGCATAACGATCCCTTTTTATTTATGTAAACTTGAAATAATAATAATAAGCCAGTTGTGTTCAGCTCTGTCCTTTGAGCTGAAGAGATGCAGTCATAACCCCAGAGGGCAGTCAGATGGACTCCATTGCCTCTCAGTAGGATTACTAGTAATGCCTGTGCTCAGAATCCCTTCCAATGACCTGTTAACCCAAGATACATTTCTGTTAAATACAGAACACCAGGCATTAGGAGATGAGGCTGAGTAGAATTAGCATGGTTTTTGTTTTGCTAAGACAGAAAAATATCCAACCCCATGCATTATTATTATCTGCTGATCCAGCCTATTATGATAAGAGCATCAGGACAGAATCTGTTCATGTCCTCATTGCTCCAGCCAGAGCTCCAGTCTCACACACACTCTGTGGCACTCATTTGGCCAGCAGGGTCCAAGGGCACAGGGAGAGCTGCCTACTTATAATGCCATGTTGGAGGAGGTGGCAAGGCCATCTCTTTAGTGTTGGTTTATAACTGCAGCATGTTATAAAATCAGATTATAGCACATAATGGGGCTCACTCTAAGAGGCTACAGTGAAATTTAGAAGTCTTTCAGCCCACTTATCAAAATGCTTACACTTCCCATTTCGCTGCAGAAGAAACAATAATAAATTCTGAGCAAAGGAAGTTAATCCACATCTGGAGGATTTTATCAAGTTAAACAATAAAATTGTGCAGCTCCAGGCAATGAGTTTTTCTATTAAAATTCATAGCAACCCATGGGCACATTTCAGCAAAGACCTTAAATAGACATTGTAATGTATCATTCTCACTACTGACTCTGTCATGAGTCTAACAGATAAACAAACATAATACAAACATCAGAGTTTTTCTTTTATCAACATAGCAGATCTAGGACTGATAGGGACTTATCACATAGTGTTGTCCACAGAACAATATCAAAGCATTTTTTATACTGGAATTTAATTTAACCCTTTATAGCAAGTATCTCCTAAATAAATCTTTTTAAAAATATATATGTTTTGTCCTAGCCGGTTTGGCTCACTGATGGTTCCCAGGTTCAAATCCCTACCAATTGATGTGGGTCTCTCACATCAGTGCTGCTGTCTCTCCCCTTCCCTCCCATGCTCTCTAAAAATCAATGAAAAAATATTCTCAGGTGAGGATTAACCTATATATATATATATATATATATATATATATATATGTATATGTTTTTACTGATTTTAGAGAGAGTGGGTGAAAATGGGAGAGAAAGAGAGAAACATCAACTGGCTGCCACTCAATCAATTGAGCCACACCAGCCACGGCTGAAGAAATCCTTTTATTTGACCTTTTGATAGGCTGGGTGTGAAGGATAGTACATCAAAATGAAGTTATTACACATTCAAGGAAAGATAATATATTTCTTTTACTTAGTTTATTTCAGAGAGAAGGGAGAGGGAGGTAGAAACATCAATGATGAGAGAGAAAATCATTGATCGGCTGCCTCCTGCATGCCCACTACTGGGAATGGAGCTTGCAACTCAGGCATGTGCCCTGATGGGGAATCAAACCATGATCTCCTGGTTCATAGGTTGATGCTCAACCACTGAGCCACACTGGCCAGGTTCTTAGTATTTTAAAAATTTGTTTCATAGTTGCAGATTATTTATTTGTAGCTCATAATGTGAATTTATTTGACTTTGGTTATATTTATATTAGAGGCCCAGTGCACAAAATTAGTGCTTTGGGGGGGGGGGGTTGGAGTACCCCTAAGCCCAGCCTTTATGCTCTCCAATGTGGGACCCCTTGGGGATGTCCGACTGGGCTCTGAACCATGGCAGCGCAGGTGCAGTGGGGCCAGAATGAGCAGGAGCAGCACAGCACTCAGCCTGGGCTTGGGCTCCTGGGGATGTTGGACTGATTGCCGGTTTTGGCCAATCCCTGCAGGCTTTGCCGAGGGATCCCACCCATGCATGAATCCATGCACTGGGCCTCTAGTATATTATATATGCCTATCCATATGATGTGTGTATCTATGTGATATGTATATACAGTGGTATGCTGGTAAGCCAACTCTTAAAAAAAAATGTTCTAATTTGCCAATTTCCATGTTGTAAATACTCCCACCACAGTCAATTTCAAGCTACCAATATGATGCCACTGAATGGGGAGCAGGGAAGAGAGGTGTACATGTGGCTCTGATGATCCAATACAAACAAGCTCCAACACCACTGTATATATGTGAGGGTATGTGCACATGCACATGCATTAAAAAATGTGTACACACACACACACACACACACACACACACACACACACCAAGAGGTCTATGGAATAGTGAGGAAGACTGAAGCCAGCACCTACCTTGAAGTCCCACCTCTACCACGCACTAGTTACTTGACCTTGAGCAAATCACTTAACTTTTCTGTGCCTCAGTTTCTTCTTTTGCTTAATGAACATAATAATAGTATTAGGTATGTTGTAAAGATTAGATAAATTAACATATATAAGGCTTACTACAGTAATGCATGAGTACTATATAAGCACCAGCTATTTTTGTTGTGGCTAATAATATCTATATATTACTCTGTGTATATATAATAATCTGTCAGGATCTTGCCCATCAGAAGCACCTGATGCTCCACCTCCATCTCTTTTTCCATTCCCAACCTCTGCCCCATATTTCCTCTCCTCTGTGCAGGTTCAAGTTAGCCTTGTAGGGATTAAGTTCTGATCCAATCACAATCAGCAAATCTTTAGACCTGAGACTGGAGCTGTCCTGTTATCTAGCCTCAAGTCAGCTGTCTTACCTGCTTGCCCCTCTCTATCAGTGCCTAGAGAGCTCCTGTTCCTGGAGCATTGCCCTAGGTGTTTGACTACCTACCTTCATCTGCCAGAGTCTTTGAGCTCATCTGATTGCCTCTCTTCTATTGGCTGGTTTCTGACTGGTAGCTTGCCCTGATCCTTGCTCTGAGTATTGTACCTAAATCTTTGGACTTTGACTACTGGGTTCTGACCTGGATTTTACTGCACTCTCAATTCTCTTGATCTAGGATGAATATATATATATAATTTTTTTAATTGATTTCAGAGAGGAGGGGAGATGGAGAGAGAGAAACATTAATGATGAGACCACAAGTGTATCAGCAGCTGTCTCTGAAGATGGCAAGCCCTGGTAGGCTCTCCTTAATTGAAAAATGGCTACATTTCTGCAAAACCTAAAATCAGTGGTTTGAGCTCAGTTATCCTACCCTGTTTTCAACTGATTCAATTTCCTAGCAGCTTTTCTGTTTTGCCAGGCATTAAAAACAAAAACAAAAACAAAAACAAAAACAACTCTTAAAAATATTCCCTCTAAGAAAAAGCCACATTTTCATTAGAGCTCTAAACAATTATTTCTCTAAATCAATGTCCTCTATTGAAGGGAGAAAAGATAACATCATTTGGTGGTAGTGACTTATATGCATGTGAGTGCTTGGTGGTGGTAAGGTAGGGCAAGGATGAAGTAGAAAGGTGGGTCACAATCAAAATCTCTCTCTTTTTTTTAAGAGACTCCCAGACAAGCAACTTTTGGATCCCTCTCTTTTTAGCACTGACTCAAACTAGCAGTTTACATGAAACATTTTTTTCTATCTAATCCCCTTTATTAAGAGAGGAGAGGAAAAAAAAGAGTAGGATTAGAGAACTGGACTTGTATCAGGAGGCATGGATTTTAAACCAGTTTTTTAATTAACTCTCTTGGTAGACCCCAGGGGTCTATAGACAGAATTCAGGGTATCCATGAGTTTGAAAGGGAAAAAAATTACAACATTATTTTTATTGACCTCTAATTAAAATTTGGCAATTCCTTCAGGATCTCCACAACATCTGCCACTTCCTCCTATTTGTAGGCTTAAATTGGCCATGTAGTTCTTCGATTATTAAGAAACCAGAGTATTAGCAGTGCTTACGAGTTTTCATCAATAAAAATCCGACATTTCCTTATTGCTTTTACATTGTTGCTTAAATCTTAAAATACCATATTCACTCATTGCCACTTCAAGATTATGGTATTTAATAGACTTCCTGCTACCTTTTATAATTTGACATGTAAATAAAGAAGCACATATATTACTATACTACATTTTTTGAATATTCTGATATTAAAAGTTGATTTGCTTTGAGCTCTTAAGTATTTTGCTTTTAAAATATTCACATAAACATAAAACTCACATATAAACATGAAAACATACAAATTTAATGGCTTTAATATATTCACAGAATTAAGCAGCCATCATTACATTCTAAATTTAGAACATTTCCATCACCACAAAAAGAAACCCATACTCACCGAGACTGATTTGGCTCAGTGGATAGAGCGTCAGTCTGCAGACCAAAAGTTCCCAGATTCAATTCTAGTCAAGGGCATGTACCTTGGTTGCAGGCACATTCCCAGTAGGGGGTGTGCAAGAGGCAACTGATTGATGTTTCTCTCTCATCGATGTTTCTAGCTCTCTATCCCTCTCTCTTCCTCTCTGTAAAAAAATCAATACATACATATATATATATATATATATATATATATATATATATAATTTTTTTTTAAAGAAACCCATACTCATTAGCAGTCACTTCTTACTCTTCTCCCCTCCACACCCAGCCCTCTAATCTACTTTCTGTCTTCATGATTTGCCTATTCTGGACCTTTCATATAAATGGAATCATACAACATGTGGTCTTTTGTGATTGGCTTCTTTCACTTAGCATAAAGTTTTTGAAGTTCACCCAAGTTGTACCCCGTATCAGGACTTCATTTCTTTTATTGCCAAATAATAGTATATTGTATGAATATACCATGTTTTGTTTATTCAAGTTGATGGACATTTAAGTTGCTTCCACTTTTCAGCTATTATGAATTATGTTGCTATGAACATTCATGTATAAGATTTGTGTGTGGCTATTTCATTTCTAATGGTTTTACACCTAGGAGTGGAATTCCTGGGCTATCAGGTAACTGCATGTTTAACCTCTTGAAAAAATACCAGACTGTTTCCCAAAATTGTTGCACCATTTTATATAATCACCAGAGTGTTTGAGGATTCCAATTTCTCAATATACTCTCCAACTCTTATTATTGTGTGTCTTTTGTATTATAGCCACCTATTGAGCATGAAGTGGTATCGATTTGCATTTTGATTTGTGTTTCACTAATGGCTAACGATGTTGAACATTTTTTCATGTTGTTATGGGCCATTTGTGTACCTTCTCTGGAGAAATGTCTATTCAATTTCTTTGCCCATTCTTTAATGGAATTGTTCATCTTTTAATTATTAAGCTGTAAGAGGTTTTTTTGTATATTCTGGATACAAGGCCCTTATCAGATCTATTTTCTCACATTTTGTGGATTACCTTTTCACCAACTTGATGGCATTAGTTGCAGCACAGAAGATTTTATTTATTTTTAAATATATTTTTATTGATTTCAGAAAGGGAGAGAGAGATATATATCAATGATGAGAGAGAATCATTGGTTAGCTGCCTTCTGCACACCCCCTACTGAGGGGATGGAGCCTGCAACCTGAGCATGCACCCTGGACTGGAATCGAACCTGGGACTCTTCAGTCTGCAGGCCGACACTCTATCCACTGAGCCAAACCAGCTAGGGCCAGAAGTTTTTAATTTTGATGTAGTTTTTTTCCCCCCTTTATGGCATATGCTTTTGATGGCATATCTAAGAACAGCTGCCTAGGTGAATATACCAACTCTGAATATACCAAAAACGATTGAATTGTATACTCTAAATGAGCAGTTTTTATGTAAATAAATCCCAATAAAGCTGTTTGTTTGTTTGTTTTTTAAAGGCAAAATGTCAGAAGAAAAGAACAGAGAAAAATTTAGACATTGGTATCATTATTTGATTATCTCTATACATAAACCAATAAATCCTCCTTATTGTTTAAAAATGTTTTTAAAAGAACAAAAAACCAAAAGCAGGTTCTAAAATTACATCATGGTGATGGTTGTAAACTCTGTAAATATACTAAAAGGCACTGAATTGTATATATTTTATTTTTATTTATTTATTTTTTAAAAATATATTTTATTGATTTTACATAGAGAGGAATTGAGAGGGATAGAGAGTTAGAAATGTCGATGAGAGAGAAACATCAGCCAGCTGCCTCTTGCACACCACCCACTGGGATGTGCCCGCAACGAAGGTACGTGCCCTTGACCGGAATCGAACCTGGGACCTTTCAGTCCGCAGGCTCACGCTCTATCCACTGAGCCAAACCGGTTTTGGCTGAATTGTATATATTTTAAATGAAAGAAGTTTATGGTATGTGAATTATAGTTTAAGAAAGTTGTTTTTAAAAAGGCAAAAGAAACTATTGCCTAATCTACAGTCATAATATTCACTCTTATGTTTTCCTCTAAGAATTGTATTATTTTAGTTCTTATGTTTAGGTTTTTTATGTATTTTGAGATCATTTCTGTATATGGCATAAGAAAGGGAGTCTACATTCATGTAATTTATTTTATGCTCTTAAAAACATTATTCTGAGTGGGAATCCATGGACTTCACCAGACTGCCAAGGCGGTGCATGGTACAGAAAAAGAGAGAAATCTTTGCTGGAAAGTGGACTACACATCCTTACTTCTCTGGGCCTCAGTTACCTCCTCTGTACAATCTGTGGGTAGGATTCAATTGGGATCCCTCCAGTTCTATGGTGCCCTTTACTGTGCAGACATTATGGGTGGAGAGCAATGACTTTTTTTCTGAAGAAAATGCCTCATGTCTATGACACAAGCGGTTTCTAAGCTTTTTATTTGTAAATTTGTTTTTTAAGTAAGCCATTGTCTGGCGTAGGGAGGGCTTAGCCAGAGTTCTGTGAAGTGTTTAGGGACTAGAGGTGACACAATAGGGAAAGGAAATGTTTTCTATTGCGAAGCAGTCCATTGCCTTCAACAAGTTGCTAACAAACTGGGAAAAGATTTTTTTTTTTTTCTGGTTTCAGCTGAATGCCAGTTTTTGGAAGGTACATAAAGTGGGCTAGATGAAGGAGTGACAGACACCCCCAAATGAGAGGAGGGATTGTGTATACAAAGTCAGCAGGAGAAAAGATGTCACTGCATGAGACTAAACCACCAGTAAATTCATCACAGGGGAACAAAAATCAGGAAAATGCAATCAGATCTTTACGTTTATAATTTAAAAGGTACTTTTACTGTTGTTATTTTATATCTACTTTTTTTTCTTAACTTTTAAATATAGTATGGCCGGTTTTAAATATATACTGGTTGGGTCTCTTTCAAAATTAAATGAGTATGAGATAAATCAATGGTGTTTTTAAAGGCTTTAGATCAAAATCTGTCAGTTATTTGATCCTTGTATGCATTGTAATTTTTCCTGGAATCTACTTCTACACAGTGGAACTGACAATAATAATTATAAAAAGAAAGCTTAAACGTTTGCAAAATATTCTATTAAATATGGAGTTTAAAAAGTCTATGGATATTCTCCTGAGGTTTGTAAGTTATCTACAATGATGCACAGACCAAGCTAAATTCTCCATGGTTTGCAAATTTTGCAAGCCACATGCTAACATCCTTTTAAATGAACAGTATCACTCCCTTATCAATGGGGGTGGGGTGGGGGAGGAGTCCTTCTGGGCTCAAAAGTCAGGACTTCTACTTTTCTTTTCCCAGCACCTTTTCCTCAGGCTTTACCAACTTCCAAGAAGCACCCACAATGTGTGTGTGGGGGGGTGGGTGTGGGGGGAGGATATATAAGCAGAGAGTAAGAAGAGTCAGAGTTCGAGAGCCCTGCCAATTAATCAAAGGTCAGCCTGGACCCTCTGTGGGGACCAGGAAGCTGAATTTCTCCTGAGCCAGCAGAACTGGATTGCAGCCAATCTCTAGCTCCTTCCTGGGCCTGCTCCCCACAGTTTTGTGTGGCCCTGCATCGAGACAAAAATGCTCTGTAGAAATAGGGCCTAGTTTCACCTTTTTTTACGTGAACAGATCAAGCAGAGAGTCGAGGGACAGAGGACAGAGGACCAAACTGGTATTTGCTGTGTCAAAACTTACAGGCTTATTTGGAAAGATTCAAAGTAAGTAAAAACTTCTTATTAACATAGGACTAGAGTTGTGAAATCTGATCAAAGGGTTTTATGCAAGGATGCCATACACACATACACACACACACACACACACACACACACACACACACATATTCTCATAGTGATAGAAAAAAGTAGAGAAACATTCATTTTAATTAGGGGAGCAAACTGTTGTTTTTCATAAATTCGTAACATTTCTCATGCCAGCAATTTTCCTTTGACTCTAAAACGTGGGAATGGTACTTCCAAGTTTTTGCCCCCTCCTCAAAATGAAAGGGACGTAAAATTCTTTTCATAGAAATAAAAACGCACAAAAAAAGTACTTTCAAGTACTTTTAAAAAGCACTTTAAACTGATACTAGATGACTTATTCTAAAACAATCTTCCCCTTTAATTGAGCTTTTCTTCAGATTTCCCAAGAGGAAAAGTTGACGTCTAACTTCATGTGTTAGTTCCTTTTTTGCTTTTATAAATTTTTTTCTCATATTTACTTTCTGGCAGAAGCATTTTATTGTTCTGTGAAAATCCGGTTGCAATCCATCAGATATCAGTTCTCAGTAAGGGGTTATTAATAATAAGGTAATATTAGTTAAGGTAATAAGTTATAAGCAAGGAAATGTGTAAAACTGTAAAAGAGACATTTATGTCCAGAAATGACAGACCTTTATACTTTTTCTGCATTTAGGTAATCTCAGCCTATTTTTTGGAAATGTGCATTGAGACGTAAGTGAGTTTTTCACAAGAAAAAAAAAAGTTCCAAGGACTGGGTCCAACTGGGAGGAATGTTACCCAAGGTGGCCCGAGACAGCTAGCGGAAGAGTCCCGATTTTCATCACACTGATTGCAAGGAGAAAAGGTCATGGCACAGAAGACAACCTTATATGTTTGTGGGCCAGGCAAATGCAGAGAAACAAGTGGTGAAGCTGCAACCAAGAGAGTGAAGATCTGAACAGAGCTGGGCAGGTGGAGAGGGTCAAGGGAAGAGTTTCAGTTCTGAAGCCACAAATGTGAAGCTGGCGCCAGAGGGCCCCTTTTTCGTTGGCTGCTGAGAGTTTCTGCTGCTTGGAGTTGCTACCTGGCACTCCAGGCTAAACACTGCAATATATGGGATTTACTTTTATTCTCTCTTTTATATACTTTCTTTTCATCTCGGTGCTACGTGATTTTTCATCCTTTCATTCTTCCTCTCATGGGTCCCTGTTTTTAAGCTTCGTTTTCTACAGTTCTAGGTTCCTTTGCATTTTTTATTTTGTTTTCATTTAGGGCTCTATAAAAGCTAGTACTTTTGCTGTTTTGGGTTGTTTTTTTTTTCTCCTTTGTTCATGTAGTCTGATTTGGAAACCAGGACTTTATGTTGGCTTGGATTTCTCAGGTCTCTAATCAACTCTGTGGAAAATAGAATAGCTTGGCAACAGACATAATAATAATAATTAAAAATAATAGCAAGCATAAAACGAAGAAATGAGACTCAAAAAATAAGAAGGAAAGTGACAGAGAGTCATAGACTTTCATCTGAAAATATCTGATCTGGCCAACTGAGAAGCTCCACTGCTAACCAGTTAATAAAGTCTCTCTAGGTGCAGAAAAATAAAACCAGAGGAAAATTCTGCCTTTACGTGTAGAATTTGCTTTGGGCATTATCTTCTGGTGAAATTCCCACGTACAAACAAACCTTTGGAAAACAATGGCTACAACTAGTTAAGATTTCCAATGACACTTTTAAAACAGAGAGCAGATTTGTTTTTTCCGCCACAACTATTTCAGAGAAGTTCTCACTTAATTTCATGCACGGTCACTTTGTATCGCCCATCTGCATTCTATTTTGCTGAATCAAAATCTTGTCAATGAGTTGTTTTAAAAGACACTCTTTGAAATTACCCACACCCTAAACAGCAGTTCTGCTGTGTGTATACAAATGCTCTGGAAAGGCACAAGTCAGGTATTGGGTGTAGGCACAGGACAAACCGCATGGTCTGCCTTGGCAGCCCTGTCCTCACCTGCAAGCTGCCCACACACACTCCCTTCCAAACGGTGCTCCTCTGATGCCAATTGGCTGGCTGAGCTACTCTGGGAGAGAGCCTATGGGAGGGGAAGAGAGAGGTGGTGTGGATAAATATTTTACAAACGAAACTTCAAGTTTAAAACTTGATTCACCCTTTCCATAAAATTCACACTGGAAGTCCCGTCGCTTCTTAAAAAAAACCTTGGACGTTGAAGAGTTAAGGGGGGTATGGAAGCTGGTGTAGCCCGGGGCTGTCATCCAAGGCCAGCTCGAAAGGCAGCAGGAAGGGTTTGGTTCTGGCGAGGCTACAGACAGGCCATCTGGATGCAGGGAAGGCCTAGAATGCCAGAAACAGCTTTTCTTTTTGGTGTTAGGCTTCATTAAGTTCAGCCTGGGGAGAGTCTTTTTGGTTTGAGACCCAAACTGAGAGTCTTCTTTGAACAGGGATTCTGATACTTTCAACTTTATATAAAACATACTTATTAAATATATTCTTCTGGTTAAAAAAAAAAGTTATAAAAAAGCCATGCACACAATTCAACACATTTTAAAATGATATAGATCAGATTCACTAGACATAGAAAAAAAAAAAAAAACCTATGCGTAGTCTTTAAAGAATTTTGCTAGTAATAGATATATCTGGATATGTTGTCTGGAAAATAAAAATTGTTCTTTATCCTGAGCCACTCTGTGACTCTTGTGAAGAATTATTTTATTGTATTTCCTAGAGGTCCCTTGAAAGATCAGTTTTACCGCGTTGACATTGCTTTTATGTCTTTAAAAGTACTCTTTTTCTTTATTTTTTTTATTATATTTAATTAGATTACATCTGGCATAATGTTAACGTGGGTCCGTTGTAATTCCTCTCACAGGAAATTTTTCTTAACTAGAATTGGAAAACAACAACAACAAAAAGTCCTGCAGGGAAATTATAGCAACTTCCTACTCTATATCACTCATGAACATACAGTCTGTTAGGAAACCACCCTCTTTACAAGATACCATCTATTCTTCTCTAGCTATAGCAGCCTGTGTTGGATTTGTATGTGTTAGTCTTAACAATTAAAGGAAAGGTGAATGTAAATTCCCTTGGACAAAACAAAGCAGGAAAGAGAATATTATCCTTAAGAGAATTCTTACCTTAAGGAAGAGAAAATGCACGTATCTTTCTGGGTGGGGAAGATGGGGAGGGGAGGGGAGGGGAGGCTGGTGGAGGACTTTTATCTTTCCAAGTCATTAATTGCCACCTAGCAGCAGAGAAGGGAACTGCACACTTAACTTTGGATTTCAATTCTAGAAAACATTGGTTTTAAAGGGCATATTTAAAAGGGCACTTTTATTATGATCAATATCTAAGGAATTATTAGCCTACTAGTAAACTAGGGATTTTTTTTTTGCTTTTTTAGTGATAAAAGAAAAAACACAACAAATGAAAAATTTTGCTTATTTATAAGATACCCGTGTTTCCCCGAAAATAAGACATCCTCCGAAAATAAGACCTAGAGCATAGAAAGATAAGACATCTCCTGAAAATAAGACCTAGCGCAACTTTGGGAGAAAAAATTAATATAAGACACTGTCTTATTTTCGGGGAAACAGGGTACTTTCCATCATAACATGTCTGTTCTTTTGTTTCTCTATGGTTACCCTTGCCACCTCAGCAATAGGCCAAAGGAAAAGACATTCTGAAGCCATGTAGACACTAAAAAAAATGCTGGCTTTGGCCAGGAAAGGAAGAAATGCCTGTTTTTAATACAGAAAGCAGTTTCCCAAATAATCTCAGGGTAGATTTCTACAGAATATATCTTACGTTGCTAGGACAAAAAAGGTTGTTTATTTTTAAAAATTATAAGACATCTTTTCATAAAGGATTAAATAATTTCCAGACCAAATGATTATTCAAATGTGTTTAGGAAGGGGATCCTTATTTCTAACTTCACCAATCATGTTTTTATTTTTGTAATACTCAGCCATACACCTTAATGGAAAAAAAGACCTCTATTATAGTGCATCATAAGTTTTGGCAGCTAACTAAAAATAAAAATTTCAAGAAATTAAAACACTGTTATTTAGAAGTACTTCACAAGTTAACAAGTTGAAAAAGAAGATTCCAAGCTGAAAAAGTATAACTTATTTAAGACAACAGAAAGGCAGAGGAGTGACCTCACTGTATACTTCTAGTCTGCCACTTTTTATCTAGATAAGTAATTGACATTACTATTGTATTGACTATTTGAGTATTTTTTCACTAAGGCAGCCAGCAACATTTTACAAGACAAATACTGGTTTAAAAATAACAATAGTAGCCTGGCCGGTGTGGCTTAGTGGTTGAGCACCAACCTATCAACCAAAAGGTCACGGTTTGATTCCTCATCAGGGCACATGCCTCGGTTGCAGGCTTGATCCCCAGTAGGGGGCATGCAGGAGGCAGCCAATCAATGTTTCTCTCTCCTCTCCTCTCTGAAATCAATAAATATATATTTAAAAAACAAACATATATATATATATATATATATATATATATATATATATATATATATATATATATATAGGCCTAAGCGAACATTACGACTGGTCAACCAAACAGTCAGCTTATCTCTATGACACACACACTGACCACTGGGGGCAGATGCTCAATGTAGGAGCTGCCCCCTGGTGGTTAGTGAGCTCCCACAGCCAACCTCCTGCAGCCAGCTAACCTTCTTCCAGTCCCTCCTCCAGCCACCAGCAGGCTCTGATCAGCCCCAATTGGGCCTGGGAGAGATGTCCCAGATCGGCCCTGATCTTTGGCCAGGCGGAGGGACCCCACCGTGGCACCAATTCGTGCACTAGGCCTCTGGTAACTAATAAATATTGAGTATTTACCACGTGCCAGGCAGTGTGCTAAGCACTTTAAATGAAAAGTTCATTTAGTCATCACAACAATCATAAAAGATACTAGCCAATATTATTTCTAGTTTGTAGGTTTAAGGAACAACAAAACACAGGTTCAGAAAGGTGAAATTAGTAGTTAAAGGTCTTGGAGCTCATAAATAACTAAGCTTAAATACAAACCCAGTTCTATCTTAATATCGAAGTCCCCAGCAGTTAATTCTTGGAACTCTTTTCTATCTGTTCTTTTTAAAAAATATATATTTTTTTATTGATTATTTAGAGCACATGTGTCAAACACAAGGCCCGCGGGCCAAATCCGTCCTGCCAGGCCTTGCAATGTGGCCCGCACCGTGCTGTCATCACTGCACTCCGCTGCGTTTCCATCACAATGACAGTTTATGACTGTTCAGTAAACCATTCGGCCCGCGATTTAGGCTGGATTTTAGATTTTGGCCCCTTCTCTGATTGAGTTCGACACCCCTAATTTAGAGAGCTAGAGAAAGGGAGATAAATAGAAACACTGATGTGAGACATCAACAGGCTACCTCCTGCACACTCTTTTTGAGGATCGAGTCCGCAACCGGAGCATGTGCCCTGACCAGGAATCAAACCAGTGACCTTTTGGTTCATGGGTTGAAACTCAACCACTGAGCCACATCGGCTAGGCTCTTTTCTACCTATTCTCACCCTAGCCTCATGGCTCTAAATAATATGCCTGCAATGATGACCTCCAATTTTGTGTCTCCAGCCTGAACCTCTGCACTGAATTCCAACAAATATGCCAACTAATAGCTCCATATCTCTATTGAGATATCTAATAGGCATCCTAAACTTTTAATATGCAAAACCATATTTATCTTTCCCCAAAAACCTGCTCTTCTTATCTCTCCTTTGTCACAGTTTATTGCAACTCCGTTTTCTCAGGCCAAAAACATTAGTCATTTTGAAAGCTCTTTCTTTTACGTGCCACATACAATCCATTAGCAAAGTACTGTTGGCTCTGCCTTCAAAATATATACAGAATCCAACTTCTTCCTACCATTTTACCATTACAACTCTGGTCCAAGTTATTGTCATCTCTCACTTGGATATATAATTGCCTTGATCTTATTAACATGCCTGGCTCCAGTCTGTTCTCAACATTATCATTTTTAATCCATTTCTTAAAAATATATTTTTTTATAGATTTCAGAGAGGAAGGGGGAGAGAGAGATAGAAACATCAATGATGAGAGAGAACCAGTGATTGGCTACCTCCTGCATGCCCCCCACTGGGGACTGAGCTCACAACCTGGGCATGTGCCCTTGACCAGAATCAAGCCTGGGACCCTTCAGTCCCCAGACCGAAGCTATATCTTTTCCTTAGATATCTGAACCAAACCACCCAGGTCTTTAATCCATTTTAAAGGATTATTTGATAATCCTTTAAAAATAACAGTCAGTACATTTCTCATTTTAGAACCCTCTCTCAGAGTCAAAGTCACCTAAAGGCCCTATACTACCTGCACCCCCTCCCAGACCATTTCCTCTCAGATTTCATCTTATAATAATCTTCTTTGGGAATTTTTGTCTGTTTTGTTTACTGAGCTATTCCTAGCATATCTTAGTAATAATGCTTGGCATATAGTAAGGTGGTTAATAAATATTTGTTGAATGAGTGAGAATTATCTAACTCTAAAGTATATCCTTTTCACAATTTCCTTCTACACATATATTGGTGGCTCTGAATTAAGTTTGGTTGGCTGGACTCTCTTCAAAGTGGCTCGTATATCAAAGTTTCACTTTTGGACCAACAGACGAGACATTTGGCCTCCTGGGGTTTTAGTGGCTCTCATTCCTTTAAGCATGAGTTGGCCCAGGGTACACCCTGATTCTTATACAGTAGTTACAAAATGGACAAATAAGGGTATGTTGCAGGAAGAATAAGCCAGAAAAGCAGCACTGCTTCTAGTTTGTTACTTCTGGATTTTTAAAAATTAAATAAAAATACATTCCAATAAGAGCCAAGTTAAAATTTTCACATGGACATGTAATATTCATTATTACTCAACAATCTAGATGACATTCTGTAACAATTGCTTAATTTCTGGAAAAAAATATTTCTAAACAACTTAACTATGCCAATAGCTTTTGTACAGGCCTCTCTTTTGGTCACACAACACTGAGGGGATAAGGTGGGAGTGGCTACAAACAAGGCTGGCTTTAGACTAGAGCGAGCTCTCTAGAGGCTATCAAATGTTAGTTAAATAAATTACGATCCTCTTATGTGATGGAATACCTTACTATTAGGCGGACACTTAAAAGCATGTGATATGTAGTATAATGTTTAAATTAAAGAGTAGATAAAAATAAGCATATATAATTTGATACAAATTTTTGTGGCAGTTTATTTTTTTGAGATGTTATCTCCTACTGCCTTCTGATCTCCTATTGGCAGCCTCCATCAGCTGAGCTTAACCAGAAGCCAGAGAGGAAGGGACATTGCTGCTATAATCCATAAAGAGTGAAGTAGATACATAGAGGTAACAGAATATCTACCATGGTGACATTAAAGTGCAAGCAATTCTACAATTTTACTGTCAATATTTTCAAATTTAAAAATTCTACTAGAAGAGTACTAAAAACACCAAGTTTTAGATATCAATCTTTGGTACTTTGCAATTTAGGGGTAAAAATATTCATTATACAGTATTTTTATAATACTGGAGACTTGGAAATAATCTAATTGCCACCCATAATTAATTTATTAGATTTCTACACAAGGGAATAATATGCAACTGTTGAAAACAATACAGATCATTACTTATATATAAGAAAAGATGGCCGCCCTAGCCAGTTTGGCTCAGTGGATAGAGCATCACTCTGTGGACTGAAAGGTCCTGGGTTTGATTCAGGTCAAGGGCACATGCCCCCAGTAGGGGGAGTGCAGAAGGCAGCCGATGAATGATTCTCTCTCATCATTGATGTTTCTATCTCTCTCTCCCTTTTCCTTCCTCTCTGAAATCGATAAAAATATATTTAAAAACAAACAAACAAAAAAAGAATGCACAATTTCCAAAAAAGAAAAGATGGCCATACTTTTTTAAGTGTACTATTCATTCAGTAATACTCAGTAAGCAGTTAGTATGTGCCAGGCATTGTGCTAGGTGCTGGAGAAACAAAAGAGAAAAATCTGTTAATTTAAATCTGTTATTTTAATCCACTAAATTAACAGTGATTTTTAAAAAATGACAACTAATATTGTCGAATTTAAGGAGGAGGACACTCATACTATTGTTTGGAGTAAATTGGTAAAACATTTCTGGAGGGCAATGAGCACTTTTTATCAAAAGCCTTAGAAATACCCATTTCATTTGACTCTGCAATTCCATTTTTATGAATTTACTAGAGGCCCAATGCACAAAATTCATGCAAAAGTAGGTTTTCCTTCCCCTGGCTGCCAGCATTTGCTTCCCTCTGGCATCCAGGACCCAGGCTTCCCATAAAGGGAGGTCCTGCCCACACACCGCAGCCCATTGGTCAGTGGCCTGGGCCTCTTTCTGCAGGTTGATCATGGGGCGATAGCCAGGCCCCCAATCAATTGCATTGCACCCACCTTGGCTGGCCTGGTGCCAATGGATGTCATAGCGTGGTCCCAGATGGTCATCCAGATGGTCGTCCAGGTGGCTGGCCATTCTGCTGTTCAGTCGATTTGCATATCAAGCTTTTATTATATAGGATTCTAAAGAAGGGAACAGAGATGTACAGGAAAAAATACATCAAGCAGCTCATAAATACATGGCTTGGGAAAAGGAGTACTTAAATATTAAATAGGGACTTCAGTAAATAAAATATATGGACATAAGGTGGAATACCAGGAAGCTCTGTTTAACCTGAAAAATTTTTTAACACGGAAAAATGTCCAAAATATATGTGAAAGGTTTAAGAAAGAGTGATACTCAATTGTCCCAAACTTGAATAAATCACTTAAGTGATCTGAGTGTTACTTCGTCTTCAAAGCTCACATCCTAAGGATCCTTTCCTTTTTAAAAGTATATTTTTATTGATTTCAGAGAGGAAGGGAGAGAGAGGAAGAAACATCAATGACGAGAGAGAATCATTAATCAGCTGCCTCCTGCACACCCCACACTGGGGATCTACTGGGAATATGAACCATGACCTCCTGGTTCATAGGTGGATACTCAACCACTGAGCTATACCAGCCAGACCTCCTCCTTAAGGATCCTTTCAACTCTTACCTGAGTCCAGGTACTCATCCTTTCTTCAATATAAAGAAAATAAGTCATCCTGGGCAGTCGGCAGATATTAGGTTGGCTACTGCTTGCAGTGTCCTCAACTATTTAATCTCAGGGACGTATTAATGCTTTCAAAGAGAAAATACATATCTCTGAAGAAAGTGTCCCATTTTTTTTCTCAGTGACCTAGTCAATCAGGAACCAGGCTTGGTTTGGGGGCGGGGGAAGGGCGTGGGACGCACAGAAAGACATTAATGCCCTCAAAAAGTTCAGTCTGGTGGGAGGAAACCAATAATAATGACGATGACCAATGATGACAGGCCTTGACAGATGAGTTCTTTTGGATTCCCACGTGCAAAGAAAAGCATGTACATCGACAACATGCTCCAGTCAGCGTATTACGGTTGAACCAGAAGACGGGCCATTATTTTGTGGCCTTTCTCATGGCAATCTGCTTTTTCTCCCAGTCACACAACCCACCACCTCTCTGTGGATGGTAAATGGGAGAGGCTGAGCTGCACACTCCATCACCCGAGTAGCGGCAGCGGTCTTCTCAAGCGATGTCAGGGGCATCCGGCAGGGCCAGTGAGAAACTGGAGGACATCTGCAAGCACACAGGTAAATCGCGAGGATGGAGGAAGCGCAACTTGGTACTGGCCGGCCAGCAGCTCTGCGGGGCCGTGGACACTCTGGCCCCGGGATTTCCCGCCAATCTCGGTGCCACCTTCCCCGAGGCCCCGCCCACCCCCGGACGTCAGCGCTCCAAAGGCGGGGAAGCGGTGGGAGCCTATCGATGTCTCTGGGATAGATTGCTCTGCCCTGCGCCTCTGCCGTCAAAGTGACGCAGGCTTCCCAGTAGATCGCCGAGCGGTAGTTTCGGCGGCGCTCCTAGATCGATCGGCAGCTTTGCAGGAGGAGCGCACAGCCAGCCCCGCGTCGGAACCATGGTGCGTTGGATTCCAAGCCCAGGCAGGGTTGGGGCAGAGGTCCGCTAACTGGCCGGGTGGCGAGCTGCGTCTCCAGCCAATCCTTAGAGGGGCCGAGGGCCGCGGGGCACGGGAACCAGAGACGACGCGAGGGTTCGGGCAGTGATTCAGCATCTCCGGCCTGGCCGGGAGAGGGGCGGGCGGGAGTCGGGGCGGCCTTTCTCCAGGGTTTGTTTGTTTCACTTTCTGCCGGGCCTCAGACACGACTTCCTCCGTGAACTGGCCTAGTTCGCCCTCCAAGTTCTCTCAGTGGAGTAGATACTTAGCTGTACTGAGTGGTCCCCTCGTGCTCTGCGTGGGGGGTTGGAGGGGTGGGAGGAGAAAATAGGGATTTGCGTTGGAGGCTTCCTGGTACTGCCCTTGCGGACTTGACTCCAGGGTTTGGGTTCCGGTACCGCGTGCACTTTCCTGCTGTGTCCTATCTAATGGCCCTGTCCCCTAGAACTCCAGGAGAAAAGGCCATTTTCAGTCACATTGTCCAGTCACCTAGTTTTCAGATGAGTAAACCAAGGCTGAGAGGAGATATGATGTGATCAGGATTACAACATGGGACTCGGGGCTTCCAGTACTCAATCTGTTCACCCCATGATTATTCTCTCAAGGACTGTTCCGGTAGACTTCTTTTAATACCATCATTAAAGCAGTAATGGTTCTGTCGCGGTAGCTATTTGTGTCCACTTCTACCTTTCTGAGGACATTTTTGTGTTTATTCATTCAATATGAATGTCTATACCTACAAGGCACTATTTTAAGTATGCTGAGCATTCAAAGATAAAATAGACATGCCCCTAATCATAATATAAGGAAGAGAGGATGTGAGGTAAAGAACTGGTGGGAGTATGTGTTGGGGAAATGTTGAAAGAAAAGATGGAGAAATTTCAAGAGATAGACATTTGAGCTAAATTTTCAAAAAGGAATGCTTTTGATTATTTATTAAAGCTGGTATAAGGGAAGAACATAAGCAAAGATATGAGGGAAAGTTGACACACATGAACTTGGGTAATTGACTGAACCCAAAAGGAGTGCCGTGATCTTTGGTAGGATTGGAAGTTGGGAAGATAGGTCCCATCTAGATCTGCTTCCTCCCTCCCCCACTAACTCATGGTATATGTAGAATTGGCTTGCAACTAAGTACATACAGTAGTAATCTTACAGTAAGATTGTATTAACAACGTTGTATTAAGGTTGAATGGGAACAGATGGGAAAACTTTTTTAAAAATTTATTTTTTATTGATTTCAGAGATTAAGGGAGAGAGAGATAGAAACATCAAGGTTGAGAGAGAATCACTGATCAGCTGCCTCCTGCATGCCCCACACTGGGAGTAGAGCCTGCAATCCAGGCATGTGCTTGACTGGCAATCAAACCATGACCTTCTGGTTCATGGGTCAGTGCTCAACCACTGAGCCACATCAGCTGGACAGGAAGACATTTTTTTCTTTACTAATAGAGCCAGTTAAGAGTTGGGATTTGTAATGTTCTTTTATTAATAGGTCTATTTTCTTTTACTTTCAGTTTCGCAACCAGTATGACAATGATGTCACTGTTTGGAGCCCTCAGGTAAATGTTTTATGTAATTTTTATGAAGTGGCTTTTGGTGGCTGCAGTATGTTTAGAAACTCATGATATTGTAGGCTGTGAGAAAATGGGATAGAATCACTTTGGACATTCCTGGGCCTTACATTTATCATTCAAGTAAGTTTTCTGGTTTAAAAATAATCATTTGAGATTTCACTATGCTCACCCGAGATTTGGGAACTCTAATTTTAAATTTATGAAAGTCTTGTAAGATGACTCTAAGATATCTTGTTATTTTTTTTTTTCTTTAGGGCAGGATTCATCAAATTGAATATGCAATGGAAGCTGTCAAACAAGGTTCAGCCACAGTTGGTCTGAAATCAAAAACCCATGCAGTATTGGTTGCATTGAAGGTAAGTAAATAAAGCAATAAGTGTATCTTCCTCGTTTAGAAAAACAGAACTATCAAGCATAAGTTTCACTGTACAGGTAATAAAATTTTAAAATTATTTGTATGTTTTATAATGTCTGTATTTAGAGAGCACAGTCAGAGCTTGCCGCTCATCAGAAAAAAATTCTCCATGTTGACAACCATATTGGTATTTCAATTGCGGGACTTACTGCTGATGCTAGACTGCTATGGTGAGTATGATCATGAAAAACAAGCAACATCTCTTTTGATTTATCATTGATTTCATTTCTAGAGAAGAACCAGTTAATATATGTTAGAGAGTTCTCTACCAGAGTATTTCTAAGTTAAGGTTGTGAATACCTTAGTGCAGTGTTTTTCAACCTTTTTTGGGCAAAGGCACACTTGTTTCATGAAAAAAATCACGAGGCACACCACCATTAGAAAATGTTAAAAAATTTAACTCTGTGCCTATATTGACTATATATAAAGTAATTCTCTTGAATAGGAATCAAATAAACACAAAGAAAGTATTTTATAATTACTTTATTATGAAATATTAAGTAAACAAAATAGTGAAAAATTATAAAATTCTTGTCTTGTCTGCACCTACGGCACACCAGGCAACATCTTGAAAAACGCTGCCTTAGTGGATTTGGGCTCAGTTATTAAGTATCCCATTTCTTGATTCCTATAATAGTAACAAATAGAATTAAGCATATTAGCACATTTGAGAAATCCCTGAATAATGTGAAACTTAGTAACTCAGTGTGTATTGTTTGAGATGATATTTTGTTTAAAAAGAGCTTGACAACTTTTGCCTGATTTCTGAGAAACAGCTGAACTACCCTTTCTTTAATACACCAGAATTTTAGTTTTTGAAAAACTTAATTCTGGATACTGCATAGTATGTACAGGTGAATCAGATATAGATCTTGTATACTAGGAAGTGCAAATCTAGTAATATATCTATAATGGAAGGTAAAAAGTGGAGAGTAATAGATGTTTGTGTGAGTTCAAAGGAAATGAAGATTATTTCTATTAATAGTTGAAAGGCATTATGTAAATGAAGAGCTAGGGCTTTGAAATCACACAGAATGAGTTTACTTCCCACCTATATTCTTAGTATCTGAGATTGGGCTTGTTGTTTAAACTCTTAATTTTTTTTAGTATTATTTTATTCAAGGTTATTGTTAAGTAGCCTAATATGTAGAGCACTTAACAGTAGCTGCAGCTAATATGTGAGTGTGTGTATTGGATTATGGGAGTAATAAGCCAAAACTAATATGTTTTTGGTATGTGACTTAAATAGGGAAGAAAGAATATAGCTACTAAGGGGAAATAGTAATGCTAACGTTTAAGATTTGTAAGTTATCCAGCAAACTCCTGTTCTTTTGAATCAGCAGTATAGTGACAACACTATTGATTTATGGCAGTTCTTGAAAATGTAAAATATATTTCACTGTCAAACATTTTATTTAAACCAATCTGTTTAAAATGTCATGTCAACATGTAATCAATATAAAAACTACTGAAATATTTTACATTGTTTTTATACTAAGACTTTTAAATTTCATGTATATTTGGTACTTATGATACATTTCAATTTAGACCAACTATTTTTTAAATGCTCAGTAGTCACATGTGATTAGTACATGCAATATTGGGGCAATGCAGTCTGAGACAGCCTTGGGAAATGGACTTAAATAAAGTACCGAGCAAAGAGCTTGGTTTCTGCAGTTAGCATTTAATCATCAGATGTGACATGTACACAAATTGGACAAAGCAATACAGAAAGAAAGGCAGATATCTGTTGTTTATCCTCTTGGCTTGAATAGTTAGGCATGAATTCCCTTTTCCCCAATGTCAGACTTACTTGAATCTTGTCAGGTTTAGCGATGAGATTCAATAGTCAGGAACAAGTAACAGTGTCTTAGTATAGATTCTATGTTTTGCAATTGCTCTATTGGGGAAATTTTAGTTTTCACGAAAAAAACAGTAAACTTGTTCCTGGCTAAAGACAGAATTCAAAATAATCTTTTTGACAGTGGGAAAGATAAGAGAGAATGTTCTTTTTCTCTTGTTCAGCCTTCTCTCTATTCTATAAAGTACTCTGAAACAAAGGTTCTTTAAAGGAATATTTTAGTTGTGCAAGGGTTTTTGTTGTTGTTGTTTTTAAACTTCACGTGCTTCCCTACCCCCAGAGTTTGGTATAAAAACGCATCCTTCCATGTCTTTCTGGTTCACTTATATGAATGTAATCCATGTGAGTGTTTGGAAGAAAGCAAAATGAAATCAAACTACTTAATTTAGATTTGAATAACTCTGTGATTTGAAATTACTAATTTTTCTTGTTTCTTTTTTAGTAATTTTATGCGCCAGGAGTGTTTGGATTCCAGATTTGTATTTGACAGACCTCTTCCTGTGTCTCGTCTTGTAGCTCTAATTGGAAGCAGTATCCTTTTTATGTTACAATTTTGGACCTGAATTTTAAAGAATTTTGATACTTAATCCTTTATGTTAGTTATTAGAAATATTATAGTGTATAACATAGGTAATATTGCAGGAAAAGGTTAGTTACTTTTCAATAACAATGTTTAAAATTTAGAAAGAGAACTAGGGGAACTTTTACTATGGAAGAGTGGGTTCTAAAATATGGAATTGGTTTGCTCTATCATTAGCCCTTATAAGCAATTGATATTTTGCAGACATAGTTAAGGTCAGTTTCAGTAAAACTAACCAAAATGAGATTTAAACTTTTTTTTTTTCCTCAGTTCTGTATGTCCTAAAAATATTCTTTACTGCTTATATCCAAAACAAATGAAGTTCTCTTTATGAGAAGAAAATATTTTATTAATAGTTGAATATTTTTTGGTGGATTGTTGAGCATTTTTTTAATAGTAGGCCAAAGAAATATTGTTCTGTTGTTTTATTTTCTTCTTCCTATGATAGATTATGCAGAAATTAAAAAATCAAAAGTTCTTTGTTAATAATGTTTAATTTGAAAAGAAAGATAGTATTTTATTTCTTGTTAGAACAGGCTCTTTAACTAGCTTAAGAGACCCAGATACCAACACAAAGATATGGCCGAAGACCATATGGTGTTGGACTGCTTATTGCTGGTTATGATGTAAGTTCACGGAGTATTTTTTACATTTTAATGATTTTTAAAAAACTGACTAGAAATTGTCTAATTTTTAGCTCAATCAAAATCAAGAATTATGTGGTGTTTCTCCCCCCTTGCCCCCATTTGTAGGATATGGGCCCTCATATTTTCCAAACCTGTCCGTCAGCTAACTATTTTGACTGCAGAGCTATGTCCATTGGAGCCCGTTCTCAATCAGCTCGTACTTACTTGGAGAGACATATGTCTGAGTTTATGGATTGTAAGTGATTTTTATTTGCCCCCTCCAGTCTTTATATAATGAATTAGCACAGCTTCCTAAATGAAGAAAACTACCAGTCTTACAGTAAGAATTTTTTAAAAAATTAAGCCGGTGAAGTGTTTATTCTTTCTGTTATACATGCTAGCTGTTAGCCCTTCTAACTACCGCAGTAGTTACATTCACTAATAGGACTTTTTCAAATTACAAATATGTGTCCCCAAACTTGAAGACTTGATTCAGTTGTTCTGAAGTGTGCCCCCTACAGTTGAGAAACACTGTTTGCAGCTGTTACCTTTTTAGGCTCTGTTCTTACTTTTAGCCACACAGATATTTCTGCATAAACAAGTAAAAACTCAGTGTAATTGTAGCAAAGAAAGGTAAAAGATATGAGATGGCCCTAGGGTCCTGGGTTCAGTTCCATTCAGGGGCACGTCCTGGATTGTGGGCTCAATCCCCATGCAGGAGACAGCTGTTCAATGATTCTCTCTCATCATTGATGTTTCTCTCTCTCTCCCTCTCTCTTTCTCTCTGAAATAAATAAAAATATATTTTTAAAAAATATGAGATGATAGGGTAGGTTTTCAAGTGCTTTGCTTATTGTCTTGAATCTTAACACATGGTTTTTAAATTATTTATTGAGGTGATCATGTGGGTTTCCCCTTTCATTCTATTGTGCTATATTGCATTAGTTGACTGAATGTTAAACCATCTTTGCATTTCTAGGAGAAATCCCTCTTGGTCATAGTGTATAATATAAATTATATGTATAAGTGCTTATATAAACATATAAATGTTTCTAGATTCAATTTACTGTGTTTTGTTGATTTTTTTTGTGTCTATATTCATGACAAATTGACCTATAGTTTTATTCTCTTGTGATGTCTCTGTCTAGTTTTGCTACAAGCCTTTGAGCTTTACATTTGTGAATCAGGATTTTGATTTAGCTTAGCATAAAGAAAAGTCAAATTCAGTAAAAACCATATCTCATTAAATAAAGCAATCAGCAATGTTATCATGACTAGAAGATTATAAGGCTAAACATTAAACTTTTGGCTGTTTTTATTGTGATATATTTAATGTGACTAAGATGGAATTAAGAAATAATTGTTTGTTTATTATATATAGGCAATTTGAATGAACTGGTTAAGCATGGCCTGCGTGCTTTAAGAGAGACACTTCCTGCAGAACAAGACCTAACGACAAAGGTAAATGCCATGTTTTCCAATTGTAGATATTAACATTACACTTTAATCATTAATTGCACAGGAAATTTGGGCATGGATATGGTCCCTAGGCCTGGCCTGCGATCAGGGGCATCTCTGGCCGCTGGCAGCTGGCCCAGCCACCACCCACCCTCAGTTCCCTGTTCGCCATTGGGTGATCAGAACCTGCGGGCTGTGGGGAAGGACTGAGAAGTTGGTCGTTCCCACCCCAGCCATGGGTCGCCCTCTGTGTGTGGGGTGAATGGCATGTCAGGGGCCTTGGTCTGGTGCCACCCATGTCCTCGCCACCCACCCCTAGTTCCCTGTTCACCATCGGGCGATGGGGGCCTGCGGGCTGAGGAAAGGGACCAAGAAGTGGTCAGTGCGCCTCATAGTAACTTGTCATGCAGTTGTTCTGGACTTTCCGCCATTTTGGTCAATTTTATTATATAGGATAATAAAACATCTTTGCTTTTATGGCACCTATATCCAAGTGGCGGGAGATAGACAGTGTACCCATAAGTAAGTTATGTAGTATATAGATGATAACATTGTAGAAACAGTGAAACCGTGTAAGAGGAGAAAAAATAACCAATTGGGTGTAGGTAGGCAGTATAGTGGATATAATTTAAAATAGGTGTCAAGGATGGCCTCATTCAGAAAGTGGAATGTGCCCTGCTCAGGGCACATATAAGAGTCAACCAATGCATGAATAAGTGGAACAACAAATCTCTAAAAATCAATTTTAAAAGAAAGAAAGAGCCAAGCTGGTGTTGCTCAGTGGTTGAATGTCAACCTATGAACCAGGAGGTCACGGTTCAATTTCTGGTCAGGGCACATGCAAGTGGAACTTGAGGAAGATATCTAAAGGGAGTGAGTGAGTGAGCCATACAGATGACTAGAGCACGCTTATTCCAGGGAATGCAAGTATAAGGGCCTTGGGTCCAGAATGTTTCTAGTATTAAAGACAAGGAGGCTGATAGTGTTGGAGTTAGTGATCAAGAAAAAGTGAAGAAAGGAAGTTAGAGAGGTAATGGATTGACTATGTCTTATGATAAGTACTTTGGATTTTACTATGAGTGGGCTGTTAGAGTTTGAGCAGAGGAACACCACGATTTGATTTAGGTTTTAAAAGATTGGCTGCTATTTTGAGAACAGATTCTAGTGGGAGCATGGGTAGGAATAGTTTTAAGACTGTTACAGTAATTCAGGTGAGAGATTGTTGCAGATTAGGCAGAGTCATAGAGTTTGGTTACTTTGTATTTTTTTAAAACCTATCGATTTTTTTTTTTTTTTTTTTTTAAGAGAGGGAAAGATAGAAACATCGATGAAAGAGAAACATTGATTGACTGCCTCCTGCATTCCCCCTACTGGGGATCAAGCCCACAAACCCAGGCATGAGCCCTGATGTGGAATTGAACCAGTGACCTCTTGGTGCATGGGATGATGCTCAACCAAATGAGCCATACGAGCCAGACCTTTTTTTTTTAAAAATATATTTTATTGATTTTTTGCAGAGAGAAAGAGAGGGATAGAGAGTTAGAAACATCGATGATAGAGAATCATCAATCAGCTGCCTCTTGCACACCCCCTACTGGGGATGTGCCCACAACCAAGGTACATGCCCTTGGTCGGAATTGAACCCGGGACCTTTCAGTCCGCAGGCCTATGCTCTATCCACTGAGCCAAATCAGTTCGGCTATTTTGTTTTTTTGACATGGGGGAAATTATAGCATGTCTGCTGCATGAGAATAATTCAGTATAAAAGGAACCATATATATGGGAAATTTGAGAAAACCTGCTAAACCAATTTCTTTGAATAGTATACAGGTGGTAAGATAGATCTTAGAGAAGAAATTGGATGATTCATTCACAGTAACAGGAAGGGAGAGAATGTAAGGACACAGATACAGGAAAGAGTGGATTCTGTGGGAGTTTGTGAATGTTCCCTTCTTAATTGGCTTTTATTTTCTCAGTGAAATAGCAAGGTTTCCATCTGTAAGGAGAATGGGGGATTGGATGATTTAGGGACCTTTACAGCACAAAACAGAAACCAGTAAAGGCCTCCTGGAAGTTAATGATTATTTATTAAAGTGAGATCAGTCATGCCTTAACTGGTTTGGCTCAGTGAATAGAGCGTCAGCCTGCAGACTGAAGAGTCCCAGGTTCAATTCCGGTCAAGGGCACGTACCTTGGTTGCGGGCACATCCCCAGTGGGGGGTGTGCAAGAGGCAGCTGATGGATGATTCTTTCCCATCGATGTTTCTAACTTTCTATCCTTCTCTCTCTTCCTCTCTGTAAAAAAAAAATCAATAAAATATATATAAAAAAATAAAGTGAGATCAGTCAGGATATTATAAATCCATTTTGTTACAGTGGTTAGATAATTAGTATGTATATGAAAACTTTATAGCTGGCATAATTTTTTCTAAAATAAATTTTCCTGTTATAAAAATAATACTCTTTTTTAAACAAATTAGGAGCCCTGGCAGTGTGGCTCGGTTGGAGCATCATATTGTACATGCACTGGAAGGTTCCGGGTTTCATTCCTGTTCCGGGCACATACCCGGGTTGCAGGTTCAATACCGGTCAGCGTGCATGCGAGAGGCGGGCCAATCAATGTATCTCTCTCACGCAGATGTTTCTCTCCCTTTTTTTATTTTCTCTCTTTTCCTCTCTTCCCCCTTCCTTCTTTTAAAAATAAAAAAAATAGAGAAGTACATTAAATTTTAAAACTTTGTTTAAATTGCTATAATGCCATCATTCCAAGATAACTATCTTTTAAAAGTTGGGTGTAGACCGGACATTTACAGTTTGGAAATGTTAGCTCAGGTATCTGGCTTCCTGATTTCATATTTTTACTGAACCATAGAAAATGGCCTTTTTATCCATATGCCTACAATTTTCACTAAAAATTTAATTTGCAGGAGTTATTTTGCAGTGGTTAGCATTCACTGAACATTTTAAGCATTGCTCTCTAATTTTTCCATGTAGAAAATAGTTGCAAGCCCCCACTTTATTTAGCTTTTTAGATCCCAAAAGAGTTAGGCTTACTTCCTAGCTAAGTGGTTTGTTCCCTCACACTTGTTAGCAGCATATTTCTATTAATAGCCAATGTGCAAATTTTGGGGTTATTCATAAAAGTGAGTATTTAAATTGCAAATCACAAGGGCTTACTAGTTAAGTTTTATTCAAGTACTATATAAAACTTTATTCCCAATATCTATAATAATAAAAGTTTAATATAGTAATTAGACCGTAGTCCTTCCTTACGAAGCCGGCGGAGGGAAGCCAGCCCATGTTGCGGGTGCCTGTGGGCAGCTGGAGGGAAGCCTGGGTCCCAAGTGCCAGAGGGAAGCCGATAACCACAGCCGGGGGAAGGAAGGCCTACTCTTGCACGAATTTTTGTGCATCACACCTCTAGTTTTATCAAAAGCATTTTTCAACCTAAATTCTCTTGATTTTTAAATTTTTACCTTTTCCTCTTCTCAGAATGTGTCCATTGGAATTGTTGGTAAAGACTTGGAGTTTACGATTTATGATGATGATGATGTGTCTCCATTCCTGGAAGGCCTTGAAGAAAGACCACAGAGAAAGTCACAGGTATATAACTAATTTTGACACAAGAGGCTTTAGTTTGATAGTTAACTTGTTCCTTCTACAACTGTGTAAATCTACCATTTTTGTCTTTAACTATTGAGATAAGCTCATAATTCAAATGGCTAGGAAAACTAAGCTGAGTAAAGTAAAATACTGAGAGGGAATTGGTCTCCATAAACATAAAAAGGGTTGATTATATATTTTATATTTCTCACAATTCTATGGGTTGCCTGGGACTCAGCTAGATGGTTCTTTTGCTGGTCTCACTTGTGTCTCTAACACATTGCAGTCAGTCCAAGATGGTTTTACTCACATGTCTTTACTCACACTTTCTAGGTATCTTACAGAGACAACTAGGAGGCTGGGCTCTCTGCTGGAATGGCTGGGCCTCTGCCCATGCAGTCTTGGGGCCTTTCTTTCCCAAGGGTCTCCTCAGCAGGGTGGCAGCTCAGAGTTTACAAAAATTTAAAAGCTTAAAAATGAAAGCTGTTAGGCATTCTTAAGACTGAGGCCCAGGACTGGCACAGCATCACTTCAGCACATCTTGTTGACTAAAGCAAGTCATAGGGCCAGCCAGGAGTCCATAGTAGTGGGAACAGAGATTAACTGGGGGCCAGTTTTGGAAACTAAGTTAGTTCTTCACAAATACTGGAGAGGATCAAGACATGTCGATGAATCTCATATTAAATGTTGGACTTCTATATTGGATATTTAGAATGCAAATTTGCTATTTATATATGCTTATTTGCTATTGAAAATAAAGTGTCCTGTTCAGAAATTTCTTCTACAGCATTAGTTTCTTTTCATTTTGAAAAGGATATTGTTGGCATTTGGAGAAGCAAGATTTGCATTATTGAAACTGCTATTGGAAGGCTTTAAATTCTTGAGCAAAATAAAGTATAAAATGCTAGAATTGTTCGATGATGCTTAGGTTTTCAGAACTATGACACAATATATATTTAAAAAAATAACCTTTGTCTAGAAATTTCAATAGGACAATGAACTAAAACTGAAAATATACCTAACCCCTTTTTCTCATAGATTTATTTATAATGTAATATTGCTTATTTTCTTTTTTCTTCCTCTTAAGCCTGCTCAACCTGCTGATGAACCTGCAGAAAAGGCTGATGAACCAATGGAACATTAAATGATAACCCCCAGTCCATATTTGTATTAGCAAATGTGTAAGAATGCAGGAACATGTACTGATGACAGTAATCTATACTTCGACCCAAAAGGTGCAGTCATGGAATGGTATGTTTTAGGAATCAGTCCAGATGTGAGGTTTGGAATTGCAAGCAGCTTCACTGAAACCATATAATGGAATGCATTTTTTTTTTTTTTTGAAAGGGTCTCTATAATCATTTTCTAGAAAGTACATTTGCCTTTACTAATGTTTTTATATAAAGAACATAGTGTCTTTCTGGTTTTAAATACAACTGTGAAATAAAATTGTTTCACCTGCTGATATATTGTTGTTGTTTTTTGTTTTTGTTTTTTTTAACAGTTTCAACTATATAAATATTAGTCTGAGATTACATGTAGTCATTTACCATGTTTGTAAAATAAATTGCCTTATTTTTAGTGGTGGGGGAAAATAATACCTATTATCTATCATAGCCTTAAGCCAATTTCCCAGTGTATGGACTGGCTGCATGAGAATTCATGGAGATTTGGTTTAGAATATTCACAGGTAAGTGGTGTGGTTATTTTTCCAACCAACAGATGGCAGTAGTGATAGCTCTGGTCTCATGTATGGAATTTTTTGCAACTGTAACAAAAGGGAAAATTTAATATGAAACCTTCATTTCTGCTTATCCTCCCTAGCCACATTCTGGCGCATGATCTTTAGTTTGCCTTTCATTATCCTGTGAGCTATATAGCAAGATATAATACTGCAAAACAATTTTTATCTTTTAAGATTCATATCTTTTTGGAGGCAACTTGGACTTTAGACTTAATTTTACTTATTAGCTGCTATTGGCTTTGGACAAGTTATTTAGCCCTAATTAAGAAAATACTTTGGCCCTGAGCAGTTTTTCTCAGTGGTTAGAATGATGGCCCTCAGACCAAAGGGTCACAAGTTCCATTCCTGGTCTAGGATGTATACCTTGGTTGCAGTTCAATTCCCAGCTTAGAAGCAACCAATTGATGTATCTCTCACATCGATGTTTCTCTCTCTGTCTTCCCTCCTGCTCTCTCTAAAAATCAATGGAAAAAATATCCTCAGGTGAGGATTTAAAAAAAAACTTTGGAGAATTATTTTGAAGGTTAAATCAGAGATTTTATCTGAAAATATCTTGTATATTAAACAATTTATTAAATGGTAGTTTAATTTTGTTCTAGGTTGCCCAAAACTTTTTTGTTTTTTTAATATTTTTATTGATTTTAGAGAGGAAGAGAGAGAAACATCAATGACTAGAGGCCAGGTGTACAAAATTCATGCACAGGTGTGGCCCCTAGGCCTGACCCAAAGGTCCCCCTCCACCTGAGTCACAGCACCCATGTTCCCACATGGAGATGCGTTGAGGGTGGCTAGACACTGCAGGCTGAGGCGCATAATTCTACTGCACAGAAGCCGAGTGGGCAGCATGCTCTCTCCCAGACCAGTTCATGCGCGAACCCATGAGGAGCCTGACCAGTCCTGGTGGCAGTGGCTTGGCTCACCCAGAAGAGGCCACACAGGTGTGGGGTAGGCTCCTTGTTGGCGTCCAGCACCTGAACACAGCTTCCCCAGCACACAAGTTCTGGCATCCTGGGGAAGGGTAGCAGGGGGAGGGAGTGAGAGTGAGCTTGGCAGATACCCCACATTCTCACCGAACCTCGCCGACCCCAAGTAGCCGGTGAAAGATCACAGTCCCCCGCCCAGCTCCCTCAGTTCCCTCACTCCTCCAGGACTTGTGTGCTGGAGAAGTCCTTGTGCTCAGGTGCTGGGCGCCCATGAGTTGCTGGGTAGTGGCTATGCCCCCCACCGCCACTGCTGGTCACCATTTGTGAGGTGATGGGTTCACTGCTTGCACCAGCCTTGGCCTGGTGCCACTCGATCTCCTACACCTCCAACCCGCCACAGTCCCACTCGGGGCCCATGGGGACCAGCAGCAGCTATTCCATTTGCTCTCTGTTAATTATAATTCCTAATGTCTTTACATAGAAACTGTCACTTTCTATGTAAACAGATAATATTCAATTCACATGGAATTTATTAAGCATCTATATGTGCATCTTTGAAGAACTGGTGTGGTTAAAAATAAGAGTCAATAAAATTGGTGGCAGGATCCAGGTTCTAGTCCCAGCTTTTGCAGTGTTTGGCCATTTTGCAATTTGGGATAATTCCCTTTTTTCCTAGGCCTTAATTTCCTAGACATGTAAATTTTTATGATTCTTGACATATGACAAGGTCCTTGCGCAAATAAATTATATTTTAAAAAGCATTCAAAATGATGTAATTACATGCTAGAGTAAAAATAAGTCCCCAAACAAAAATGCATGTTACAAGTCAGGAAGAGCCTGGCTGGGTTTGGGTTGAGTGTTGACCCAGGAACCAAGAGGTCACTGGTTTGAGACAGAGGGCACATGCTGGAGTTTTTAGCTTGATTCTGATCAATGATGTTCCTCTCTCATCAATAGTTTTCAGTTTGAAAGGAGACAATATTTTTTAAAAATATACTTTATTGATTTTTTACAGAGAGGAAGGGAGAGGGATAGAGAGTTAGAAACATCAATGATACAGAAACATCGACCAGCTGCCTCTTGCACACCCCCCACTGGGGATGTGCCCACAACCAAGGTACATGCCCTTGACTGGAATCGAACCTGGGACCCTTCAGTCTGCAGGCTGACGCTCTATCCACTGAGCCAAACCAATTTCGGCGAGACAATATTTTACTTGTGTATTCTCTTAATATGTAGTTATGGAATACTGATTTTTGTTCACTTATTAAAGGTTTCTATTGAGGCCTATTTTTAGAGAAGGAAAAAGAAACCCTGTTTTATGGCATTTAAACTGATACCCTAATATATAAAAGCTCTGTGTGTTCATACTTACATAGTAGAATGGGATAAAAATTAATGAATAAACTAATTATTAGACCCCCAAAATACTTAAAGTTATAACTATAAAGGCAAAGAACAAAACCTGTCCTATCTCTATCTTCCTCTTTCTCTAAAATTCAATACAAGCATATTTTTAAAAAATAAATCAGGTAGAATTAGGGTATGGTAAAGTTCTGCTCAACAACCTGTAGTTAAATATATACAACAATAAATATATAAAACTTCCTATGACAATTTTATGTGCAGACCTTAAATAAGGTTTTCTAGAACATTACTTTCTTGGCCTTTTTTCATATTTAATTTTACTTAATTTAGTCCATGGTAAATCTGTAATACAATGGAGTCTCCAGGACAACTGAAGTAGGTATGATTAATATTACATCCTTGATATAACAAAATTATAGAATGAAGAACAGGTTAGTACCGTATTTTTCGGACCATAAGACTCACTTTTTTCCCCCCAGAAGTGGGGGGGAAAAGTCCCTGCGTCTTATGGTCCAAATATAGCCTACACATATACTTTAAAAAAAAAGTTTTTTTACTTGCCTGGCTCTGTGTGGTCTCTGTGTGCTTGCCCGGCTCTAAAATGGTTCTAAATGCTGCTGTTTACAGGGTTGATTACATGTGTTTATGACTGTGATGTTGGGTTTTAATGCACATAAAATATTTTAGGACACTATTTGTTTCAGAATCTTTTTTTCTTCATTTCCCTTCTCTAAAAACTGGTGCGTCTTATGGTCCGGAGCGTCTTATGGTCCGAAAAATACGGTAATTGCCAGGGGTTATACAGGGAAGTAGCTGTGATTATAAAAGGATAGGAATGATTCTTGAAATAGAATTGTACCTTATCTTGATTTGGTGATCACATGAATCTAAACATGGTAACTAAATACATAAATGAGTGCATGTAAAACTGGTGAAACATGCCCTAGCCAGTGTGGCCCAGTGGTTAAAGTGTGGGCTTATGCAACGAAAGGGTTGGACCAGGACATGTGCTGGAGGCAATCAATGTGGTGTTTTGCACCCCTCCCCTTTCTTCCACTCTCTAAAAATCAATGGGGAAAAAATTCCCTCAGGTGAGGATTAACAACAACAAAACTAGTGACCTGTATGGATATCAATTTCCAGGATTTGTTATTTTACTATTATTAGACAAGGTATTATATCACTGGAAGAAACCAGATGGAAAGTACATGGGATTTCTGTATGTCACTCTACAGTGATCTCAAAACAGTTTTTTAAAAAATTAATGCAGCTCTAGCCAGTTTGGCTCCGTGGATAGATCGTCAGCTTGTGGACTGAATGGTCCTGGGTTCGGTTCCGGTCAAGGACATATGCCAGGGTGGCAGGCTCCATCCCCAGTGTGGGGCGTGCAGGAGGCAGCCAATCAATGATTCTCATTGATGTTTCTATCTCTCTACCTTCCTCTCTGAAATCAATAAAAAATATTTTTTTAAAATAATTAAAAATTAATGCACAGGGTTTGAGGAGAAAATACTAAGATAATTTTAAGTGCAGACCTTAAATGGGATTTTTGTGATATATTTTGGGTGCTCAACATTTTTTGCTTGATGGTTCCGAGGAAATATCAAAATTGCGTTCTAGATAGTTGAAGCACTCTACGTTCTAACTTCCAAACTGAGGTTACCTGTCAATAAGGGCAGGTTTTTTCAGACCTCTTTGTATTCACAATATATTGCTTCAGACTTCATTTTTTTTTAAACTTGGTAATTAACCAGAAAACCCTTTTTGAGAGGGGCAAGGATACAGCACTTGCTATGGCTTGCTATAACTGCATAAATGAGGTCTTTGGAGATAGGTAAAAGCCTTTAAAACAATGGCTGTCAACCCATTTATACATTAAAAAATTTGTAATTTACTGAGTGTTCAGAAAAGATCATGAAAGGGACCGTAACTAAAAAAAAATAAAAAAAAAAAAAAGACCAGAAATCACACGTGTGATTCTGATGTCTAGCAACTCCAGCCTAAATGCAGAGACAAAGATTCAGATATTAAGAACCGAAATGGATCTTCACATAACACAGTATCCCTTATTAGAAGAACTTAAGTTACTGACCCGAATAATAATATTTCGTTATTTTCCCAGTTTATTAGTGGGTGAACTAGAAAAGGGTTTCCAGCTCCCAATCTTGTGCTCTTTTCCACTGGACACACAACAGCCCCGTGTCAAGTGTGTGTGTCCGCCCCTCTCCAAACTTCCTTGGCTGTTTCAATGCCTGGAATAAGAAACAAATCCTAAATAGCGTTTAAATGGCCACAGCGCTTCATTCAGGCGTGTAGGGGAAACAATAAATACGTGTTTTCGAGTCCTTTTTGCGGCCTACACCGACCATGAACGAGGGAAGGGAAAGTTGGAGTGCCTGACGCGCGCAGCCGCAGGACGGCGTGGCGTGTCCTCTCTGGGCCGCCGTAGGCGCGAGGTGGCTGGAGCCCGGGCCGTCTTCCCACCCCCTTCCACGTCAGCCAAGGACTCCGCGGAGCCGCCGCTGCTGCTGGGGGTTGGATCCCTGGTAGACGGTCCCGCGGTTGCCCCAGCTGCTGCCCCCAAGAGCCAGGTAGCGGGCCACGAGCCCCCTAATCCCAAAAGGCGGGGCGGGCCGGGGAGAGTCGGGGGAACGGGCTCCCTCTAGGTAGAGGCGGAAGAGGAGAGGCTAGGCCGCTGTGTCCAGGCCCGGCGAGGGGTCTGGGCAGCCCGGGGCCGGACGCCCGGTCCCGGCCTGCGCACCGGCCAGGGGTCCCCTCCCTCCCACCCGCACCGCCGCGGGCTCGCCGTTCCAGGCTGGGGCTTGCTTTGCCGGAAGAAGGGGACGGAGAAAGGAGGTGGGGTGCAGCGCACGGATAGAGGGACCCACGGAGGCAGCGTCGGGTCCCACCGTTAAACGCGATGAAACACCCGAAGGTTTTAGCCGAGGGATGGCGCTCGGGGTCTGTGAATGGGAGCCGATCGGAGTGTCTGCGACGTGAAATCCCTTCTGTGCCCTCCCTGGCGGGGCGGGGCCCGGCTCTGTCCCTGGACGGTGGGCCCGAGGTCTGCGGGACCGCGTTCTAAACCTGGGGACCGCGGGGTTGTGGGGGGTGGAAAAATACCCCTTTAGGTCGAAAATGACAGGTGTTAAACAGTAGGCTCTGTTTTTGTGGGACCCAATATGGATGGACCCAGCCCTTCTGATCCTTCAAAGCTCATAAGCTAAACTGAATGAACTTTAGACAGTGAAGTTCACGGTAGTTACTGATTGTGCTTTTATTTTTCTACTTGTAATGATATCCTATCCTTGTGTTTGTTTTCCTAGATTTGTCTGGCATCTTTTATCCTCAAGTCTTGTCTCCAGGGTTGACAATCACTGGAAACCAACCATGACGGCTGCTGAGAATGTGTGCTATACGTTAATTAACGTGCCAATGGATTCGGAACCTCCATCGGAGATTAGCTTAAAAAATGATCTAGGTAAACTTCGATGGTATTTTGGAAATGAAAAGCTCATTTGCACTTCAGGTTTCTTTGTAATTAGACATGCGTAATTTTTGCCTAAGCGTTTTCTAGGATCTCTTCAATAGACCTTTTGTCTTATTTAAAATGAAAACTTTTGTTACCTTTAGACGTACTGGTTTTTTGGAAATAAAACATCCCAGTCCAAGTTAGTAAAGCTAAAGAAATGTAATAATTTAGTTAGATATTTCTAAAAATAATATAATGGCTTGTGTGGTTTAATATATGATGCTTTAATAAATCTGACAATTCTCTGTAGGTAACAAACAGGTTGAAAGTGTGTATTTGAATGTCTTAGTTCCTTTGTGCATGTAACTTCATATTACTTAGCTTGTAAAACCAAAAGAACTTTGTTTTCACCTGTTGACCAAATGAAGTCAACACAAGAATAAGAATACACATGTATTTTTTTAAAAATATATTTTATTGATTTTGTACAGAGAGGAAGGGAGAGAGAGAGAGAGAGTTAGAAACATCGATGAGAGAGAGTCATCGATCAGCTGCCTCTTGCACACCCCCTACTGGGGATATGCCCGCAACCAAGGTACATGCCCTTGACCGGAATCGAACCCGGGTCACTTCAGTCCCCAAGCCGACGCTCTATTCATTGAGCCAAACCAGTTTCAGCAGAATACACATGTATTTTCTAGAAAGGTTTAAACTTTTCATTTTTAAAACATACAAAAGAGAAAACAAGAACTATATTTCTGAATTTTAAATGTGTACACCCTGTCTCCTTTTTGTAATTCTGTAAAGAAAAAATTTTTAAGTAACCCACATTTCAAAATAATGAATCTTGTTTAATTGAACTACTAAAAATAAGTTTAACTTAAACTGATAGCGACTGTTTAAAATAGAGTGAAAATTATCCTTCAGGTCTTGAAGGTAACTTTTAGGAAGATAATTTGCAGTTTGAAAGAAGACAATATTTTGTGTATTCTTATTTCTTAATAAATAGTAATGGAATACTTCCTGATTTTAGTTCACTTATTAGGTTTCTATTGAGGTCTATTTTTGGACAAGAAAAAAAAACCCTATTTAATGGCATTTAAACTGATACCTTTATATACAAAAGCTGTGTGTGTGTGTGTGTATGTGTGTGTGTGTGTTTTCATACTTACATAGTAGAATGGGATGAAAATTAATGAATAAACTTTATTTTTAGACTCCCAAAATATTTAAGGTTATATCTAGAAAGGTAAAGAACAAAACCTGTCCTTAATTGTAAACAATACCCTTTTTAATTGCAGCTGCCTTGATTACCCTCTAACCAAAAGAGTTGAGATGAGAAAAAGTTTAGAAGTTTCCAATTTGAGTAACAAATACTTTTTGTTTGGTGAAATACTTAGTTGCTTTACCTACACTTTTCTTTAATCACTCACTAGATATGTGCTCTGATGGCTGTACTTTCTCTGGAGTATGCAGTAATATTTTGGTGAATTCAATTGATATTTCAAAGTTTCCATATATTTTGGTAGTGATCATAAAGTTTTGAAAATTTTGAAGATGTGGATAAAAGCATCCCCCTACTCAATTTGAATTGTTAAAATAATTGGAAATTGGTGTTGAGGAGGCTTCAAATATAAATGGTGTAGATTTTAATTTTTATTTTATTTTTCTCAGAAAGGAAGATTTGTGACAGAGAGGAAAACCTGTATTGTCAATACAACTTTGGCCACTTAGAATTCTGCCTAGTCTGTCTTATTTTCATGGATATAGTTATCGGCTTCTGACATCTCTCCTGGTGCTTTGTTTTTGTCCTCTTCACAGACTTAACAACTCAAAGTTTGCCCAGATTGACACTCCATCCTCCAACATTTATTTCTTGACTTGATATAGCACATGTCAACATTTATTCACATAAGGCAGGAGATATAATACTCTGAAACAGGGAGAGATGTACGAGAATTTAGTCAGTTTTAAACAAAAATATCGACTCTTGTGGGATAAATATATCAATAACCTTCACTTAGTTTTCAGTTCAAATACCTGAGGATAATCTCTATTCTGCAACATGTTTAAATATCATACCAAGCTAAGATTAAATACTTAGCCTTTGGGGACTAGAATGAACTTTTGTTTCACTTAGTACAGTTCTTTCAAAGCTTAAATCCTTTCTATAACTCTACCAACTGTAGTTTCTGTCTCTTTGGCAACAGCAAAGAACTGCTCTAAGTATTAGAAATTTATTTTTTGTTTTGTTTTTTGCTCATGATAACTCAGGATTATTAAGTAGCTTTGTCTTCCCTCTTTGTCCTTCTAGATACTTGTTTATTTTTATGATCAAAACAATTGTATCAATGTGCTTGTCATATTGGATCCAAAAGATGTACCATAAATTCTTTAGTATTCAAAGATAATGCTATAAATTTATAAATGGTTTTACATAAATTACTTTATAGTGAATATTTTTTTAGGCTAAGTAACAATAACCTAGCACCTTATCTTAAATGTGTTATCCTTAATTCTAAACAGTAGCTACTAATCTAGTACATTTTAATTTTTTTTCAATTTTTAGGTTATTCCTTTAAGATTCTAAAGTTTTATAGTCTGTAAGAATATGATGGGATCTTGGGGTTAATGTAGTCTTTAGTTCCCAATCTTTTTGAGTTTGAGTACCACCAACATGTCAGTGATCCCTCCTTCCCTCAATAATGGCTGTAACTTTGGTTGACAAAATATATACAGACTAAAAACTACTTTGAATTCAGAAGCTCTTAATGGCACATATTTACATTGTGAAAAATAGCTGCTTGCATGTTTGAGACATACATTATTTAATATACCTATACACTTATGGTCTCTGCATTAATTCCACTGGTTAGGGACCGGAGATATAATCCAGTGCCTTCATATTATGTGTAAAGAATCACAGATAAATCACCTGGGTAAAGTCATATAGCTTGTTTGTGGCATTCCCAGATTGAGAACCCTTGTTATTTAGGTTTGTGCCTTTACTACCATTGTTGCTGATAAAGCGAGAAAATGGTTTTACTTTGTTAATTGCTTTTGAAATTATCTAAGAAATTTTCTGTTGAAATAATTATGTTTTACTTAAATTTTTTTAAATCAGAAAAAGGAGATGTGAAGTCAAAGACTGAAGCTTTGAAGAAAGTCATCATTATGATTCTGAATGGTGAAAAGCTTCCTGGACTTCTGATGACCATCATTCGTTTTGTGCTGCCTCTTCAGGATCACACCATCAAAAAACTATTGCTGGTATTTTGGGAAATTGTTCCCAAAACCACTCCAGATGGGAGACTTTTACATGAAATGATCCTTGTATGTGATGCATATAGAAAGGTAAACTAAACCATAATTATCTGTGAATAATACTTTGATTTTAGATAATTGTAAAACTGGTAGAGGGGCTTTATTTTACTTGTTAGGAACTGAAGTTGTAAGGAGTTACTGTAAAAAGTTTTATTGTTACTTTTTGCAGGCGTTTCCTATGCATTTTTATGTGTTGTTAATAAAAACAGTGACATAGAATATAAGATAGTTGATGTGACAAAAATTGCTTTCACTGATGAAAATGATGTGATAATCTAGGTCTTTCTCAAACCTATTTACTGATTTTTTTCTTGGAAATTTTTGCGTTAATATATTATTTTTAATTCTGGAAGTCAACACTTTCTATTTAAATTTTTATATCAGGATCTTCAGCATCCTAATGAATTTATTCGAGGATCCACTCTTCGTTTTCTTTGCAAATTGAAAGAAGCAGAATTGTTAGAACCTTTAATGCCAGCTATTCGTGCATGTTTGGAGCATCGTCACAGCTATGTTAGAAGAAATGCTGTTTTGGCCATCTATACTATCTATAGGTAAATAAAGGTACTCCTTTGGCCTAGTTCTGTGAGGTGTTTCTTCTTTTACATTAGAGGTTCCAAAGTGGTTTCTTACATATTGTATGTAGCTTGCATATGTATTTCATTTGGCCTAAATAAGATTTCTTCCCCTTATTATCATTAAGTTGTCAACATGAGAAGTCAAAAGATCTGGCAACACTGGGTCTTAGTTTCTGTATGACAGCAATCGGCTGAAATTCAGTGATAAGTAGCCCCCTTTTAAACAGGTTGTACATTTTCGAATTTATGACAATGCCTGTCTTTCTCAGTTGTATTACTCCAGCCCACTTAATTTATTAACTTAGCTCTTAAAGGCTTTTTGACTGTTTTAGAATTCTCTTTTTGTGGAATGTGGGTCTTTTTACCCTTCCTTAGAGGCCTTAAGGAGGGAACTTTTTTAGGAAGGACTGTAATTCTCAACTAATTCCTCTTATTAGAAAGCTGAAGATTTTGAACTTTAAAAACATTCAAAGAACCAGTTAGATGAAGCTAGAATGCTTGGTTTTTATAATCACTGGTTTCATTCCATTAGAAGTCAATCCATTAGAAGTAGATGTAATTTTTATAAATATCTTTGTACTTTAATAGTTGATTATTATATAATTTTACAGTTCTTTTACTGTTATGTTAGATTTGGTTATCTGTTAGGGAAAGTGGTATTGTGGTTATTAATGTAGAGTTTCTTGAAAGCTACCATACAGACTACACAAATTTCAGTATTTAAACTACCAATGCATGCACAAAAATTATGCCATTAAGACAATTGGAAATTTAAACACTAGCTATATGATGATATTAAGGAATTGTTAAAATTTTAAGATCTGATAAGGGTATTATGATTAGTTTTACAAAGAAGGAATTCTTAATTTTAGAAAACAAACCAGGGTATTCAAAAAAATGTGTACATATACATTTTAACAGCTGATTCTATTACACTTTGAAAATGAAATGTATTTTAATAAATACTGCCTTTCTAATTGTACAAAGTATGTGTACATTTTTGACACCCTTGATTTACAAAAGAAATTATAAGTGGTCTGGGATTTGCTTCAAAATAATATGGAAGGTGAGGAAGTGGGGAGGGGTATCTGTGTAACAAAAATGGTTGTGAATGAATAATTCTTGAAGTTAGCTAATAGCTTTTAATAAGCCAGTGTTTATTATTCCGTTAGAAATACTTAAATTTTTCCAAAATAAGAAATCAGTAAGTAAATAAGTTAATAAATATAGTGTATAACTAATAAAATTCAAGGGATCCTTTTTTTTCTCTGATAATTCTTAAAGAATGATCTTTAAGTATCTTGAAGATGTCATCATGAGCATTAATATTTTATTCCTAAAGTATATGAAAAGCAATTACTTGAGATAGTCAGTTGACAGATTACATGCTAAATAAATTAGCTTTTTCTGTATTGAACTATGAAAGAATAATTTGATACATTAATAAATGAAGATGTAAGCTTGTGATTCCTACCCACAATTTTCTAATTGATTTAAAGTTTTAAAAAGCAAAACAATGATATTGTTACAAAGTTTGATAAAGATTAATTTTGGTAGTGTTCATAGAGTTGTAAAATAATAAAGTAGGATTTTATTAAACATGGATATTACTTGTTTTATTTCAAGAAATTTTGAACATCTTATACCTGATGCCCCTGAACTGATACATGATTTTCTGGTGAATGAGAAGGATGCAAGTTGCAAAAGGAATGCGTTTATGATGCTAATTCATGCAGATCAGGTAAGTACTTAAAAAAAAATAACTTTTATAACTGTACTTAAGTGAGAATTAGAAGTATTATAGCCCAGCCCTGTTTGGGGATACCCTCTATTTACAAAAGAAATGATAAGTAGTCTGATATTTGCTTCAAAATAATATGGGAGGAGAGGAAGTGGGGAGGGGTATCATTGTAACAAAAATGGTAGTGAATAATTCTTAAAGTTAGGGAATAGTTTTTAATAAGCCAGTGTCCCAGATTCCATTCCAGTCAAGGTCATGTACCTCGTTTGCAGGCTCCATCCTGGCCAGAGACCTTGGTCGGGGTGCATGCAGGAGGCAACCAATCGATGTGTTTCTCTCACGTTGATATTTCTCTCTGTCTTTCCCTCTCTCTTCTACTCTCTCTGAAAATCAGTGAAAAATATCCTAGGATGAGGATTTAAAAAAAAAAAGAGTATTTCAGCCCAGCTGATGTGGTTCAGTGGTTAAGTGTCAACACATGAACCAGATCACAGTTCTCTTCCCCAGTTAGGACACATACTTGGGTTATGGGCTCAATCCCCAGTAAGGGTGGGCAGGAGGCAGCCCATCAATGATTCTGTCTCACCATTGATATTTCTATCTCTCTCTCCCTTCCTCTCTCTGAAATCAGTAAAAACATTAAAAAAAAAACAAAAAAAAAAAACAACTATTACATAGGCCTAATCCTGTTTTTAGACAGTAATTTTATTTGTAGTATGTAATTTGTATATTTTTATTTTTTTAGATTTTTGAATTTAATTTGTATAAAAATACAGTGGTTTTCCTTCTCTGGAATATTGCTTATATATATTCTTTTTCAAAGTAAACATTTAACAACAACCACAGGTTTTCCAGATTGAAATTATGGTCATATTTTGTGGTCTTTTACTTTGGGGCTTTGATGTCTTTTTCCTTCTCTTGGTGTAGATCTAAAATTGTTTAACAAAGAAAACAGTAGCTTTGTATAAGATCCACCCTGAGCCATGTCTGTGAAAGAGGGGTGTGTTCTTATAGACTTTAGATTTCATGAGTGAATATCAAGTCTACATCCAGCTCTGCTGGTGGTTAAAGTCTATGGATCTGCTCGTGGCTAGCAGTGACTTTGCACATCTTGGTGGCATCTAATCTTGGAATTTTTGCTATCCAGTATTTATCAAAACGTGGGAAATATGCATGAAGATTAAAAAATACAGTCGTCTATTTCTCTGAAATTTAGTTATTGCTGTTTTATCTTCGTAAATAAAACTATAAGAAAGCTACTTATTTAGGTCACAATGTTTCATCCTCATGTAGAGTTGATTTAGTGATATGTTTTTGGTGATACCTACATGAAGAGATATAATCCAAAATAGTTCGATAAAATTTGTTGATACTTTTACTGTAGAGATATTGTTGAGGCCATAGTTCTCTATATCAGTGTTTGATATATGAGAATTGATGAGATTTTTCTTATTGATCTCAGAAATAGGAAGAACTATACTCCAAAGTAGCTGGTTTATTTTGATTGTATAAATCCCTGAATCATATACCCTGAATACATAGTATTTTTCTCCTTGGTTAAACTGCAAGAAAATTCAGACCCAAGATTTGTGACCCATTTCTAGAACATATATTTGATTTTATGACTTATATTTATATTTTAACTTTCATTTTTTCATTAGTTAATTTTTCTTTGCCCTGATTTCCTCATTTGCTTTCTATTTAGTTGTGTATGTTTTTGTAAGTTGCATTAAGTCCTTTAATTAAATGAGGTGGAGTTTGATAAATATGTTCTTATTTTTTTAGGATCGAGCTTTGGATTACCTAAGTACTTGTATTGATCAAGTTCAGACATTTGGAGACATTCTTCAGTTGGTTATTGTTGAGCTAATTTATAAGGTAAGACTGATCAATGATGGGTAAAGTAAACTTGAACAGTTTAAGATAAGGTAAAATAGTCTTTCCAGAAAGCTCTTTAATTGTTAGGATAATACATTTTAACTAGAGGCCCAGTACACAGATTTGTGCACTGGTGGAGTCCTGTGGCCTGGCCTGTGCCCTCTTGCAATTGGGGATATCTCGGAGGATGTTGGACTGCTAGTTTCAGTCCAATCCCTGTTGGCCAGTCTCTTAGGCTTCTGTATACACACACACACACACACACACACACACACACACACACACACACACACACACACACACATATATATATATATATATATATATATATATATATATATATATATATACTGGAGAAAGGCCCAATGCATGAAATGAAATTCATGCAAGGGGCTCAGCCCTTGGTAGTGGCTTGCCTCAATCCTCACAGCCATGGCTTTGTCCGGAAGGTTGTCTGAAGCTTGTTCTGCTGTCGGTCTAATTAGCATATTACACTTTTATTAATATAGATAGACACAATGTCTCATCCCAAGTTGGTTTTCATCTTCAGATGTCTTGATAAGACTATACTTAGCTTTCAAGTTAAGAAAACTAGCATCCCATAAGCATGGATTATTTTAAAAAATATATTTGAAATTAACTGTCTATGAAGTTAGTTGAAACCTAAATGCTTTCTTCTCCAGGTCTGTCATGCTAATCCGTCAGAAAGGGCTCGTTTTATTCGCTGCATCTATAACTTATTACAGTCATCCAGTCCTGCTGTAAAATATGAAGCCGCTGGAACTTTAGTGACTCTCTCCAGTGCACCGACTGCAATCAAGGTACTGATTATTTATTTTGGTGCCAGTTAGATTATAGGCACTCTGTCTTGTCGCTTATGATTTAGTGACATTGAAGTTTACTATGTGGTTACATAGCATGGCATGACATAGAGATAATAGCTATAAATTTCATATAAGAAATTATTTGATTACTTATGTAATCTGACTTTCCTTCTCCCTTCCTGATTTCATACATAAATACATGGAGAGAACGAGAGATAGAAAATACCAATATTTCTAGTTTCAGGAGAATGGTTCTGGTGTTTTAAGCTATCTCCCCATATTTTACACTGAAACTTAGATCTGGGAGATTGAATTCTGGATCCTAAAGGATGGGTCCTAAAAAAGGTTCCAGTAAGTATGTTCAGTAATGGAATATTATCTTTCTCTTCTTTGGTTTATTATATCAAGACTATATAAGGAATCCCTACTATATTCAGAGAATGAATTATTCTAGAAAGCCATATTGTATAAATAGGAGAATTTACTGCTTTATACACCAATAATTTAAATTATTAAAGGACTTTTTTTAAAAATATATTTTATTGGTTTTTTACAGAGGAAGGGAGAGGGATAGAGAGTTAGAAACATTGATGAGAGAGAAACATTGACCAGCTGCCTCCTGCACACCCCTATCGGGATGTGCCCGCAACCAATGCACATGCCCTTGACCGGAATCGAACCTGGGACCTTTCAGTCCACAGGCCGACGGTCAATCCACTGAGCCAAACTGGTTTTGGCTAACAGACTCTTTATGTTAAAATTGTTTAAAACTTACAGAGAAGTTGCAAAAATAGGACAAAGTTCCCATTACCTTTCATCCAGCTTTCCGTAATGTTCATGTTTTATATAATAATTGTATAATTTATCAAAACCAAGAAATTGCAATTGGAACAATATTTTTATCTAAACTATAGACTAATGCGCTTTTTCTTTCCCAGGGTCTAGTCCAGGCTCCTACATTACACTTAATTGTCATATGTTAGTCTCCCCAGTCCCTTACAGTTCCTCAGCCCGTCCTTGTTTTTCATGATCTTGAAATTTTTGAAAAGTATTGAGTTATTTTGTAAAATATCCCTCAATTTGGGTTTGTCTTGTGTTTTCTCATTATTATGGCGAGGCTATACATTTTGTGGGGAGAATGCCACAGAAGTGATGCTCCCTTCTCAGTATCAGAAAGGAGTACATGATGTTGATATATCTTATTAATGGTGGTGTTAACCTTCATTAATCAGTTATGGTGGTAGCTGCCAGATTTCCTGTTAAATTATGATTTTTTTCTTTCACAATTAATAATATCATGGAAAGATACTTTGAAACTGTGCATATAGTTTATTTCTTTTTCAACCTTGCACCAACTAATTTTAGCATCCATTAATGGACCTTTTCTACACCAGTTATTACTGGTATTTTAATGGTGATTTTCTATTTCCCTCTTTCTGCATTTACTAGTTGGAATTCTGCAAGGAAGAGCTGCCTCTTCTCCTTCCTCTGTCTGTCCTTTCCTTCTTCTTTATGTCTGTAAGGACATTTTACTGCATGGAGTATAATCCAATATTATGTTTTCATTTATCTTGTTGATCAAATTGTTCTAGATCCGTGGACAGCAAACTGTGGCTCACGAGCCAAATGCAGCTCTTTGGCCCCTTGAGTGTGGCTCTTCCACAAAATACCACAGCCTGGGCAAGTCTATTTTGAAGAAGTGGTGTTAGAAGAAGTTTGAGTTTAAAAAATTTGGCTCTCAAAAGAAATTTCAATTGTACTGTTGATATTTGGCTTTGTTGACTAATGAGTTTGCCGACCACTGTTCTAGATCATTGGGAGCTCTTGGAGTTTTGCTCCTCTGCTTTTCATAACTCAGGGTCATCTTAACCCTTTGCACTCCGAACCATTCTGGACATTGGCTACCAGCTACTCGACGCTAACGGCGAAAACGTGCGTTGAATTAACTCAATTCCCTGTAATCACTAATAAACTGCAATGTCCCCTGAGAGGGGACATCCGAGTGATATGCTAGAATTCCGATGTCCCCTAAGAGGGGACAGCGGAGTGCAAAGGGTTAATATTCTTGATTTTTCTGCAATATAATGCAAGTGCTCCTAAAGTAAAAAGTGCTTAGTAGCTATAATTTTGGAGATTGTTAATTTGCTTTTTTTCTCCCTTGTTCCTTAATATCAACCTTTAGTTTTTGGTTAATAAGTAGCCTATAGCAGTCCCTTTTTATCCTTTTAACTTCTGATGCTTTTAATCTTTGTAAACTTGAAAAACAATGAGATTTATTAGAATTTAGGGAATAGAAGGACATATTCCTTTGGGAAAAAATGCATAAACTTTTAATGTGGAAGTAGTGAATATATTTTGGCTTCTTGGGATTTGTTTTCTTATTTTCAGATTCTATGTTAAAGAAATGTTCTTAAATGTATTTCTTTTTTACATAGGCTGCTGCTCAGTGTTACATTGATTTAATTATTAAGGAGAGTGACAACAATGTAAAGCTCATAGTTCTGGATCGATTGGTCGAGTTAAAAGAGCATCCTGCTCATGAACGAGTACTACAGGTAAATATTGTTTAAAAGAGAAATCTTAAATAAAATATTTTTCAAATTGAGATAATTTTCAAGCCTTGCCATCTTTATTAGCTTCAGTGCTTGGAGTCTGGTGGTGTCATTTAGCTTGTTCCTTAGACCTCTGTATTTCTTATAAATTCTCAAATTTGATCTGAAATTTGATAGAGTCAGAGTAAACATTTTCAGTTTGAATACATCTTATGTGATAGTGTATATTTCATATTGCATCCTTTCAAGAGACCAAAAATACCTGGTTCTTCCACCACGAGTGATCTTATTGTTGATCAAAGAATTAAGGTGATGAACTGTACCCTCCATTCTTCTGTTAAGATTTTCTTCTTATGACTAGAAATATTGTTGTAAATTCTGGATTTTTTGTTATTTTTCAGGATCTAGTTATGGACATCCTAAGAGTATTGAGCACACCAGACTTAGAAGTACGCAAGAAAACTCTGCAGTTAGCACTGGATCTTGTCTCTTCTAGAAATGTTGAAGAGGTAAGACAAAACTGACAGCAGTTTGTAATCTCTGAGGCCATACATGTTGTAATTCTTGCTTATTTTTACTTTGTTTGATAGCTGGTTATTGTCCTGAAGAAAGAAGTGATTAAAACAAATAACGTGTCTGAGCATGAAGATACTGACAAATACAGACAACTCCTTGTGCGGACATTGCATTCCTGTTCTGTCCGATTTCCAGATATGGCTGCAAATGTTATTCCTGTGGTATGTGATTCTGAGTACCTTACTTTTGAAATTCACTAAAAGAATTTCAAGAATTCTATTCAATAGTTAAATACTAACTCTTAAACTCAGAGGAATAAGGACTTTGACTTTTTTCTCTTCATCAAAACAACAACAAATAACAGTAACAAAAATATCTCCATATATGATTATAATTGATGTTTGTTATAGTTACCTGAAGTATAATTTTTAATATATACTTATATATACATACACACACACACACACACACACACACACACACACACACATATATATGTCATCTAGTAGGGCAAGTAAGTATTTCTTTCAAAGTCTTACCTCTTGAAGTTGAAGGATTCAGTTATAGAAGAAATGTTTTCTCTCCTGTCAGATTAATGAGGTATGTTATTGTAATTTGAAATTTTGCCTTTGAGCTCTGAATTTTTTTTTTCCCCAAAATGATTTTACTTTTAGTTACAATGTAGGAGGATTCAATTAATTTTTGCTGCACATAAAACAGAAGTTCGTGACTGTTTACATTAATGGTGCTTATCTCTCAACTTGCAGTTTGTTATACATTTGAAAGTTATTAATACATACTTTGCACATTTAATTTACTTAAACCTTACTAAAAATTGCTTAAGGTAATTAAACGGTAAGTTTAAATTGTTAATCCCTTTTCCTTATTTTTCCTAGTTAATGGAATTTCTTAGTGACAGTAACGAAGCAGCAGCTGCTGATGTCTTGGAGTTTGTTCGTGAAGCCATTCAGCGCTTTGATAACCTGAGAATGCTTATTGTTGAGAAGATGCTTGAAGTCTTTCATGCTATTAAATCTGTCAAGTAGGTTTAAAATCTGATTAAATGTGAAGTCGAGTAAGCATTTTACCAATATCTGTCTTTAAAGAGCCAGTTGATATAAAATATAAGACTGGAAAGATGATACAACAATCAAGACAAAAATAAGAATGACAATAAATATTACCTTATACCCACCCTTGGTAGATCCATAATCTGTGGCTTATTTTTATTTATTTTTTATAGTTGTGGTGATTTATCTAGATTTCTTTATCCTTATTTTCTTTAAAACACTGTGAATCCTAAAGTGACTAAGAACATATTTTTTAAAAGTATTACTTTTTAGATATCATTATTATTTATATTCCCTTTATTATTTATTGACGTGAAGGATGTTTTTCTTCAGATGGCCCTTACTAATGAGAAAGTACTTTGTCATCAAATTTTGTTTGATATAAAGCATCTGATAGACTATAACAGACTTGCATTATATCTGCACAGGTGGAAATAAGGGGCCATTACAAAGTTGTTTTCTGATTGAAAGTGGATTGACAATTGTGGAAGTGAGAAAGATTTGCTTTCTTTGTGAGGGAAAAAAATCAAAGTTTTGCTTTTGGCAGCCATGATCTCTAGAATTTTTCAGTTTCTAGGATTTTTTAAAAAGTGAATTTAATGAAAATCTTAGGGAAATAATGACTAAAGACTTTATTTTAACATTTTTAATTAGAAAATTGTTGCTTTTTTGTTGTCGTTACTGATCCTTTTTTACTCCTTCCTTGTTCATTGTTCTTGTCAGCATCCTGCCTGTACTTTTCAATGACTACAAATAAAAAGTACTTTTTACATTAAAAAGAACAAATTTTTATAGTAGTAAGTGATAAGATAAACTTTTACCTTAACTCTGTTGTAAATGGAAGATATCATCTCCCTGGGAAACATTTGGGTATCTTATTTTTACTACTGGTTTACCAGTCTTAAGATTTTCCTACTAATGATAGATGAGGGCACTTATTTTTCTTTTAGTGCTTGTGATTTCTGAGAGAATTAAAGAAACTTAGTATCTTTGTTATATTTCTTAAAATGTCATTCATGATCCCTTGGAAGTATAGAATCTTGTTTTCTTGAGCTTAAATTCACAAAGAAAAATTGCTTCAAGATTCGTTAACAAATCAGTGTTTCAGAACTTTTATTCTTGCTTTAGGATTTACCGAGGAGCATTGTGGATCCTGGGAGAATACTGTAGTACCAAAGAAGACATTCAGAGTGTGATGACTGAAGTCCGAAGATCTCTGGGAGAGGTATGTTTTACTTTTATAGTAAATGCTGTTTTATTTGGTGATTTTTACTTTAGTCCTTCTGACTTTTTTTTTTTCTTTTTCATTCTGACTTGTATGTGGTGTTTTCAATCTGACTTGTATGTGCCGTTTTTATCTGGACTAATGAACACTGAAAAATATTTTTTAACTACCCACATAATTAAACCTTGAGAGCTGTGGGAAATTTGGGGGTTTCCCCTCCCCTGTGTTGTGCTGTAACACCTATTGCTTTATCTGTATTATTTACTCTTCCAGGAAAGATTTTATTTGAACAGAAGGTTCTATATTTTAGAAAAAGACTTGTAAAACTCTGCTTTAGTCCATGTGTTCTAAAAGAAGAATGCAAATATTTTAAGAACAGGGCGGACTTTATAGTATTTATGTACTAAAACTGGCAGTATTTTCTCATTCAAAAAACCATATGAGCAAATAGAAAGAACAGTGCTTTTTAGAACACCTGGGTTCCAATCTTGCTTCAGCCAATATTTAGCTCTGAGACCTTAGATATAAGTTCTTTAACCTGATTGTATATCAGGTTATTTTAAAATAAAGGAATTGATGGATAATAATTGAAGACTCTTACAGTTCTTAAATTAAACGGGGCTGATATTAAGGAATACATTCATAGTAGCCATTTGCGTGCTTTTAAGAAAGTAGTTGAGCCAAAACTGGTTTGGCTCAATGGATAGAGCGTCGGCTTGGAGACTGAAGGGTCCCAGGTTCGATTCTGGTCAGGGGCATGTACCTTGGTTGCGGGCATATTCCCAGCGGGGGTTGTGCAGGAGGCAGCTGATCGATGACTCTCTCTCATCGATGTTTCTATCTCTCTATCTCTCTCCCTTCCTCTCTGTACAAAATCAATAAAAAAATAAAAAATAAAAAAAATCAATAAAAAAAATTAAAAAAAAAGAAAGTAGTCAATGAAGTTATTTTGTAAAACTAAGATTAATTTTAATTTTTTAAATATATTTTTTTTATTGATTTCAGAGAGAAAGAAGGAGGGAGTGATAGAGATAGAAACATCAATAATGAGAGATAATCATAGATCGGCTGCCTGCTATATTCTTCCCAACTGGGGATTGAGCCCACAACCTAGACATGTGCCCTTGACCAGAATTGAACCCGGGACCCCTCAATCTGCAGATTGATGCTTTATCCACTTAACCAAAGTGGCTAGGGCAGATTTATTTTATTTTATGAAGATGAAGGCTCTTTTAATTAGGGAAGGATGGAGAATTATAAGAGTATTTATTTTGGCCAAAACCGGTTTGGCTCAGTGGATAGAGCATCTGCCTGCGGACTGAAAGGTCCCAGGTTCGATTCCGGTGAAAAGCATGTACTTTGGTTGCGGGCACATCCCCAGTGGGGAGTGTGCAAGAGGCAGCTGATCAATGTTTCTAACTCTCTATGCCTCTCTCTTCCTCTCTGAAAAAAATCAATAAAATATATTTTTTTTTGAAAAAGAGTATTTATTTTGTCTTAGACACTGTCCTAAGCATTTTCTTACTAAGTGACTTGTGGGGAAAGAATTAAGATTTGCATTTAGCAGATTAAGTACCTAAGGCTCTTAAGTCATTTAATTAATTTACCCAAAACCATTACAACAAGGAAGAGGCATCTAATCACAAAGCCCCTGTCTTCTTACTACAATATTATGAGAAGGGAAGAAAATAGAGAGTTTCAAGTTCCAAACATCCCATTAGGGAAATGCCTTCTCTATGGAAATGATTGAATATTTAAATGTGATTTTGCTTGCTATTGATGTTTCCAATTTATTTTTAGATCCCAATTGTAGAATCAGAAATAAAAAAGGAAGCTGGTGAATTAAAACCTGAAGAAGAAATAAATGTGGGGCCAGTTCAGAAATTGGTAACTGAGATGGGCACCTATGCAACTCAGAGTGCTCTTAGCAGTTCTAGACCCACCAAGAAAGAGGAAGAAAGGTAATTTGCAGCACTTACCGGTAGGCTCAGCCAGCTCTGCTGTTTTCATTACTCTTGTGTATAAAACACTCAAGTGATTTCTTTTCTCTCACTTTTGTGACCAACATGGAAATCTTTGCCATTTAAGATACTTGAAAGGTAAAGGATACTTAAGTTCTTTCTTTCAGGAATCATGTTGATGGTTTTAATCCTCTGCTTTTTATAAGTATTTTCATAGAATTAACTGTGTTCTGCTTAAAATTATTTTACTCATACAGAAAATACTAAGTTGAGGTAACTTTTAGAAAACATTTTGGAAATTTTTTTACTTTTAACTGATGGAATAAAATTTTGATGATTTCCTCATTTTACTCTCTAGTTTTATAGTGAAGATGATGAAATTAATGCCTAAAATTTTAATGATTGCTTATTACATGCTGGGCATTGTGCTATGTAGTTTGCCTCATATAATCTTCACAGCAACCCATTAAGTACATTACTGTCCCATTTTATAGAATAAGGATTTGAACCTTGAATGAGTTTGTAATCCACCCCAAACGGTGAATTAGTAAATAAATAAGTACTGTAGATAAGCTGGGATTTGAACATAGCTCATTAGTTCGAGTACATACAACCTTCCCCATTTTCTCTTTGTATTCAGCTGCTTCTTGTATCATTTAAAGATAGGTTTAAATTCATGTTATTTTCTTTTTCTTTTTCCTTTAGCTTCATTCTGAGAGCTAAGAAGGGAGCTAGTTGAGATTCTTAACACTGAAGGATGGCAGCGAGAGTGTTAAATAGCCTTATTTGAATCATGCCAAAGCTGCATGCTGTTAAGAAGTTGTTGGATTTCATTTTCCCTGATTGCTTTGCAGACCTCCCCTGAGAGGATTCCTGCTGGATGGAGATTTCTTTGTTGCTGCCTCCCTTGCCACAACTCTGACCAAGATTGCCTTGCGCTATGTAGCTCTGGTTCAGGAGAAGAAAAAGCAAAATGTAAGTCCGTTTATTTTACATTTACCCAACGAGTGAACATTGAGTGCCTACTATATGCATTGAACTGTGAGGGACCCAAAAGGGAATGCTTAAAGATTCTGTGGTTTAATGGGGGAAATAGACACAGTAATATAATGTTGTTGTAAAATTGAAGTAATACAGTAATAATACCATATGATTAGTCCAGTGGAAGAGATATAAGGGTTTATGAATTAATTTCTGTTTGCTAGAATTAGTTAAGACTCAGTGAAGAATAAGCCTTTATCCAGTATCTTCATCCAGTCAGTCATTGCCTATTTTATCCCAGAAATATCTCCTAAATATATTGCTGTTTCTATAGTTCATAACCTTCATCCTAGCTTCTGACCATTCTGACTGTGTGCTCATTTAAAATTATATATTCCATTCCCCTAGCCCCTACTACCATCCTTTGTACTACTATTGTACATTTTATTTTTACATGCATATTATCCTATGCTGCATTTTTGACATTTTTATTATTTTTGCATTAAGTAGTTATCTTTTTTATATGTATGCACTGTTTTGTTTTTCCTAACCATTTCTTATTTATCTGGAGTCCAGACTTAGGTAGGGAGAGGGCATACTTAGCTAATAGTAAGAAGTTGAGAGTTGGGAACAGGGCAAAAGTTCAGTTACCTTCCTAGATACCCCCATTTTTTGGATATTTTTCTTTATGGTAAAATATACATAATGTGAAATTTACCATTTTAACTATTTTTAAGTGTACAGTTCAGTGGCATTAAGAGCATTCACACTGTGGAGCAGTCATTACCACTTTCCATTTCCAAAACTGTCTATCACCCTGAACTAACAGTGTACCCAATAAACAATACTTCCCCATACCTCCTTCCCAGCCATCGGCCACCACTCTTCTACTTTCTTCCTCCATGAATTTCCCTATTCTATACACCTCATATAAATGGAATCATATAATATTTGTCCTTTTGTAACTGGCTTATTTTGCTTAGTGTGATATCTTCAAGCTTTATCCATATGATAGCATGTATCAGAATTTCCTTCTTTTTTAAGGCTATCCATATAATATTCTTCTCTTTATCTGTTCTCCTGCTGTAAATAGTCAATTTTTTTAAAGATTTTTTTAAATGAGAAAAAGTCTTATATTTACCCACATACTTCCCATGTGAATGATTTTATTTTTGTTCATTTCTTTTTTTCACATTGCTAAAAGAAATAGGAGGTAATAACTAATAAGAAAAATATTACTCACTAGTTAAGCACTAAAGTACAAATCTTGTTAATATTGTGGTGGAGATAGAAACATCAAAAGATGGAATTTCATTACCAGATATAGTAACAAAAATCCTTCCTTCCTCCAGAAAGAGTTTAATATGGTTTTCATCTGTAAAACCCTTTTTCCTCTAGTGTGATAATTTCACATTTTATAAACCACATTTTCACCTAACATTATAACATTTTTCCATTTATTCTAAACCCTTCCTAATCATCCTATATAATAAAAGGCTGATATGTAAATTGAACAAATGGCAAAATGACCGGTTGTTATGATGAGCACTGATCACCAGGGGGCAGATGCTTAATGCAGGAGCTTCCCCCTGGCGGTCATTGTGGTCCCACACAGAGTGCTGCTCAGCCAAAAGCTAGGCTCACAGCTGGTAAGCGCAGCGGGAGCCTCACCCGCCTCTGCGGCAGTGCTAAGATTGTCCCACTGACGGCTTAGGTCCACTCGCTCCCTGAGGGAGCGGGCTTAAGCCATCAGTCTGACATCCCCAAGGGCTCCCGGACTGCGATAGGATGCAGGCTGGGCTGAGGGACTGCTCCGAGTCCCTCATGAATCTTGTGCACCAGGCCTCTAGTAATAATTATAATATTTAATAGCTGCATAACAATCCATTAGATTTCTTCATTTACTTATGCCTGCATATAATTAGACATTTTCACTTTAGACTTGGGATTTTCAAAGGATTTTTTTTAACTTTCATTATTATAAGAGCCATTAATGATATTTAGAGGGTCAGGCAAATTACAAGATATATTATCTCTTTTTTATCTGTTTATTTAGATTTAGGGACAATAATTTATTTTACAACTCTGTAGGCCATTATTTTTTCAGGTCTTGTCACAGAATAATCATCTATTATTTAAATTATGCTTTTTAAAATTCTCCAGGATTCTGTGTCTCTGGGTCCAATTTGGTTTTCTCTAATAGAAAGGCTGCTTCAGTTCTGCAGTTTGGGAGAGCATTTGCTGATATCTGAGAGAGCCAGGTTTCTGGTAACATATTTGGTCCATGAAGTTTGCTGCATTTGGTACAAGGCAGGTAGAAGTTTGGTTGTTTATCATCACACTAGCTCTCCTTCATTTATGCATTTTTCCATTGCTCTTCATTGTTTTGTGTAGAGCTGAGTTTCTCTCTGTATTATATAACTCTGCCTAAAGAATTTGCTTCGGTTTTTCTTTTACTGCAGGTATATTGGTAGTGAATTTTCTTAGTTTTTGTTTGTCTGAAAAGGCCTACTTCATTATTGAAAGATATCTTTGTAGGTATAGATTTCTGTTAGCATTTTTTTCTTTTAGTACCATCAAGATGTTCTCCATTGTCTTCTGGTATTCTCAAAGAAGCCAAAGTCATTCTCATGCCTATGCATGGAATGTGTCCTGTTTTCTCTGGTGGATTTTAGATTTTTTCCCCTTATCGCCAGGTTTCAGTAATTTAGTTAAGATATGGCTTTGTGTGGTTTTCTTCATCTTTACTTTGCTTACGTTTCTATTTTTTTCTGTTCTCTCCTCTTTCCTCTCCTCTGGTGACAGTATCCAGGATCAGAGGATTATTATACTTATTTTTTAGCTTCTTTCCCAAGGCTTCTGATAGTTTTTTCATGTATGTGTACTAATCAATACTTAACCAAAGACAATTTGGCAGTGACTTAGAGCATGTGTCAGGTTAATGCTACATAAAACTGCAAAAGTACTTTGGATTCACTTTGTGGAAGACTTTGAATAGCAGGCTAAGTCATATGGATTTCAATATGAAGGCCCAGGGAATTCTTTGGAGGTATTCACATGTAGAGTGAAGTGATTGGTGTACATACAATAAGGATTAAGATAGCAGTACCAGGTGATCATACTTAGTGTCTCCAATAATGGGACAACCTAACTTATGTGCCTGCTGTTGCAATACAAAAGAAATACAAAACATCACCTGTCTGTTATCTAACCAGGAGTGGGGAGCATTTTATAAAAAACTGGCCTGGCCTCTTTTTAAAAGTTATTGTGTAGCTCAGCTGGTTAGAACATCATCTCGATATGCCAAGGCCGTAGGTTCAGTTCTCACATACAAGAATCAACCAATAAATGGAACAACAAATTGATGTCTCTCCCTCTTCCCCTTCCTGCCCCCTTTCCTTCCTCTTTCTTTTGAAAATCAGACAATAGGTGAAAAACTCATTGTGATGGAAAACAATACAAAAAGCCAGGGGACTGGTCTAGATTCAAAGAGACTAAGGAGAGTAACAACCAAATAAAATGTATGAAGCTGATCCAGGATTTAAAAAAACAAAACCTGCCGAGACTGGTTTGGCTCAATGGATAGAGCGTCGGCTTGGGGACTGAAGGGCCCGGGTTCGATTCCGGTCAAGGGCATGTACCTTGGTTGCGGGCATATCCCCAGTAGGGGGTGTGCAAGAGGCAGCTGATCGATGACTCTCTCTCATCGATGTTTCTAACTCTCTATCTCTCTCCCTTCCTCTCTGTACAAAATCAATAAAATATATTTAAAAATAAATAAATAAATAAATAAATAAAAAAACAAAACCTTTTGTGAGATTAGAGAGATTTATTTTAATTTAGACTATATAGTAGATACATTTTGGGATTGTTACATTTCTCAGGAGTGATAGTGATAAAAAGTTATATAGGAAGCTGTTCTGATTCTCTTAGTACTTAGGAAGTGAAGAATCTTACTTTCATATGTTTAAAAAAATAAGTGCACTTATATGAGTAAAATCAGAAAGCAAATATGGCAGAAAGTTAACTATTTGTGAAATGTATCATTCTTTTAACTTCTATTGTTGGAATTTAAAAAAGAAAGCATTGGCTTGTCAGGGAGTTAGAGTAAGGCAAGATAGTTAAAAAGTGGTTGCTGTCTTTTAGTTCTGGTTTAATGAAGGTTTTAGAGGGTAGCAGCTAGCATAGAAAGGAAAAAGTAGGATGCAAAAAACATAGAGATAAAATCCAAAAGATTTGAAATCTTATTCAAGTGAAGTGAAAGTTTTATTTATTAGATTTGAGTTATAAAAAGTAACATTATTGCAATTACAGAAACATGATAAAGAATCAATTTCTCTACTTTTCTAGTCTTTTGTCGCTGAGGCTATGTTGCTTATGGCCACTGTCCTTCATTTGGGAAAATCCTCTCTTCCTAAGAAGCCAATTACAGATGATGATGTAGATCGAATTTCCCTGTGCCTCAAGGTCTTGTCTGAATGTTCGCCTTTAATGAATGACATTTTCAATAAGGAATGCAGACAATCCCTTTCACACATGTTATCTGCTAAACTCGAAGAAGAGAAATTATCCCAGAAGGTAAGGTATATATGATAAAGCCATAAAAGTCCTTGGTGGCTTTTTTTTCTTTTTTAATTCAGTTCTCATAAAGGCATACAAAAAGCTATCTTTCTTTTCAATTAAAGAGAAACATGTTTATTTTCTCAACACAGAAAGAATCTGAAAAGAGGAATGTGACAGTACAGCCCGATGACCCCATTTCCTTCATGCAACTAACTGCTAAGAATGAAATGAACTGCAAGGAAGATCAGTTTCAGCTGAGTTTGCTGGCTGCAATGGGTAACACACAGAGGAAAGAGGCAGCAGATCCCCTGGCATCTAAACTTAACAAGGTAACAAAATATCAAATGCACTGGTAAGTTATTTAAATTGGCTATTTAAGAAAGTAGTAATTAGGAAGTTGCTGGTCCCCCTGGTTTTTAAAAGAAAAATAAGTTATACAGTAGGCAAGTCAAACTCAAAGGCTAACATGGGTCAAATAAACAAGGGTTAAGTTTATGTGGGCTGCAAAAAAACAAAAGCTTCAATTTTCATAGAAACGTAGGTTTATTTCGATAGAGACATGCTGAAAACAAAGGGCTGAAATAAATGAGTAATTGTTAACATAAGATAATAGAACATTTTAATAAAAATTAATATTTTTTCTTGAACATTAACTTACCAGACACTGAACAACTGCACAAATCAATAAACATAACACAACTAAACTTTTTTTTCCTTCTTTGAAAGCAAAATATTTCCTGTTGCGCACACAAAAGTCAGTATAAGACTAATGACGTGGTAGTCAGCTGCTAAAATATTTGCTGCTAGTATTAGTGGAGAGAAATGGTGCGCCTGTGCATAAGGCACATAAGGGAAACTATTATAGTAATCAGTCATTAACGAACGTTGTAATTCGTTATTAATAATTACGTAAAACAGGATATTCTAAAAATGAAGTTACAAAATTTTTATTAAAACATATATTGGCTGGGCTGCAAAAATATTTGTTGTGGGCCGTGCCGTGCCACATGCGACCTACAGACCATGTGTTTGACATGCTTGTTATACAGCATCAGTTTTGGTCAAATCATTGTGATTGATAGGTTTATTAAACAAGATTGAAATTCAGAAGCTGATAAAGTACTCTACTGCCACAGGATCTGAATTTTATGGGTTCGTGAATTTTGGAGAACATCTAGTGAGTTTAGACAGTAAGGGATTTAACTCCTAAGTTGGATGGTTAATGTATTTGCTAGACACATTTAATGTCTTTCTATTGGGATATAAAGTCTAGACTCTGTTATTTCTAATGTCTCCATTTTGATTTACCATGTCTCCATGACAAAATAATTTTATTATACCCATTTCAAAATGACTTGTCCAATCTAAGCATATCTGTTAATTACCTAACAGACTTAGTCATTTGGCCAGGATATATTTGGCTAAATTTTCTCAGTCATTGATTATCTCTTTGTTTTTGTTTGACAGGTCACCCAATTGACGGGTTTCTCAGATCCTGTATACGCAGAAGCTTACGTTCATGTCAACCAGTATGATATCGTCCTAGATGTGCTTGTCGTGAACCAAACCAGTGATACTTTACAGAACTGCACTTTAGAGTTAGCTACTCTAGGTGAGGAAATTTACTTACCATAAAGGAAAGATATTTATAGTAAGCCATTATGACAGATTATTAAGAGATGTGTACAAGTTCTAGTATAAGAATTCTCTTGAGCCCTAGCCAGTTTGTCTCAGTGGATAGAGTGTCAGCTTGTGGACCGAAGGGTCCCAGGTTTGATTCCAGTCAAGGGCACCTACCGTTCGGTTGCAGGCTCCTCCCCGGCCTGAGCCCTGGTCAGGGTGTGTGCAGGAGGCAACCAATTGATGTGTTTCTCTCACATCAGTATTTCTCTCTGTCTTTCCCTCTCTTTTCCACTCTCTAAAAAATCCATGGAAAAATATCCTGGGATGAGGAATTAAAAAAAAAAAGAATTCTCAAACCATTTGTGACATTTTAATCAAGGCTTAGTTTTACATTTAATATTTAGTCTCCAGTTTTCTGTACCTCTGTGGTGTTATTTTCTTATGCTCTTGGTATATCCAAATAAGTTTATTCACTGAGCTCAATTATAAATACCAATTTTTCTAGCTATAAATAAGAATTTAAATTACAGATGACCGAGTGGCTCACTTAGTTAAATTTTTAATTCCTTTAGTATAGACCTAAGTGTTTTCTGAGTCTATAATCAATATATACCATATAATATATCATTATTATATTTAGCAATTTGAGATGTCTTTCGTTTTTCTTACTGAAGACACGTGAATCAGACTTTGACCACTTCTATATCTGGCCTTGAAGTTGGGAAATATAAATTGTATACAAGAACATGCAGTGCCACTAGGAAATTCTATATGGCTTAAACAAGAGTTACAGGACTTGAAGATATCAAAGGAAAATAGACTTCTGCCCTCAGCATAGCTTGATGTTTATATAAAGAACTATTTTTCTAAGAATTTACATCTTTCTGTAGAGATTTTTCTTTGTAATGGAGTTTTTAGTATATGACAAACTTTTGAGAAGTTGTATTCATTCAATGACATAAAATGATATGTCCACAGTACACACACACACACACACACACACACACACACACGAATTAAACATAGAATTATCCTGAGAAGCCTATTACCTTTTAAAAATATGCATAGCCGAAACCGGTTTGGCTCAATGGATAGAGCGTCAGCTTGGGGACTGAAAGGTCCTGGGTTCGATTCCAGTCAAGGGCATGTACCTTGGTTGCGGGCATAACCCCGGTAGGGGGTGTGCAAGAGGCAGCTAATCGATGACTCTCTCTCATTGGTGTTTCTAACTCTCTATCCCTCTCTCTTCCTCTCTGTACAAAATCAATAAAATATATATTTTTAAAAAAATAAAATAAAATAAAAATATGCATATTGAAATGAATAATGTGTTAAATGATTTCTTTATTTTTGTCCTCATAATATTTGAATCATATCCCTTTTCTTGTTTCTTACTTTACTAGAAACCATAAAGCTGTATACATGCTAAGGTTTTGTGATTTGAAAGATTTATATGTCTTTATTAACTGTCTAAATTTTTTTCAGGGGATCTAAAACTTGTGGAAAAGCCATCTCCATTGACTCTTGCTCCTCACGATTTTGCAAATATTAAAGCTAATGTTAAAGTAGCATCAACAGAAAATGGAATAATATTTGGTAACATAGGTAAGAAATTACAGCATGTGGTGTTTGAATATTTTTGTTCAAAAATTTTTGTAATGAAAAACTGTTTGACATTTCTTAAGTACAGGACCTAAATCCATTCATTTATTCATTTGTGAAGCACCTGCTGAGGTACTAAGCACTGTTCTATGTTTTGGATATACAGAAATGAACCAGATGAAGTCATTGTCCTCAAGAAACTGTCAAGCAGAAGGAGTAAATAAATATATAATTACAATGCAATGTGGCATTACTACTTGTGTATTCTCCTGGTGTGCCTAATATACAATAGTATCTTGAGTTTTTTGGCTCCCACCATTTATTAACTGTGACCTTGAGCAACTTCTTTTTGTTTGTTTCCTCATCAAAAAGATGGAAAATAATATTGTAACAAAGGCTTGATGTGAATGTTAAGCAGGTGATATTCGTACAGCATTTAGAATAGAGCAATGTACAATAAGCATTATATAATATTTACTAATACCATAATCATTATTTGGAAATATTGAAACTATATAAATTTAAATTTGCCTTTGGTGATTTGGGATCATTTTGTGTATGTATATTGCAGTTTATGATGTTTCTGGAGCAGCAAGTGACAGAAATTGTGTGGTCCTCAGTGATATTCACATTGACATCATGGACTACATCCAGCCTGCAACTTGCACTGATGCTGAATTCCGTCAGATGTGGGCCGAATTTGAATGGGAAAACAAAGTTAGTCCTAGGGAAATATGCTTGAACTCCTTATCTTTATTCCTTTTTAGCTAATGTTGAGGGATTTGCCTATAAAATTAATCCCATTAAAAGGTGTCAGATGTGAGAAGCAAAGTATTTCAATATCTGTTCTTGCAAATTAGCTTTAATTGAAAGTCATGAAAGTTAGTTTGTTAAGTTGCTGTTGTAAATTGGCGAAAATAGCAGTTCTACAATTAAGCTGAAAGATTGATCAACATTATAGACAATATTCCATTTCTTGTATGTATGAATATTAAGTTATAATTGAATCCAGTGTCCAAAAGAAACTTTTCAAAGTCAGTGGCTTACTGTGCAATTTTCTTTGAGTCCTGATTTTTATTATAAATATTTTCTATGCAATATATTAATCTTCTATGAAGTAATCTGTATCTAAAAATTCTGATACCATCCTATAGTTTGCTAGGTTTTATACATATCATTTATTTTTTTTGTTGTCTACCTTTCCCACTAAATACTTAGAAAAACATTCTCATATGACATATGAGTAATTGTTTCTCAACCCCAACTAAGAAATTCACTACTTTTCTCATTGTAAGAATTATAATCTCCTTGACTTTTTTCTCTTTCTGTACAGGTGACAGTTAACACAAATATAATTGATTTAAATGACTATTTACAACACATATTAAAGTCAACCAACATGAAATGCCTCACTCCAGAGAAGGTAAGATTGGACTGAGACCTGAAATCTGATAGAGTAGTATGGTAGATTCTTGGCTTTCTTGTATAAGAACCTCTAGTGTATTTTTGTTATCATTCAGCATGAGAAAAGCCATTTCATTCTGGACTAGCTAAAAGAAGTTATCCTATAGAATGTATAAATCTGCTTACCTTTCTCTACTGCAGAGGTAGAGAACCTTTTTTCTGCAAAGGGCCATTTGGATATTTATAACATCATTCATGGGCTATATAAAATTATTAACTTAAAAATTAGCCTGCTTTATTTGGTCAGACACTTAATTGACTCACTCCTAATGTCTTGGTCTAATGCCTTGGCAGGGCCTGACCAAATGATAAGGCCCACGGGCCAGACATTCCCCACCCCTGCTCCACTGGAACATATCAGCCAGTTTGTTCCTACTACAGTGACCTAGCTGAATAGTCAAATTCGTTTTTCTTTTCAATCTTCTCCCTTTAAGCTAAAGGCTTTTTCCAAAGTAGTTTTTAATACGCAATTAGTGGTGTCTTTGTTGGCTTTGCTTGTGGGTCAGAATATATCGGCTTAAATACAGAATTGTTGATATACTTTGCTTATCTGCTGTATTTGTGTATGTATGAAAAAAGACTAGAAAGAAAAAATGAAGCTGAGGCTCTAAGGAATATTTGCTAATGTAACAATATTAATTTTATCAGTAAGCTATTTGCTGCTAGAAAAGTACTTTTAATTAATATATTACTGAGTCTAACAGCTATTTAAATAACTATTATATGCCCAATACTTCGTGAGCTGTTGGATATCCAATAATGAAGAGAAAAAAAAATTAAGTCTCTTTCTTCATGGAGCTTAAGGTCTGATGTAGAAGGAAAACAACTGTAAATAGAGGCTGTATAAATACAAATTGATATAAGTGCTATATCTTTAAAGTCAGGTTTATATAGACATGGTAAAATCCACACTGTTTTCATGTATAGTGCCATGAATTTTGACAAATTCATGTAGTCTTATTATCACCACCATATGATAACTGCCACATAATTTATCTATGCTCTTTGGTCTTGCTTATGTGTAAGTTATTTAGAAATAATGAAGTAGTGAATTTATCACAAATTACTTCCAGGCACTTTCTGGTTACTGTGGCTTTATGGCAGCCAACCTCTATGCTCGTTCCATATTTGGAGAAGATGCACTTGCAAATGTCAGCATTGAGAAGCCTATTCAACAGGGACCAGAGGCTCCTGTTACTGGTCACATAAGAATTCGTGCAAAAAGTCAGGTAATAGTTGCTTTTTAAAAAATATATTTTTATTGCTTTCAGAGAGGAAGAGAGAAGGAGAAAGACAGAAAACATCAATGATGAGAATCATTGAACAACTGCCTTCTGCACACCCCCGACTGGGGATTGAGCCTGCAACCCAGGCATGTGCCCTGAGCAGGAATCAAACCGTGATCTCTTGATTCTTAGGTTGACGCTCAACTACTGAGCCACGCTGGCCAGCCAACAGTTGCTTTTTTTTAGTTCATCTCTGAACAAAAGGATGGAGACTTTATTTATTTATTTTTAATAAGTCTTTATTGTTCAGATTATTACAATTGTTTCTCCTTCCTCCCCCTCCCCCCAAAGGATGGAGACTTTAAGTTTTTCTTATTTCTATATGTAATTTTCTCTGTCATACTAACGTTTTGTGCATTAGGTGCAAATCTATTCTCTGAATAGAAATATAACTTCTGTTTTATTAAAATGGTTCACCTTTTGGCCCTTTCATTCTGGGTATTTACTTAAAGCCAGATTGAGTCCTAAGGGTTATTTGTGAAATGGGTTCTTCAGAGGTTTTTGAAATCTCAGCTACAAATCTACTGGCTGTTTGTAAATCTAGCAAATAGTAGGTAATAACAAACTAAGTTTTTGTTGATCTGTACTCCTTGATTTCATTGTTGAATGTAGTGTTATTGAATGGGAGCTTGTTAAGATAGAATTACCTACTGGTTTTACATAGTTTAAATAATTATAAAAATTTTTGTGTTCTTATTTACAGGGAATGGCCTTAAGTCTTGGAGATAAAATCAACTTGTCTCAGAAGAAAAATATTATATAAGAATAAACAAAAAGTCCTTGCAGCTTTATAGTTAAAATTTAGGTTTGGGCTTACTGTACTCCAACATCTTTTGTACTTTCATGCTTTATGTTATATAGAATCTTGAGTTCATGCTGAATGCATTCCAGCCAATAATTTATAGCCTTTCCCTTAAATCAAGATTGAGTTTAAAATTATAGTTTGTCTTTGTCTTAACAGTTATGAATGCTGTCTGCAAAGTATATAATATTCTCACATATACCAAGACCATTTTCACAATAAACAGATCTATTTCTAAATCTTTTGTTATTTTATAAATAAATATACAGTTACATAATTTTAGTCATATTGCGATGGATTTCTTTTAATTGGGTTATAAATTTCTATTATAAATTTACTTTGAGTTGTGTATATGTAAACTTCATTGAGATAATTTACAAAGGCAATGATATGAAATGAGATAGGTCTTAATTTACTTGATTGATTTTTACTGATTTAATATTCTGACATTATCTCTAAAAACACCTCATCTATAATAATAAAAGCAAAATATGCTAGTTAGACCAGGCATCCTTCTGAACGAAGCCGGGACTGTGAGGGAAGCCCGAGTCCTGGGTGCCTGCCAGTGGCTGCAGGGAAAACCAGGTCGGAGGTGCTGGAGTGAAAACCAGGTCCCAGGTGCCAGAGGGAAGCTGGTGCTGGCAGCCGGTGGGAGGAAGGCCTACTCTTGCATGAATTTCAAGCATCAGGCCTCTAGTTGTATCATGAAGGACTTTTCTTTAGAATTTAACTTCAGGAAGAAAATAGCAAATAACAAGACAGACCCATCATAAGTTTAAAAGAGCATTTGAATTCTGACTGAAATAAACATACCATTCTAGTTATCCTGAATTGTAATAAAAAATAGATAACCCAAAATAGACATTTACCTTGGAAGTAGATTTTATTCATTCACATTTAGCCTTGGGTGTTCTTTTAATATTTGTTAGGAATTAAATTGGTTCAGCCAGTTCTGAAGCTACACTGGATGAATTCATCTCTAGAGGATTCAAAAAGCTGTTCTCCTCGCCTTACTCTTCCCATTTTCTCACTCTACACAGCCTGGGCACCATCACCTGCCATTATGATTCCAAATGCTTTTCTGAGCCGAATTCTGAACTATTATACTTTGTCTTCCAATTAGGCTTCAGGCTACACTTAGGATCAGGGTGAGTCCATAGATAAGATCTGTGAAGGAGTGAAAGCAGCATCTCCTATTTTAGCATCTGAGAGGATGGAATGATTTGTTTGGATTGGAAAGGAGATTGATACCTTAAAGTCATTAACTTTGAAGTGACTTGCTTATTTAATCAGAAAAAAACTGGATTACCAGGCATTTGAGACTAAAGCAGTGGTCGCCAAACTGTGGCTTGTGAGCCACATGCAGCTCTTTTGCCCCTTGAGTGTGGCTCTTCCACAAAATACCACATGCGGGCGCACACATACAGTGCAATCGAAACTTCATGGCCCATGTGCAGAAGTCAGTTTTCCGCTCTCAAAAGAAATTTCAACCATTGTACTGTTGATATTTGGCTCTGTTGACTAATGAATTTGCTGACCACTGCTCTAGACTCTAGAGCACATGTGTCAAACACAAGGCCCGCGGGCCAAATCCGTCCCGCCAGGCCTTGCAATGTGGCCCGCACCCGCGCTGTCATCACTGCACTCCGCTGCGTTTCCATCACAATGACAGTTTATGACTGTTCAGTAAACCATTCGGCCCGCGATTTAGGCTGGATTTTAGATTTTGGCCCCTTCTCTGATTGAGTTCGACACCCCTACTCTAGAGCATTGAAATTTCAAAGCAAAGTCAGTGGCTACCCAATGAAAGATACTAGGATTGTGGAAGAGTGTCATTTTGATTCTTTGAGTCAAGGTCTGGGGATTTGTGATGAAAGCAAAGAAACTGATCTGGCTTTGTTCGGATTAGGTCACATTTCCTAGAGGATGTTTGTCCCATTGAACATTAGCTTTCCTGATGTCATTAGGTCTTCTGGGAGAAAAAGGATCCATAGTCAAGTAAGTTTGGGAAAAGCTTTATGCTGTGCTCTACTGGGGATTCACTGTGTACATTAGCATACTACAAATTCTCAAAGGTCCTTGAGGACAGATTAGTTTGGTTTAACCCATCATATCTTAATCTCACTTGACTAGGGAATTCTTTTTTCCTAGAACACTTATTGACAATATATAGGACAATAAAGGTGACATCAAGTTAAAGATTTTGGTTTTCGTATTCACAATCAATTTGTATTGCATTTAAGATCTCAAGAAATTATTCCTCTCTATGTCCTAGAACAGCGGTCGCCAACTGGTGGTCCATGGGGTTCGAAAGGTTGGTGACCACTGTCCTAGAATATGGGTAGATAATGCTAAGAAGATTGCCTGCCTAACATATTTAGGCCATTTTTGTTGGGATCAAATTGGCTCACATTGCCATTTTCTTAAATTTATAAATAGAACAAAGAAAGAAGTTAACACAGTTGTCAGATATCTATACTACATTAAGCAGTTTACTTCATTAGCATTGTATTAGCTTTGTGCATCTAATGTAAACTGAATGGGATGGCAGTACTGTTTACAGAAGCTGTTTACACTGTGCTCTCTTAGGATATAATACACGTCTAAAGATTGTAGCCGCTCACATTAGAAGATGTATAATTAGGGCCATGGTGTCTGGTAAGAGAATAAACATAGTATCTGATGCCAAATAAGGGCATCCTCCTATATAATAAAAGGCTAGTATGCAAATTGTCCCCATGGATGGGAGTTAGATGTGCACTGACCATCAGGGCATGGCATAGAACATGGTAGGCATCAGCTACGAAGCGCTGGGAGTGGGCAGCATTGCAGACGCTGCCATCCCAATGGGGCCTGATGAGAGCAGGATTGCAGCAGGATGGTGAGGTGGTGAGTGGGCTGTGCCAGGCCAAGGTGAGTGCAAACAGAGGTCCCGATTGCCCCACAGATGGACCCTGATCACCTCCCAGGCCTAGGGACCCTACCTGTGCATGAATTTCATGCATTGGGCCTCTAATCTTACCTAATAATAGACAAACATGTAAATTGACTGTTACCTCTGTTACACCCACAGTCAATCAGAAGTGAATATGCAAATTAAACTGACAAAGATGGTAGGTTAATTTGCATATGCAGGCATGGCCCAGGAGCAGCCAGAAGGGGCGGGACACCTGCTATTAGAGGGAAGGGGTCGGCGAAGGGAGCTACAGGAGTGGTGCTCCAGCCAGGAGTGAGGACTTGCAGGCTCCCCTGGCAGCTGGGAGTGAAGCCAGGGGAAGGAAGCTCTATTACAGGAATTTTGTGCACTGGGCCTCTAGTAATATATAAATGTATTGAATGAATTTACCTGTAAGTCTTATGAGACATCAGTAGCCCTTATATTTTGCTGTCTTGACACTAGAGGGAGCTCTTTGCAGCTTTATTTTGGGATTAGAAGTGATGATGTTCAAAGTTGTCATTATAAGAAGAAAAAAGGTAAATTTATTAGCAAGATTGACAGTGATATTTTGCTAGCTACAAGAAACTTTGTGATTTATAAATAACATAGGAGACAAGAGAACTCATTTCAGGATTTCTAAAAAGGCAAGAGAATCAAAATACAGGGTATCCACAAAAAATGTATACACAGCTGATAGCTCAATCGATGTTTCTTTTCAGGTTTAACCTATTGGAATTATTCAAAGTGTGTATATATATATATATTCTGGGGACACCTGTATTTTTAGAACCTCAATATCAGATGTAAAATATCTGTGCTATATTGGATAAAGTAAATAGTTTTACTGGTCACCTTTTCCTTCCACACTGATAAATATTCTTAGCTAATAATTGATAGCCTTCCCCTTAAATCAGTGGTTCTTAACCTTTCTAATGCCAGGACCCTTTAATACAGTTCCTCATGTTGCAGTGACCCCCAACCATAAAATTATTTTTGTTGCTACTTCATAACTGTAATTTTGCTACTGTTATGAATCATAATGTAAATACCTGTGTTTTCCGATGGTCTTAGGCTCTACAGCAGCTGTTCTCAACCTGTGGGTCATATTCCACAGGTTGAGAACTGCTAGAAGAGTCGCCTAAGACCATCGGAAAACACAGATATTGAAACTTCCTGTATGTGTTGCTTAGAGATTTGGGAGAGACAACTCCCTCTGGACCAAGTGCAATAAATGACTCCTAATTAATTGGGTCATTAAGGCATCTTATATCTTGCTCATTCTTTTATGATACTACATCTCTATCTGCCACTTACTTGTTGCATGGTCTTAGACGATGGTAAATAGCTAATTTATTTAATGCTTATATATGGCAGGCATAACACTAAGTGCTTTTTCCATGACATGTATAATCCTCCCAATTACTCTATGAGGCAAATATTATTATACCCCAAAATAGGTATTGATAAGCAAATAATGTTAAGTAAGTATGTCCAGTGTGTAATATATAGAGAGGGTAAGTTACTTAGTATTAATTAAGGCTTAACAGGCATAAAGCCAGGATGCATTAAACTAAAGCCCTTGCATCTAATCACACATTGCTACCGCTTCCCTTTGTGACTCGTTTCCACATTTTTACGGTGCTTATAATGTTTGCTTCATAAAGATGATATGAGGGATGAAATAATATATTTACTGTATTATGACTATTTGGTACATAATAAATTTCACTCCAATTCTTCTCCCATTCACCTTCCTTCCTTACACAGAGAAAATGGAAACCTGTTCTCTTCATACCTCCCTAAGAATTTAGGTCCTGCCCTAGCCAGTTTGCTCAGTGGGTAGAGCACCGGCCTGTGGGCTGAAAGGTCCGGGGTTCGATTCCCGTCAAGGGCACATGCCTGGATTGTGGGCTCAATCCCCAGTGAGGGGCATGCAGGAGGCAGCTAATCAATGATTTTTAAAAATTATTATTGATGTTTCTATCTCTCCTTCTCCCTTCCTCTCTGAAATCAATAAAAAATATATATATTTTAAAAAAGAATTTAGGTCCTAATTTTATTGTTACTTGAATGCTTTGTTTTTTAAAACCAGTAAATTAATTAAAAGAAACTTCATTTCTCTAGAACTCTTTAAGGTATTATTGCCCTTGACTTTGTAAAAGTGTTTATCGTGTCAATTTTTAAAGTAGCTCTTGACACTTTTGCTTTATCAGCTACTGTTAGCACAGCTACATGTAACTGCACAACCCATTTACCTCATGGCCTCCGAGGAACATACTGGTTTTGTTTCCTTTCAAAATGACAACCAAATGACCGATTCTTTATCAATTGAGCACAGAAATAAGTGCAGCCAGATAAGTGTAACTAATATTTAGAGCTGCTCAAATCAACTCACTTCTATTAATCAGATCATTTTCTATTTCTTTTCTCTAGCATAGTAGGGTCTTACATTTTTATAGCTACCTTTCAACAAACTTTATAATCAACTTGAATATCTCCACCTGGATATTCCCCACAGATACCTCAAAATAAGCATGAGTGCCCTGGCCAATGTGGCTCAGTTATGGAGTTGTTTCATACACCAAAAGGTCTCAGGGCACATACTTAGGTTGTGGGTTTGATCCCCAGTTGGGATGCATATGGGAGGCAACTGATTGATGTATCTCTCACATTGATGTTTCTCTCTTTCCCTTTCTCCCTCTCTAAAATAAAAAATAAAATAAAAACATAGAGAAAAAAAATTTTAATCAGCATGAAATGCAACTTTATCATGCCTGTCAAACTTGTTCCTCTGCTGTATCCTCAGTGTGGTCACTTAGGCTAAAAATCCTGTAGTCGTCCTTGACTCTACCCTAACCTCTATATCTCATCAGACACTAAGTTCCATTTTCTTCCAAGTATTTTTCTTAACTTTTTTTTTTTTTTTTTTTTTTTTGCTACTCCTACAAAGATTGCCCTGATTTGGACTCTTGTCATCTTTATTCTTGTCTACTGCAGTGGCTTAACTATAAATTTCACATGTAATTCTAAAATTAAAGCCTATGTTTCATCTTGACCACATGCAACAGTAGCTATACAAATCCTTGACCTGTTCAGTCGCTTCCCTAGTGATATCATTTTGGGAGACATACCTGACAAAAGAAAAAAAATCCATATATTTTAATATTGAAAATGATTATGACACCCCATAATGAGTATCCAAATGGTACTAAATATATATAGATTTATATACATATATATATATATATATATATATATATATATAGTGTATCAAAGTACCCAGTAAATACTAGATGCTCAATAAATATTTATTGAGTGACCAAATGAATAAAACATGTAGCTATAAAGATAATGGTGTGTATTAAATTACACTGTGGACCTGTGCCCATGAAATAATGTTAGGTGGGGGAAAAGACACCATCCTATAAGAGTGTCTCTTATATTAAGATGAATCAGGATATGTTACAGATAGATTGTCTCTCCAAGTGAATTAAAAAAAATCAAAATCTACCAGTTATCTCACTAGAACATCTTGAAAATAAATGCTGTCTATCCTCATAGATCACTGGTGTGGCTAAGCTATTTCATTGGCCACAGTTCCTGATTTCAGCTCTAGTGATTTTTAGATCTGTGATATTGATCTCTTGGGCTTCTAAGTTGCTGAAACGCCAGCTTCTGGGCCCACCCAGATTGCTGGCTGGCATCCTCCCCTAAGTAAGCACTGCATTCTCTTATAACAGGGTGGGTCCTGAATCTACTGCCCAGGATTTCAGCCAGGACAGTGGGGAAATGACTATGTGGCTCAAGGCATCTGTTTGGGAAAATTACTGAATTCTACTAAGCTACCCAAACCATTTCTTAAAGCCCAACTACATTAAAAAGTGAATTTAATGAATCATAATCAAAATGTTTCTCTTTCTATGAAGTTGTTTCACTTTTTTTTTTTTTTTTTTTAACAACCCTCTACTTTGTTACTCATGCTTTGAGTAAAGGTATAACTGTAAGGAGTGTGGGTTTCACACTATCTGCTGGTACACGGGGATTCCACAAACTATTGTAGATCCATGTGGTGTTCCCACAGCTAAAATCAAATCTTGGTGGTCTTTTTCCCAGGTCCAATAAAAGTTGGTAGGTAGAATTTTGTCAATTGTATGTTTCTTCTCTATAAATGTTTTTTGATACATTAGTACCTGCTACCAAATTTAAAAGGTTTTAAGGAAGCATTCTGGGAATATTTGGCCAGCTGAATATTCTTGGTCTAATAGCTGGTCTTTGTGGCCATGTGTATTCCTGGTGGTTTTATATTATATACATACATTTTCTGCTAGTATAATAAATTGTTTCTTGTTCATCAAATTGAATTAAACGTGTAATTATCATAGGTGGCAAAGGCCAACTTGATTTCTAGGTGCTCCATTCCTGGTTTAGGAGTGCAAAATATAAAATCCACATAGTCTTATGTAATTTGTACAGATTATACACTCCTGGGCACTACTTGCTTTAATGAAAATAACCCTTGGTAATGAAAGTACAAATCTAAGTTCAGGTAATCCCTAGCTTATTTCTTCAATAGAATGACTTCTGGGAAAGCCTTGGGTGAGGGTGCCCTGGTTTTGGGCACTCAACCTGTAATGAAGACTCCTCCCTTATTCCCTAAACTAAGGCACAAGTTGGGACTTTCTAGAACCCTTTCTGCCTGATAATACCTGCTCTATGTCTGGTGCTGTGCTATGTCCTGAAGTTACTAAGGATAAAATACAATTTGGTGGGTATTTTAAGAGCACATAAACACTGGATCAGAGTACTATTTAATAAGTCTTAGAAAAAGGTACCAGCTTCTGTGAGAGTACGGAAAAATGGTGACTATCGAAGAAAGTCAGGCAAGGTTTCACAAAGAGGTGACGTTTGAACTAAGCCTTGAAAAGCAAGAGTATGCCCACTGGGTGTCTGATAAGGTATGAGGAGAAGAGATGGAGAAGCAATTGCAGACATAGAACAGTGCAGGTATAGTCACAGGTGTGTGGCACAAGAGAGGTGGGTTCTGCTCAGCAGAGGATGTGCTGAGAGCAAAGCAGATGGTGAGGCTAGAAACGATAGGCAGGGGCGGGATCATGAAATAGGCTGGGGCATTTGAACTTTATCTTTGTGGGAATGTAGAACTACTAAGGAATTTTAGCAGGTAAGTGAAATAATGAAATTTACATTTAGAGAAACCTCTGGTTACATTTGGAGACTAGATTGAAGGTGTGGGAAACTAGTTTTAGGAGCCTGTTGTCAAATTCAAGAATCGTTTTGAGCCTGGCCAGAGTGGCCCAGTTGGTTGAGTGTTGTCTTGTGCACCGAAAGTTTTCCAGTTCAATGTCTCTGTCTCTCTGTCTCTCCCTTCATCTCTCCAAGCATGTCCTCTGTGAGGATTAAATTAAAAAAAGAAAAAAAAAAAAAAAGAAAAAAAAGAATTGTTTTGCCAACATGAGAGTGGTCCACGGGGGTGGGGGTGCAGATACATGGTGGGAGCAGGAAGTAGAGGACAGGGAGGAGCCTTAAAAATGTTACAGGTTGAGGGTGAACAATAAAGAATTCTTTTATAAATATATTTTTATTAATTTCAGAGAGGAAGGGATGGGGAAGAGAGAGATAGAAACATCAATGATGAGAGAGAATCATTGATCTGCTGCCTCCTGCATGCTCCCAACTGGGAATTGAGCCCAAAACCCAGGCATGTGCCCTTGACCGAAATAGAACCTGGGACCCTTCAGTCCGAAGGCCGACGCTCTATTCACTGAGCCAAATCAGCAAGGGCAACAATTAAAAAAAAAAAAAAGTATAGATAGTGTTTCAGTATCTGGCTCAAAATCCAGAGAATTCAATGCAGTGTTCCTCTTAGATTCATTAGAATATAGTAAATAACTTAAAGGACTTTCTGAAAAGTTCTTTTGCAGGATGATGGATTAATTAAACTAATATTTATTGAGTATTTACTGTGTGCCAGGAACTATGAAAGATCTGGAGATAAAAGAGAGTCCCTGGAGCCTTTCAAGTTTTATCTAGTGAGGGAGGCTAAAGTAGACTGGTAAATAAAATATGAAAAATTACAATAAATAAGTAAATAAATAAAATGTTACAGGTTGCCCTGCCCATGTGATTCAGTGGTTGAACATTGACCCGTGAATTAAGAGGTTCAATTCCCGGTAAGAGCACAAGCCCAGATTTCAGGCTCTATGCCTAGTAGGGGATGTGCAGGAGGCAGCTAATCATGTTTCTCTCTCATTTATGTTTCTATCTCTATCCCTCTCCTTTCCTGTCTCTCTAAAAATCAATTAAAATTTGGTTATAAAAGAGAAAAAAAGCTGCAGGTTTCTCAAAGGGCAAATGATGCTCAGATAAGCAGGAAAGGTTATCAAATCTGTCTTTCCTCATGTATGAAATGGGAACAGTTATCTTTCTCCCTCCTGTCTTAAGGGGTTACTGAAATGGCAATGAAATGTGAAGGTGTGTCATAGTAATCTTCACCCATAAAACAAATACCATGAGGTTGAATGATATGAAATTGCCTCTTTTATAGAAAAAAAAAATTAAGTATCAGCAATTTCAGTGATTCAACCACATAGTTTGTGGATTAGTTTTTCCCTGTTATTTCCTGTCTTCTTTTCAGCCATATAGTTGCCTTTCTTTCTTCCTTTTTTTTTTTTTTTAAAGATGAGCAATACATTTCATCAAGGGGGTTTCCAGAAATGGTAGGAAAGTAAGTGTGTTAGAAAAGTGTACAGGCTTTGAAATCAGATGAGCCTGGAATCAGCTTTACCTCTGTAATTTATTAACTATGATCTTCATTGAGTTACTCTTTTCAGCCTCATTATTTTCATCTGGAAAATGGAAATAATGCCTGTCTTGCAGTGTTATTAAATGAGTACATTCATGATTTGTTTGTGTGTGGCATGTAAAAGGTGCTGAATAAAAGTTAGTTTCAACTGTTTGTTACTCTACCCTTCCTTTTCTCCTCTCTCTCTCTCTCTCTCTCTCTCTCTCTCTCTCTCTCTCTCTCTCACTTGTTCACAGGTTTGGTATAGAATTCTTGTTATCTGCTTCCTTGTGTCCCAGGAAAATAGAGTTAATAGCTACATACGAAGGATTTTGGTGTGTATCAAAAATGTTCAGCTGGCCAAAATATCTTAAACTAAGTGACCATTTATACTATCAAATATCATTCCATGGAATTGCTTTAGTGCACTATTTGTGTCAAGTTTTTCTGGAAAGCCACAAGTCACATCACTTTTCACATAATTCAGGAAGTCCTAATTTAGCCCAGACTTCCAATAAATTCATGCATAGAAATTGTGTCATATTTCCCTGGAAATAACATCACATTTGTGTGTGTGTGTGAATGTGTGTGTGAATGTGTGTGTGTGTGTGTGTGTGTGTGTGTGTGAGAGAGAGAGAGAGAGAGAGAGAGAGAGAGAGAGAGAGAGAGAGAGAGAGAGAGAGAGAGAGAGGAGAGAGAGAGATAACTATTCACAAAGGAAAAATCTACTTGAAATTGTATGTATGTCCTTATATTCCTGACTGAATCCATCCCCAAAAGGTCAACTCACAATTGCCGACCCTCTATGCTGCTGGGTCCAAGTAGCACAACTGGGTTTCTGTTTCCCATTTTAACATTTTCTCTGATGATGAGTTCTGCTTTTGCATTAAATCAGTGGTTTTGTTTCTGAACCCCTAGTTTGTGCAAGCCCTATTCTTCTCACAGCATGTGTATGACAAATAGACAGACAAAATATTTGCACTCATGAGCTTACATTTTTGTGACAACAATCAAATAAGACATTTTCAAAGTGGATGAGCGCTATCCAGGAAATAAATAGGCTAATGGACAGATGGAGGGTAACTTAGGAAGGGTTGTCAAGAAATGAGGTGAAAATGAGTTTAGCATATTTGAAGAACAGAATGGGATTTTTTTTTCTCTTCTTTGTGTGTGACAAAGGGATGAAGTGGTAGAAGATGCAGTAAATAAGCAGGGGACAGATAAAAATTACTCTCTGAGCTTTGGCCTCCAGCATCCCTCAGGGGTTGGATCTGTATATAGCCACTGCCTAGGACCTTCCTCTAAACCAGAAGTATTTCATCCAGAAGTATGCTCTGACTAACAGTTTAACTCCATCTCTATTGCCAGGAACCTGGCTACCTTGCCCTCCTCCCCTGCTGAATTTGCCCCTGACAGAAATCAACTCAGAGTCTTTGATTTTCTACTACCTGATGGCCTTTTTTAACTTAAAAATTAATTACTAAGTATTGCCTGCTTCTCAAGATAGAAAGTGAAGAAAGGCAGAAATAAAATTAAAAAGTTATTTACAATCTCACCACCAGAGATAAATATTTGTTATTTTGGGGATATATTACTTCAGACATGTAGTCATTTATATATATATATTTTTTAATCTAAATGTCATAATGTGACTTTATTCAATGACATAAACTTCTATATCAACAACTCAATGTCTGCTTATATGTTATTTTAACTAATTTGTCATGCTGATGATATACCACAATTGCTTCAACCCATTCACTGTTTCGAGTACTAATAAAATAATAATTATATAATCATAGCAGTTCATAGATGTTAAGAACACTGATAATTTTGCACATATTGTTTCTGAGGCAAAGACTACTACTTGAGTTGCCTAACATCACACAGATAATAAGTAACCATCAATGGTAAAACAAGTCACATTTGCTAAGCATGTACTGTACGCTTGGCATGGTACTAGTCTCAGTAGCAAAAGAACTTCTGCTATTTCCTTTAAATCCACAGGTTAAAACTCTGTAGCCCTTCAGTGACTGGCAATGGGAGGCAAGACTGTATATAGTGGTGCAGAAGTGAGGCTGCTATTAGGATAGGGAAATGTATGCTGGACAGCCAAACTTCAGCTGTCACTGTTTTCTTGCCTTAGACCACAATCCAGTCTCAGTTTTTGGTGCTTCTCCAAGATGGCTCCCCCACTGGAAGCCCCGAACCTCTTACTTCCAGTGACTTCATCTATAAAATTGGTATACCATGTTTTTTTTTGTTTTTTGTTTGTTTGTTTTTTTAAATTATTGTCGCCTATTCAGTAAACTAGAGCCCAATCCTGGATGACCAAGTACCCTGGAATGAGGTGGGTCCCTCCCAGTGCCCTTTGAAAAAGTGAGGACAGAATCATCAGCATTTGGAATCCTAAGGGAATGAGGAAAAAAGGAACTAGATATAATCTGTTTTTCCCCTCAAAGTTACTGAAGGAAATAGGGGCGAAAGGGGTACGGTGGGGAAGTCTCCAGCAGCCTCATTCAAGTGTGGCAACGTCACCCAAGTGTGGTTTCCTGGGAGAGCTGCTCACAGGGGCCTCCACTGCATTCTTGGCATTCCACATTGACAGGAACCTGTCACTACACTCCTGTTACCTGCAAAATTTACTTTTCCTTTGAGGCTTATGCCATCCAGCTCAGTCAATCAGACCTTCTGTCCTGGGACCATGACCCTTGAATAAGTGACACAGCAAAGGAAGGAATGATGGAGATGAGGGACTGTCTTTGAGGCTCATGCCATATTCCATGTTTTCTTTGTAGTGGTTGACTTCTGACCAACACAGTCCCTTAAGTCTTCTCCACTTCAAGTCCTGCCATCACCCAGTCTTTGCCTCAGAAACAATATGTACAAAATTATCAGTGCTCTTTTTATCTATTTATACAAAGCTAAACACCCTACCCTCCTTGTTTCACAATGTTGGTAACAATAACCATCTACCTCACAGCCATAGTCATACCCTGGACCTTCTCAAGACCTGGCACTCCACTTTAGAGAGCTTAAATTCTAGTGTATTAAATCTCCTAGCTTCCTAACTCTCACTTTTTGACTCCTATCAGACCTTCTCCTTAACATCCTGGCCTTTGGCCTCACTGTTTTCTCCAAAATCCATCACTCCCCTAAATATTTTGTTTCCTTTCCTATTCTCCCAGGACCTTGTAGTACAGCATGAAAAACAGCATTATCCTATATCTGCCACACCTATTCCTAAAAATCTAAACTCTGTATCAGTCCAATTATCTACCTTCTTCACTCCTATGCTTGGGCTCCTGAGCACAACCATGCAAATTGGCTCTAATGCAGCTGTGGTCATCTCTTCAAAATAGGTATAAATTGATGAACTAATAAACCAATTAGCCCATACATTTATTTGGCAAATATTTACTTACCACCCATTTCATGCCAGGAAGTGTACTGCTTGTTAAAGAGAAAACAGTATATGGTAGACAAAAACAGACATCAGATACATTCCCTGCCTTCATAGAATTATAGTCTAGCAGAGGAGAGAGACCTTGTCCACTAATACAGAGTGCTGCAAAAAGAAAAACTCGAAGTATTATAAAAGTACACCAGAGGAAGACATGCCCTAGTTTGAAGGACCAGGGAAGGCCTTCCTGAGAAAGTGACATTTAATTTCTGGCCTAAAGGAAGGGCTCACATAAGCTAAGTAGAAGTAGAAGAGGAAGGAAAGGTCTCTCCACGTAAAGGGAAGAGTGTGATGGCCCTGAGATAGGAAAGAGGAAGGAAATGAAAGTGAGCCTTGTGTACAGAGGGATTTAAAGGCAATGCTGAAGAAGTCAAGGTGAACCAGATCTTTGGGTCATTTGAAGGATCTTGAATCCTTAGGGTTTTATGCAGAGAATGACATTGTCTGGTTTGCCTTGTCTTTTAATAGAGGTTAACTCATTTGTAGTGTGTTGAATTGGAGGTAAGTAAATCAGATAGAAACTGTAATTGTCTACTCCAAGGCTGGTCGTTTAGTGGAGAAAGATTTGAGAACCTTCTCCAAACGCCAAAAAGGCCCATTATCTACTTTTGATTCCTCCCACTGTCACCACCACTACTATCACTACTACCAATTTTGGCAATTGACTTGCTTCCTACTTCTTAGGAAACTGAAAATATCAGGTGTGAACTTCCTCAGTTTCCTGCTTCTATACCAACAGATTTAGCTGACTGCATGCCCTTCACCTTCTTCTTGCCAATCTCAGAGAAATAGGGTCAGGTCTCTTTTCTGAGGCCAATCACTCCCCCATCTGCATTCTCCAGGACCAATATCTATGCTCTATTGCTTGTTTACTCCTTGTCCTGAAGCAAACTCAATTTTCTTTCAGTTAGAAAAGCAAAACCCACTAACCTCCTGTCACCCTCGATATTACCTTATCTGTCACCATATCTCTTCTTCCCTTTAAAATAGAGACCTGATGCATGAAGATTCATGCAAGATTGGGCCTTCCTTATCCTGGCTGCTAGCAGCACCTTCACTCTGGCTTGAGCTGCCTTTCCGCCTTCCCCGCTGTCCAGAGGCCCGGAGTGCTGGGATGATGCGAAATGCCTGCATCATCACCATGGCGACACAAGTGTCCCCTACCCTGCCCTGGTTGCTCAGTGCCTGAGTATGCAAATTAACACTCCATCTTTGTTGGGTTAATTTTAATATTCACTCTTGATTGGCTGGTGGACATCATGAAGGTATGGTCAATTTGCATCTTTCTCTTTTATTAGTGTAGATTACAAATAGTCTATTCTCCCTATGTCAAAAATGGTGGTGCTCACCAATATTTCATGTACCCCCCACATTTCGCAGCTCCTTTGACTTGCTTCCTACTTAGACAGACCCAGGCAACTAGTATTTCACTTTGGACCAAAATATAGAGTAGCTGGCAAGTGACCTTCCAATGAGCTCTTTAATTACTGAGGCAACTGTAGAGGGAGTTTTGTCTCCTAAAAATCACAACTTCAAGATGATGCAGCTCCATTGCTCTGAGTTCTTAAGTGACTGTGTAGAGCATAGAATGTAGGAAAGAGAGAAATGTTTGCTGTAAGTCACTGAAATTTAGGGATGGTTTGTTCCTACAGCATAGCCTATCTAACTAATGCATTTACTATCTCTACTTTCTCACCTCCAGAGAATTATATTATTTCTGACATGGTTTTTAGCCCTTAGATTCCTCCCCTCCATTGACAGTTTACTCAATCAAATGCCACCACAATTCTTTATTGCTAAATTATCTAATTTGATTTCTCTGTATCATGTGACTTAGTTGTCTATTCTCTTCTTGAAGCTTCTCTTCTGGCTGTTATGATACTAGCAGCTCTTGGCTTTCCTCCTACTATGTTTTGGAGGTAAAAGGACTTTTTTCTCGTTCCATCAAAGTAGAATCAATGGCTGTAATCAAGTCGAACTCCAACTGAAAAAGACTCTATGGCTTTCCAATCTAAATTTATGAAGCGGACCTTTGAGGCACTCAACAATTTAGCCACAACCTGTTTTTCCAGCTTTAGCTTCTATTCCCCTTTACACAGCTTACCCTTTACCCAAGAGGGGCTTGCTGAGCTCCTCCTCCTGTTTGACCTTTGTTGTGCTGTTTCCTGTATCTGTCACATGCTTCAGTTTTGTTTTCTTCTTACAGATAATTTAGATACGTGTGGAAGGATGCTTGTATAAGGTTTGCTTATAATGGTAAAATTTTGGAAATGATCTAAATGTACATCTTTAGGATAGAATAAAGAAATTTTATAGACATACCATGTTTGACATGCACTCTTTCTCACCAGAGTAAGGAAATAAACCAAGAAAACAGAAGTCCCAACAAGAAAAAGAAGACAAAGAGCAGCTGAAAGGTGGAAGTGAAGATAAATCCTAGGATCACAGCTTTGCACCCGGTATAAAGGGCAACCAATTCTGATAAGAGCTAGGTGACTCAAAAGATTTATATTGTGGACTATCATCCTTTCTAAAACTGATGAAAACACTGGTAATGTGATCTCTCAAATAAGAATATAACCTAAGAAAGGAAGATAAAAATTCTAGTCAATGAGGACTTCAATTCAGGACAAGGTGGGAACAATTTTCTCAGAATGACAGGGAAGGAAATTCCCAGGAGGGCTCAAGTACAAACAGTTCCAGCAGGAAAGCGAAGGTCCTGAGAGGGATGTGTTTAAGAGAAACATTGAAGCTGACAGATTACCTGACGCCATTGACCACAGAGAAAACTGTAGTGAACGATTATTGGAAGGCGTTAGAAGAGTTCCTGTAGGTAATTATTGCAAAGAATATTTGCCAAATGAAAAATCAAGACGACTGTTAACTTTAGGAAAAGCAAAGGCAGAATAGGAAATATAATTTTGATATGCTTCGACGGTCAGTTGTAAATAACATTTGCATAGGGGTCATCATGTAAACGCTGAATACTGATTTAGCCTAAATTAGTTCTATCGGGAACATGGGGGAGAAGAAATAGAAGGGATGGGGATGTAAAAGAGCTAAATCCTAATCTACATAACAAGACGTAACTATGTTATGTTTAAAATGGGTTAATCAAAGATAACAATAAGAACATATTATTTAGGGAAAAACAGAGATACAGAAATGCCAAAAGAAAGAACTAGGACGGTTACCTCTTAGCAAAGGACTTGGGGGAATGGGTAAGATTGGGGCAAGGCAAGAAATTATTGCTTTACTCTGAGGAGTGAGATTGGCAGGAAGATTTTTTTTTTTTTACCACTTTATATTATCTTGTACTATTCAATTTTTTTTTTTACAGTAAGCATGAATTACTTTTACATTTTTTAAAATAATAAAGCTAATATGCTGTCTCTATTTTCTGCCTTTGGCAATTCCATCTCCAGGTTGTTGAATCTATCTCCAGTCCTCCCCATCTCCAGTCTCAAGCCCTGTGTGTGGGTTTGTCTCCTTTGTTTGAATGACAGTAAGGCAATGGCTCTGTGGTTTCTCTTCTCAATCAAGAGCTCATCTCAGCCGAAACAGAAACCAGTTTGGCTCCGAGGATAGAACATCGGCCTGTGGACTGAAAGGTCCCAGGTTTGATTCCAGTCAAGGGCATGTATCTTGGTTGTGGGCACATTCCCAGTGTGCAGGAGGCAGCTGATCAATGTTTCTAACTCTCTATCCCTCTCCCTTGCTCTCTGTAAAAATCAATAAAGTATATATTTTTTTTAAAAAGAGCTCATCTCAGTTATCAGCAAACTCCTATCTTCATACTATCTCCAAAGGATAGGAAGCTGTGGCTTCCTCAGCCAAGTTAGCCATTGTGTTGAACACCGAGGAGCCTCTGTCAGATCATGGCCTGCTGTGAGTATATTTCTCTATTTTGAAGTTCTCTCTCCCAACCCTTACCTTATTCACACTAAATAGTTCTTTCCATCTTTGTACTAACTCCTGGAGCAGGCATTTCCTGGAACATAATATCATAACTATTACTAATGAAGTTTGTGTTTGAATCTCACATGAGACAACACCCTGAAACCAACTTTGATATCCATAGTCTCTGGTAAAAAGCTGGAAGTGGCAAGTAAACCTACCCAACCTTTACCCCAGACAAAGACATTATCTTTATTAGATGGATTAGGGTACAAATCTGCCCTCTGCTATGGAGAAAGACACGTTCTCTGTCTTCCAAGACTCTTTGCGGTACAAACATCCTTGAAAAGATTGTCTAGAACAAAGTTGGTACAAGATATGCAGAAGTACAGTAGGGCACTGTCTCCCCAGACTGACCCACAGAAACTGTGATATAATAAACATTTGCTGTTTTAAGCCAGTAAGATTTGGAGTAATTTGTTGTACAGCAATAGATAATACATGTATATGTTTTTATTTCTAGTGCTCTTAATTCTTAGTGTAGACCTAGATTTTCACTTGGTATAATTTTCCTCTTATCTGGAGTACTTTCTTTAACCTTCCTACCAGTGCTGGTTTGTTGGTAATGACTTTTTAACCTTTGTTTAAAAAATGGTAAAGGTTTTTTTTTTTCTTTCCTCTTTTATACAGCTTTCTTGATGCTGTATAATGCACATACCACAAAATTGACCCATTAAAACTTTATAAATGCAATAATTTGGTAAATTAATAAAGTTGTGCATCTATCACCATAATCCAGTTTCAGAACATTATCATCTGTCCAGAAAGTTCCCTGATATCCATTCAGTAGTTAATCTACACTCCCTCCCCAGACCTAGGCAACCACTTAATCTCTTTAAATTTGCTTTTCCTAGGTATTTCATAGAAATAGAATTACACAGGTAGTTTTTGCTTCTGATTTCATTCACTTAGTTTTTCAGGTTCATCCATGTTGTAGCATGTATCAGGAGTTCATTCCTTTTAAATGATGTACCATTATATGGATATACCATATTTTATCTTTCATCAATTGAACATTGAGATTTTTATTTATTTATTTATTTATTTTTCAACATGGAAATTCATTATTTTATTTTATTTTATTTTATTAAAATATATTTTATTGATTTTTTTGCCCTCCTCCCTCCCTCCCATACATACCCTACCTCCCCAGAGTTTTATGTCCATTGGTTGTACTTATATGCATGTACACAAGTCCTTCGGTTGATCTATTATCTCCCCCAGATCTTCCTCCCCTGAACATTGAGATTTTTCCCCCCCATTTCTGACTATAATGAATAATACTGCTATGAAAATTTTTATATGTTTTTGTATAAACATATTTTTTCATTTATTTTGGATACATTCACAGAAATAGAATTATATAATAATTTTTGAAGAAATGGACAAACTATTTTCCAAAGGTTGTACCATTTTATATTCCCACCCATAGTGCATGAGGGTTCTGATTTCTGCACATCCTCACCAACACTTGGTATTATATATCTTTCTTATTATGCCCCTCTAGTGAGTGTATAGTGGGATCTTATATCTTCTTTTTATTGAAGTATAGTTGGCATACAATATTATATTAGTTTTAGGTGTACAACATAGTGATTTAACATTTATCTGCCTTACAAAATGATCATCAGACTAAGTCTAGTAGTAATTGTCGCCATACAAAATTGTTACAATATTGTTGACTATATTCCCTATGCTGTATATTGTATTACTATGACTTACATGTTTTATAACTGGAAGTTTGTACGTCTTATTTATCTATCTTCTTTTTGCCCATTTACATATTGGATTACTTTCTTTTATTATTGAACTACAGGCCCAGTGCATGAAATTTATGCACTTGGGCGGGGGGTGGGGGGGGTCGAGGGGGAGTCCCTCAGCCTGGCCTGTGCCCTCTCATAGTCTGGAAGCCCTCAGGGGATGTTTGACTGATGGCCATCAGTAGGACATCCTTAGTGCTGCTGCCGAGGGGGGAGAGGCTCCTTCCTCTGCCTGCACTAGCCAGCCGCAAGCCTGGCTCAGGGCTCCTGTCTGAGCATTCCCCACCTCCCACCCCCCATGTGGGAGCACACTGACCACCTAAGGCAGCTCCTGCATTGAGTTTCTTCCCCCTGGTGGTCAGTGCATGTCATAGTGACTGGTAGTTCCACCGTTCGGTTGATTTGCATATTAGCCTTTTATTTTATAGGATTATGAGTTCTTTATTTATTCTAGATACAAATATTTTTATCAAACATGTGATTTGCAAATATTTAATCCCAACCTAACCCTTGTCTTTTAATTTTCTTAATGGTGTCTTTCATTTTGAAGTCCAATTTTTTTCTATGGCTTCTGCTTTTAGTGCTGTATCTAAAAACTCATTTCCCAATCCAAAACCATGAAGATTTTCTCCTATATTTTCTTTTAGAAGGCTTATAATATTAGCTCTTACATCTAGGTCTATGATCTATTTAAATTAATTTTGTGTGCTGTATAATGTAAAGTAAGGGTCTGTGTTAATATTTTTGCATGTGGATATTCCATTGTCCCAGCACCTTTTAATTGTCCTAGTTCCCTTTTCTTTGTTGTGAGAACACTTTTAAGATCTATTCTCTTAACAAATTTCAAGTATACAGTGCGATATTATTAACTATAGTCACCATGCTGTACACTAGATTCCAAGAAATTATTTATCCTGATGACTGAAACTGTATCCTTTGACCATTGCCCCCACTCTCTAGTCCTGGCAACCACCAATCTACTTTTGGTTTCTATGACTTCAACTTTTAAAAATTCCACATATAAGTGCTATCATTTAGTATTTGTCTTTCTGTCTGGCCTGTTTCACTTAACAAATGTCCTCCAGATTCCTCCACATTGTCACAAATGGCAGGATTTTATTCTTTTTAAGGATGAATAATAATAATAATATATGTTTCATTTTCTTAATCATCCATTCATTAGTGATCATTTAGGTTCTTACCATATTATTTTTTAAAATATATTTTTATTGATTTCAGAGAGGAAGGAAGAGGGAGAGAGAGAAACATCAATGATGAGAGAAAATCATTGATTGGCTGCCTCCTGCATGCCCCCCAGTGGGGATGGAGCCCTTGACTGGAATCCAGCCTGGGACCCTTAAGTCCGCAGGCTGACGCTCTATCCACCGAGTCAAATCAGCTAGGGCGATATCTCTTTTTATTTTTCTTTATTGATTAAGGTATTACATATGTGTCCTTACCTCCCTGAACCTTGGCAGATATCTCTTTGAGATACTCATCCTCAGTGAGTTTTCTTCGTTTCTTCTGCTTATGGTTCATGGAGCCTCTTGAATCTGTGAGTTTATAGTTTTTATCAAATGTGGAAAATTTGGGGCCATTGATCTTTCAACTATTTCTTTTGTCCCCTCCTCATCCTCTTTCAGGATTTTGAATTATACATATATTAGGCCCCTAGAAGTTTTTAAATAGTTCAATGCTGCTCTATTCTCTTTTTGTCATTTTTTTAGTCTTTTCTCCTCTTTTTAATTTCAGTAATATTTTCTTCTTCAGGTTCTTCTAATTTGTTAGTTCCAAATTTGTTAGTATATATTTCTAGTAATAAGACTTATCTAATTTTTCTTCCCACTTCCAGGGATCAGTGTCCCAAACAGCCTGTTGTCCAATGTCTGAAAAACAGTTATTTCATATATATTTTTTTGTCTTATAACTGTTTTAAGCAGAAGGCTAAATCCATTGCCCGCTACTCTAACTTGGCTGGACGTGGAAGTCCTTTATTCCATTAGCTTCCTAAGTTTTCTCTAGGTATTGTTGCTCATTGCTCAAATTTGGTACACATGCATTGTTTTGGTCTTGGAATATTTAGATGACAACTGTAAAAAAAAAAAAAAAGGAATATTCAAAATTCCCATAATTGCCCTATAGTAATAACAGGTTAGGTTTTTTTTTTTTTAATATTTCATATTTCCTTCTGGTCTTCTTTCTAGGTTTTGATTTTGCGTGGTGTTTGTATCCACCTTCCCCTTATATGACTTCTTGCTAGCCCTTGACTAATTAAAAATTTTTTGTTCACTATTAGGTTCCAGGAAATCTCTCTCTTCTGATTTTATTTCAACCCTTTCAAATGCTAAGGATCTTCCCTCACAAGTTTCTTTTCCTTCGTATACCTTTAGATAAGAATTACTTTCTTGACTCTCCTCTCACTCAATATGGATCTACATTCTCCCTGAATGATTTCAATTGTTATCCATGACTTTAGTTATCATTCATCTGCTTATGACTCACAAATTTATATTTCAGAACTTTTCTTCCATATATATATTATATATATATATTATATTTTATATATGTATATATATTTTATATTGCACAATGTCTTCCAAATGGAATTCATAATCTTCCCCAACAACCTGCTCTGCATCTCGGTTCCATCCCAGTGAATGGCACAAACATCCACCTTTCTTCCCAAGCTAAAAGCAGAGAAGCCATGCTCAACTGGTCCTTCCCTCTTCTTCTTTACCCCATGTATTTAATAGAAACATGTAATTCTTGTCTAGTTTATCTCCTAAATATCTCTCTTCTTCACACTTGTGCCCTGTTTTCCCCGCAATCCTGTTGTTCACACCTTCATTATATCTCACCTAAACTATTGCAACAGCCTCTTATTTGGTCTCTGGATGAGTGCTGGATACACCGTGGTCTTTACAAAACACCAATTAGATTATGTCACTCTCTTGATTAAAGAGCTCCAAAGTTTCCCCATCACACAAGATAAAAATCTAAACTTTTAGCTTAGTATGTGCAAGGCTCCACACAGTCTGCCTCCAGACTCCTTTGCAGTCTCACTTGATGATCCCAGGTATATCATTCCCAAATGCATCATCCCCTCTGCTTTTTCACGTGCTCTTTTCTCTGCCTGGAAAGTCCTCCCCATTTCTTTTTTCCACAAATGTTTTCTCATATTTCAAGATATAGCTGAAATGTCCATGCTTCAGTGAGTTTCTCCCTGGAACCCTTCAAGAAATGCATTCCCCTTGTTCCTCTCAGGCCCTGGGAGTTCATTCGACCGTCACTACACTTGCCCCAATTGCCTGTGATTGTGCTTCTCCATCTGTTTCTCCTACCAGACTGTGTACTCTTCAAAAGCCGTGGTCATCTTGTTCCACGATGGACTTGTCTCTCTCACAAGGGCTCAGTATAGTAATGCTCAGTAAGTGTTCCATACATGCTCAATGATACTTGGTTTTCTCACTGAGGCCCATAATAGGCTGTGGAGGACCCCTGAGCTCTGGATAGTGTACGTAAAGAATATATATATATATATATATATATATATATATATATATATATACACACATTTTATTGATTTTCTTCAGAGAGGAAGGGAGAGGGATAGAGAGCTAGAAACATCGATGAGAAAGAAACATCGACCAGCCGCCTTTTGCAACCCCCCCCCCCCCACACCCACACACACTGGGAATGTGCCCGCAACCAAGGCACATGCCCTTGACCGAAATCGAACCCGGAACCTTTCAGTCCGCAGGCTGATGCTCCATTCACTGAGCCAAACCGGTTTCGGATAAAACTGAGGGCATTTTCCTGGAACAAGGTCCCATTCTAATCATCAGATTTTCAGAGGGCCTGGACTCACAAAAGTTTAAGTATCTCTCTCTACCTGAGGGAGAAACTGTAGCCAGGAAATTGTTAGAAATCTCATGATTGGTCAGGGCCTAAATCTCACTGTGTGAATGGGAGGTCTTCCTGCTGTAGCTCATGTCCCTAAGATGTGTGGAGAGGAGAGACTGGAAGGAGGGGTGAGCGGTAGCTCTCCCCAATTGGGAACATGCAAAAGGCTAAATTTGGAAAGCCCGGATTCCTCTCTCCTCTCTCTCTCTCTCTCTCTCTCTCTCTCTCTCTCTCTCTCTCTCTCTCTCTCTCTCTCTCTCCTTTCATGCTCATGAGCACACATAATAGGATGAACGCAAACTTGAGATCTTAACACACACACACACACACACACACACACACACACACACACACCTTTGCATGCCTCACAAATATGCACACACAAACACACTGCCAGGCATGTCCATACATACCCATCTGCACCACACAGATGACCATGCACACACAAACCAGCCACATACAAATATGCAGTCAGAGTCACACGCCGCCTAGCCCATGCATGTAACCTCTCACACACATACACACACGGCCATGCGTGTGAGAATCACACAGCCTGGCTCCGCCCTCCCTCCCGCAGAGTGCGAGCGCTGCCCTGGCGCGGGGCCCGCAGAGACAGCCGAGCGGAGCCATCTGTCAGGCTGAGGTTCCTGCGCCGCCCATCCTGCCTGAGCTCAGCCGCTCGGCATGCGGGGCATGCAGCCTCACTATTCCCTCCTCGGCTGAATCATGCTGAGTGAGCTGGCCCGGCCAGAGTTTATCAAATCGGAACAGAATTTGGGCAAAACAGATGATTTGTGAGTCTGGCATTTGTGGAGACCTGGAGGGGGAGAGGGGAGAAGTGGAGGTGAGGAAAGAGGAAAATTGTTTCTCAGTATACTGAGAGAGAGACTATGGAGGTGACGTCTGGGCCAAGGATTTAAACAACAAATAGAAGTTCCTAGGCAGAGAAGTGAGAGTGGGAGAAGATATTCTTGGGATAGGGTATTCCAGGCAGAAAGAATAAGATTATATATAGATACTGTTATAAAACTTATAAGATTATCAATTAATTAAAAAATAAATAAATAAATAAATAAATAAAACAATACTGCATAAAAAAAAAGATTATCAATATTTCTCCCTCTGGCTTCTTCACATGCTCGTTCCTCTTTCTATGTCTCTGCCTCACATATTGATAAAACCAGCCTAGTGTTTAAGAGCACAGGCTCTGGCATTGGCCGGGTGTGGCTCAGAGGTTTAGAGCATTGGCCTGCTCTAACCACTGAGCAGGTCTAATTACTGAGGGTCCCCGTCAAGGGCATGAACCTGGGTTGCAGTTTGTTGTTGTTGTTGTTGTTGTTGTTGTTTTAATGATCTCAGAGAGGAAGGGAGAGGGGAGAGAGAGAGAGCTACATCAATGATGAGAATCACTGATTAGCTGCCTCCTGCACGCCCCCTACTGGGGATCGAACTTACAACCTGGGCATATGCTCTTGACCAAAATTGAACCTGGGATCCTTCAGTCTGAAGGCTGGCGCTCTGTCCAGTGAGCCAAACCAGCTAGGGCTGTAGGTTTGATCCTCCGCTTGTAGGAGATAACCAATCATTGTGTCTCATATTGATGTTTCTCTCTTTCCTCTCTTTATCTCTCCCTTTCCCTCCTCCCGTCCCCCCTCTCTAAAAACCAATGGAAAAATATCCACCGGTGAGGTAAAAAAACAAACAAACAAACAAACAAACAAAAAACATACACTCTGAACTCTGAAAGATTTTGGTTGCGCCACTGACTACCCATAGGAGCTTAGGCAAAGCCACTTACATCTTACCAATAAAGACAACAATTGTATTTGCTTCCTAAGACTGGAGAACATTAAATAAAATCACAAATTTAGGGAGCAGACCTGGCATAAGATAATGCTCAAGAAATGTTAGCTGCTCTTGTTTTTATTGTCATCGTTAAGAACCTTTAAGCACCAAGGAACAGAGAACCTAACTCAAACCGGCACAAACAGTGAGGAGATTCTTCCTCTCGCACAATGGGGAGACCTGGAGTGGAGCGGGCTCCGGGCATGGGACAATCAGGGCTCTGACTCTGCTTCTCCGCAGTTCTCCTAGCTCTGTCCTCTGTTTGTACCGGCTTTGTCTACAGCCTGGCTTCCCTCTTTGTCCAGAGGTGGCCGTGCCACTATGTGCTGCACCACTGTGACAACATGCTTCCTTGTTCATATCCATCATGAGAGGGAGCAAAGCCTCCTCCCCCAAACAGAAATATCAGTCCCTTCTCTCAGTCTGTGTAGGCCAGCATAGGTTGAGTGCCTGCCCCTGAACCAATACAGGGACCAGGGGGATTCCCTGGGTTAGCCAAGCCTGACTTCCAGAGCCAGGGAGGGTGGTTGCCAGGATTGGCTTACAGTAACTGGGTTCCACCCCCGGAGTTGGAAATGGAGTCCAGTTTTCTGTTAAGAGAGGAGGAGGGAGAAATAGCTGGATGTTGCCTGGACAACCAACAACATTCTCTGTTATCATAACAATTTTATTTGGGGCATGAGAGTTCACATGGATCTTTGCAGACCTTGGTTCATAGGACTCTTTACCAATTAGGTCTTCCTTGACCATCAGACCAATTACATAAAATCTCTCTTTCCTTCCCTTCCCTTCCCTTCCCTTCCCTTCCCTTCTTCCCTTCCCTTCCCTTCCCTTCTTCCCTTCCCTTCCCTTCCCTTCCCTTCCCTTCCCTTCCCTTCCTTCCTTCCTCACCTTCCCT